>NC_092819.1:172177035-172477035 GCF_023375885.2 Dermacentor andersoni | reverse complement strand
TAAGAGATGATTATGAAAATTGTAATATTGTTTTTTGATCGACAGGGTATCCTAACTATCGTGTGCCAAGATATAGAAATATGTAAATGTGTTGTTACTAGACAGAATGAAGCTGATGTTTGCCATCGCTTGAAAATACTCGGATTATTTTTTGCATTCTGCCTAATTACATAATTCTTAATTAGTTAATAAACATCTCAAATAAATAAATTAAAAGTGTCAATGAAAAGTTGTAGGGCAATATGAAAGCCTCCCGATACACTTTTCTGTTACTGTTACTCATTGTGTGCTACTTAAAAGTGTTTTTCCAAGGAATAAGCCTGTGAATACACGTAAAGGGTCTTGAGTGGCCAGTCATGATTCAGTTTTGTGGTGCACAGACACGAATACAACTTAGATGGGTTATTTTAAGAAAAAGACTTAGCTCAGAAAATTATCCTTTTTTATGCAGCCTGTGGAGACAAGGTTTCTTAGACATGGCCATGGCCCTCAAGAAAGATGCCGAGGCCATAGGCAGGTACTCCAGTGACCGTGAAAAGGTCCCCTGGGGCGCAAGTCTAATTTGGCACCACCACCTTTCTCTTGCAGCTTTTCTGTATACATAGCTAACCAGGTGGGTCAAAGATGACAAAGGGAAAAAAGAATCAACAGTTTTAAACATAGAACTTGCTCAAGCTCAATGCATTTCTGGTGTGAAGTTTTTCCTTATCATTTATCGCAAAACGTGTAATAAGTGTATGATATTGACACGTGTACTTATATTTAACGGGCGACCACATTCGCCGGCTAACAAATGTTATCGCACAGCGCTGGACGCGTCTGCATGTATCCGAAGTTTCTGGAAAGTTATCGATGCTTCTATCCGCTGTCTGTTGTCACCGAACGTTGTGCTATCTGATTTCATCGCGTGACTCGAATGTTGTAAAACTTTGTGGAAGGCATGCGGGTCCCAACGATTAGTCTGGAACATTCGATGACTGCTGTATAAAAGCCGACGCACTTGACCCGCTGATCAGATTTTCGACGATCGCCGACTGTGTTCGCCGCTATCGTTGTGCTTTAAGTGTAGCCTGTTTTGTGGGCACAGGTTCACCCAATAAAAGCTAGTTTCGTCTTTCACAGTACTGTTACTGTGTTCTTTGGCGTCACTACCACGTGACATCTGGTGGAGGTGCTTTTTGTCCATGTACCGGACGCCCCCGACAAGCCGTGATCCAAGCCCGGACTGCAAAAAGGACACCAACGTAGTCACGGACCATCGAGCAAGCCGCCGTCTTCAACAGCTACCCCAGGAGCACGGACTTCTACTTGAGAAGACCAAGAAGGTTGTGGCCAAAGCAACCCCAATGGCAGCCCCAGCGTCCCCCATCGTGCTGCAGCAGCCCAGGGAACCACCGACGTTCCGCGGTTCCACATTTGAGGACCCGGAAAGCTGGTTCGAAACATATGAGAGGGTCGCTACGTTTAATAGCTGGAACAATGACGACAAACTGCGATATGTCTTCTTCGCATTGGAAGACGCTGCCAGGACGTGGTTCGAGAACCGCGAAGCCACCTTGACGGCCTGGGACCTGTTCCGAAGCGGCTTCCTGCAGACATTCGCAAACGTCGTACGCCGAGAACGAGCCCAAGCGCTATTAGAATCCCGGGTGCAGCTACCTAATGAGACAACCGCGATCTTCACGGAGGAAATGAGCCGTCTATTCCGTCACGCTGACCCTGAAATGCCCGAAGAGAAGAAAGTCCGTCTACTCATGCGTGGTGTGAAAGAGGAACTTTTTGCCGGAATGGTACGAAGCCCACCGAAGACCGTCGACGAGTTTCTTCGCGAGGCCACCAGCATCGAGAAGACACTCGAGATGCGAAACCGGCAATTCGATCGCCGCACGAACTCTACAACCTACGCCGGGGTTTAATCACTGGCTACCGACGATCTACGAGAGACTATCAGAGCGGTCGTACGGGAGGAGCTGCAGAAGTTCTACCCAAGGTTGCAGTCCCAAGTGGATCCAATCCCTGAAATCGTCAAAGAAGAGGTTCAGCGATCGCTTGGAGTGCCTGAGGTGCAACCACGATCACCGCAACCTCAGCCAGAAGCAATGACCTACGCCGCCGTCGCCCGCCGTCAAGGTCCCCCTCCACGACCGCGCCAGGGCCCTGTAACGCCGCAGTTCCGTCGACCACCGCCGCCGCCGCCAGCACGCCCACCCGTCGCGCAGCGCAGCTACCCGAGGAAGACAGACGTTTGGCGCGCTCCTGACCACCGCCCGCTCTGCTACCACTGCGGGGAAGCCGGCCATGTGTACCGCCGTTGCCCATACCGCGACCTGGGATTGCGAGGGTTCGCCGTCAACGCACAGCGCCCTCGGGAAGGTGAACGCCCTCGTGACATCGCCGACTACCTCGCCGCTACTCAGTAGAGCCCTCGACGACCGTCCCGTTCGCCGTCACCAGGCCGCTACCTGTCGCCGCAGCGCCATCCATACACTGGCCCAGCCCGGGGCCGGTCAGCGAGCCCGTACCCGGAAAACTAAAAGCAGCAACTGATGGAGGTGCGGTTGCTGTTCGTCGAATTGACGAAGATCCTCCGCCGCCGATGCACATGCCGAAGAAACTACCTCGACGACATAACGACACGCCGCCGTCCCGACGAAGTGTGAAAGCAAAAAATACGACGACGAAAAACGACCTGCCGACGCCCCATATCAGCCACAGGTCAACGCGACACAGCCGTGATCCGACGCCACGACCTAACTGTAACGCAAGACAAAGAACCACCGACCTCGACGTGCTTCTCGACGGCCACGCAGTCACCGCCTTAGTCGACACAGGGGCCGATTACTCCGTCATGAGTGGACACATCGCCACCCAGTTGAAGAAGGTTAAGACTGCATGGGAAGGCCCTCAAATTCGGACCGCTGGAGGACACCTGATTACGCCGACTGGAATCTGCACGGCAAGAATTACCGTTCATGACCGGACTTACCCTGCCACCTTCGTTATCCTCCAACAATGTTCACGCAACGTCATTCTCGGCATGGACTTCCTAAACCGACACGGCGCAGTCATCGACCTGAAGTCGAAGTCGATAACCCTGTCTGAAGATCAAGCGATACCACCGGAGAGCTCACGTCGTCACCATGCCTTAAGCGTGCTCAAAACTCAAGTCAGCATCCCGCCTCGCTCCAGCATTGTCATTTCCGTCGGCGCCAAAACAACTGCCGACGTAGAAGGCGTCATCGAAGGTGACCAACCTCTACTACTAGACCGTGAAATTTGCGTCGCAAGAGGCATCGCTCGACTGCATGGAGGGAAAACTGTAGTGTTGCTGACAAACTTCAGCCAGGAGTTCAAGCACATCAACAAGGGCACGACGATCGCATACATCGAGGAAATTCTGGAAACGAGCAATGCGTTTGTCCTCTCTGATTCTGCCGCATCTACCCCGATGACCGCAGTCCCCGAACCAGACTTCGACATTAATCCAAGCCTCCCCACGCTTAAGCAACAACAGCTCAGAAGTCTACTTCGACGATACAAAGGGTGCTTCTCGACGTCATCAAGGATTCGACAAACACCAGTCGCAAAGCATCGCATTATAACCGAAGAGTGTGCTCGACCACTCCGCCAGAGCCCTTATCGAGTTCCTACGCGAGAACGTGAAGCTATACGGCACCAAGTCGACGAAATGCTGCGCGACGACATCATCCAGCCGTCAAAAAGCCCGTGGGCATCTCCTGTAGTCTTGGTAAAGAAAAAGGACGGAACCCTACGTTTTTGCGTTGATTATCGTCGTCTGAACAAGATCACGAAGAAGGACGTATACCCCCTCCCACGGATAGACGACGCATTGGATCGGCTCTGCAACGCTAAATACTTCTCGTCGATGGACCTCAAGTCTGGCTATTGGCAAATAGAATTCGACGAAAGAGATCGCGAAAAGACCGCCTTTATCACCCCAGACGGCCTCTACGAGTTCAAGGTTATGCCGTTCGGACTGTGCTCGGCGCCTGCAACGTTTCAGCGCGTCATGGACACGGTGTTAGCCGAACTGAAGTGACAGACGTGCCTTGTTTACCTGGATGACGTCGTTGTCTTCGCCGGAAATTTCGACGATCACCTTAGGCGGCTTGCGACAGTGTTAGAAGCCATCAAGTCATCAGGGCTCACTCTGAAGCTGGAAAAGTGCCGCTTCGCTTACGATGAGCTTTTGTTCCTAGGCCACGTGATCAGCAAATCAGGAGTACGCCCCGACCCACAGAAGACAGCTGCCATCGCAAAGTTCCTGCAGCCCATCGACAAGAAGGCAGTGCGTAGATTCCTTGGCATGTGTGCCTACTACAGGCGCTTTGTCAAGGATTTTTCACGCATCGCGGCGCCGCTCACGCATCTAACCAAAGGTGATGTCGAGTTCAAGTGGGAAACGCCGCAGGCCGATGCATTTCAAGAACTCAAACGACGCATGCAGTCGCCGCCGGTACTTGCACACTTCGACGAGAACGCCGATACAGAAATCCACACTGACGCCAGTAGCCTAGGCCTCGGTGCCGTCCTAGTCCAGAGGAAAGACGGACTTGAACGGGTGATATCGTATGCTAGCCGGTCGCTGTCAAAAGCGGAAGGCAATTATTCTACGACTGAAAAGGAATGCCTCGCCATCATTTGGGCTACAGGAAAGTTCCGCCCTTACCTATATGGGAGACCATTCAAAGTGGTCAGCGACCATCACGCGTTGTGTTGGCTAGCTAACTTAAAGGACCCTTCAGGGCGGCTGGCGCGGTGGAGCCTCAGACTGCAGGAATATGACGTCACCGTAATATACAAGTCCGGAAGAAAACACTCTGACGCCGACTGCCTGTCACGCGCCCCCATCGATCCCCCGCCGCAAGACGACGAGGACGACGACGCCTTCCTTGGAATAATAAGCGCGGAAAACTTCGCCGAACAGCAACGAGCAGACCCGGAGCTAAAAGGCCTCATCGAGTATTTGGAAGGGAACACCGACGTTGCCCCTAAGGCATTTAGGCGTGGGTGGTCTTCGTTCACACTACAAAACAACCTGCTCGTGAAGAAGAACTTCTCACCAGTCCGCGCCAGTTACCTTCTTGTTCTACCGTCAGCGCTGCGTCCAGAAGTACTGCACGCCCTACACGACGATCCAACCGCTGGGCACCTCTGATTCTCCCGGACGCTGTCGAGGATACAGGAAAGGTATTACTGGCCCCGTCTGACCGCCGACGTTGCCCGTTACGTCAAGACATGTCGAGACTGTCAGCGACGCAAGACACCACCAACAAGGCCAGCAGGATTACTACAGCCAATCGAACCTCCTCGCCGACCATTCCAGCAGATCGGGATGGATTTGTTGGGGCCGTTTCCGACGTCAACATCCGGGAATAAGTGGATCGTCGTCGCGACGGACTATCTCACCCGCTTCGCTGAAACTAAAGTTCTACCAAAAGGCAGCGCAGCCGAAGTGGCGAAATTTTTTGTCGAGACCATCCTGCTGCGACATGGTGCCCCAGAAGTGCTCATCACTGATAGAGGAACGGCTTTTACAGCAGAGCTCACACAAGCCATTCTGCAATACAGCCATACAAGCCACAGGAGGACAACTGCCTACCATCCGCAAACGAATGGTCTCACGGAGCGCCTGAACAAGACCCTCGCCGACATGCTAGCAATGTACGTCGACGTCGAGCACAAGACGTTGGACGCGGTCCTGCCGTATGTAACCTTCGCTTACAACACGGCGGTGCAAGAAACGACACAGCTCACGCCGTTTAAGCTGGTTTACGGGAGGAACCCGACGACGACGCTCGACGCCATGCTGCCGCACGTCACTGACGAGGAGAATCTTGACGTCGCTACCTATCTCCAGCGCGCCGAAGAAGCCCGACAGCTCGGCCGCCTACGGATCAAGAACCAGCAGAGGACCGACAGCCGACACTACAACCTCCGACGACGCTTCGTCGAGTACCAGCCCGGCGACCGTGTTTGGGTGTGGACCCCGATACGCCGACGAGGACTCAGTGAAAAACTACTGCGACGATATTTCGGACCCTACAAGGTCATCCGACGTATTGGCGCGCTGGACTATGAGGTCGTGCCAGACGGCATTTCGCATTCACAGCGACGCCGCGCACGATCTGAAGTGGTCCACGTGGTGCGTCTTAAACCCTTTTACGGACGCTGACGAACTTCCTTATTTTGTTGTTTTCTTTGCTAGGAGTGCTTTTCTTTTATTACTTTCGTTTGTTTGCGGCATCGGGTCGATGCTTTTTAAGAGGGGGGTATTGACACGTGTACTTATATTTAACGGGCGACCACATTCGCCGGCTAACAAATGTTATCGCACAGCGCTGGACGCGTCTGCATGTATCCGAAGTTTCTGGAAAGTTATCGATGCTTCTATCCGCTGTCTGTTGTCGCCGAACGTTGTGCTATCTGATTTCATCGCGTGACTCGAATGTTGTAGAACTTTGTGGAAGGCATGCGGGCCCCAACGATTAGTCTGGAACATTCGATGACTGCTGTATAGAAGCCGACGCACTTGACCCGCTGATCAGATTTTCGACGATCGCCGACTGTGTTCGCCGCTATTGTTGTGCTTTAAGTGTAGCCTGTTTGGTGGGCACAGGTTCGCCCAATAAAAGCTAGTTTCGTCTTTCACAGTACTGCTACTGTGTTCTTTGGCGTCACTACCACGTGACAATATGGTCTTCATACGGACACCTCTTTCCCGCAGGCAATTAGCAGTAAAAAAAGCTGCTTATGAAGGTTGGAATATTGGCTAGGATGATGTGGCATGGATATGATAATGATTATGAATGTTTCTGGTGAAGGCAGTCGTAGTATAGTGAATAATCAAAGTTTACATATAGATTAAAAGACATTTCGTTCCAATGCCAGAACTTTAAATAACCCCAAATAATTCATGCGTTTCATAGTCTATGCACACTGACCGACAGTGCTTCTTGATGCTTGCTTTTTCCTGATATCATACTTATGCTGCATAATTCACCTGTTTATATTCCCTATTTCTCCCGTTCAAGCAACTTTCATCACCATCATCATCAGCCTGGTTATGCTCACTGCAGGGCAAAGGCCTCTCCCATACTTCTCCAACCACCCCGGCCATGTATCAATTGTGGCCATGTTGCCCCTGCAAACTTCTTAATATCTTCCGCCCACCTAACTTTCTGCCGCCCTCGGCTACGCTTCCCTTCCCTTGGGATCCATTCCGTAACTCTTAATGACCATCGGTTATCTTCCCTACTCATTACGTGTGCTGCCCATGCCCATTTCTTTTTCTTGATTTCTACTAAGATATCAATAACTCGCGTTTGTTCCCTCACCCAATCTGCTCTTTTCTTATCCCTTAACGTTACACCTATCATTCCTCTTTCCATAGCTCGTTGCGTCGTCCTCAATTTAAGTAGAACCCTTTTCGTAAGCCTCC
Source organism: Dermacentor andersoni (assembly GCF_023375885.2). Taxonomy (NCBI): domain Eukaryota; kingdom Metazoa; phylum Arthropoda; class Arachnida; order Ixodida; family Ixodidae; genus Dermacentor; species Dermacentor andersoni. The sequence continues at coordinate 172,469,573 of NC_092819.1, read as the reverse complement.
AGGTTTCTCCCCGTATGTGAGTACTGGTAAGACACAGCTGTTATAAACTTTTCTCTTGAGGGATAATGGCAACCTGCTGTTCATGATTTGAGAATGCCTGCCAAACGCACCCCAGCCCATTCTTATTCTTCTGATTATTTCAGTCTCATGATCCGGATCCGCAGTCACTACCTATCCTAAGTAAATGTATTGCCTTACCACTTCCAGTGCCTGACTACCTATTGTAAACTGCTGTTCTCTTCCGAGACTCTTAAACATTAGTTTTCTGCAGATTAATTTTCGACCCACCCTTCGGCTTTGTCTCTCCAGGTGAGTGAGCATGCATTGCAGTTGGTCCCCAGAGTTACTAAGCAAGGCAATATTATCAGCGCATCGCAAGTTACTAAGGTGTTCTCCATTAACTCTTATCCCCAATTCGTCCCAATCCAGGTCTGTGAATACCTCCTGTAAACACGCTGTGAATAGCATTTGAGGGATCGTATCTCCCTGCATGACGCCTTTCTTTATTGGGATTTATTTATTTATGCTTTATTATTTAGTGGAGTGGCTATCGATATCTTTCAGTATTTTTACATACAGCTCGTCTACACCCTGATTCCGCAATGCCTCCATGACTGCTGAGGTTTCGACTCAATCAAATGCTTTCTCGTAATGAATGAAAGCTATATATAAAGGTTGGTTATATTCCGCGCATTTTTCTATCACCTGAATGATAGTGTGAATATGATCTATTGTTGAGTAGCCTTTACGGAATCCTGCCTGGTCTTTTGGTTGACGCAAGTCTCAGGCGTTGCTGATTCTATTTGCAATTACCTCATTAAATACTTTGTAGGCAAAGAACAGTAAACTGATCGGTCTATAATTTTTCAAGTCTTTGGCGTCCCGTTTCTTGTGGATTAGGATTATGTTAGCGTTTTTCCAAGATTCGGGTACGCTCGAAGCCATGAGGCATTGCGGATACAGGGTGGCCAGTTTCTCTAGAACAATCTGCCCACCATGCTTCAACAAATCTGCTGTTACCTGATCATCCCCAGCTGCCTTCCCCCTTTGCATAACTCCCAAGGATTTCTTTACTTCTTCCGGCGTTACCTGTGGGATTTTTAACTCCTCTAGACTATTCTCTCTTCCATTATCGTCGTGGGTGCCACTGGTACTGTATAAATCTCTATAGAACTCGTCAGCCACTTGAACTATCTCATCCTTATTAGTAATCATATTGCCGGCTTTGTCTCTTAACGCATACATCTGATTCTTGCCAATTCCTAGTTTCTTCTTCACTGCTTTTAGGCTTCCTCTGTTCCTGAGAGCATGTTCAATTCTATCCATATTCCTTATGTCAGCTGTCTTACGCTTGTTGATTAACTTCGAAAGTTCTGCCAGTTCTATTCTAGCTGTAGGGTTAGAGGCTTTCATACATTGGCGTTTCTTGATGAGATCTTTCGTCTCCTGCGACACCTTACTGGTATCCTGTCTCACGGAGTTACCACCGACTTCTATTGCACAATATTTAATGATGCCCACAAGATTGTCTTTCATTGCTTCAACACTAAGGCCCTCTTTCTGAGTTAAAGCCGAATACCTGTTCTGTAGCTTGATCTGGAATTCCTCTTTTTTCCCTCTTACCGCTAACTCATTGATCGACTTCTTATGTACCAGCTGCTTCCGTTCCCTCCTAAGGTCTAGGCTAATTCGAGTTCTTACCATCCTATGGTCACTGCAGCGCACCTTTCTAAGCACGTCCACATCTTGTATGATGCCAGGGTTTGCGCAGAGTATGAAGTCTATTTCATTTCTAGTCTCGCCGTTCGGGCTCCTCCACGTCCACTTTCGGCTATCTCGCTTGCGGAAGAAGGTATTCATTATCCCCATATTATTCTGTTCCGTAAATTCTACTAATAACTCTCCCCTGCTATTCCTAGTGCCTATGCCACTGCCTTGCCTCCAGCCTGCTTCTTGCCTACCTTGGCATTGAAGTCGCCCATCAGTATAATGTATTTTGTTTTGACTTTACGCATCGCCGATTCCACGTCTTCATAGAAGCTTTCGACTTCCTTGTCATCGTGACTGGATGTAGGGGCGTAGACCTGTATAACCTTCATTTTGTACCTCTTATTAAGTTTCTCAACAAGACCGGCCATCCTCTCGTTAGTGCTATAGAATCCTGTATGTTACCAGCTATGTTCTTATTAATCAAGAATCCGACTCCTATTCTCGTTTCTCCGCTAAGCCCCGGTAGCACAGGACGTGGCCGTTTTTTAGCACTGTATATGCTTCTTTTGGCCTTCTAACTTCACTTAGCCCTATTATATCCCATGTACTGCCCTCTAATTCCTCCAATAGCACTGCTAGACTCGCCTCACTAGATAACGTTCTAGCGTTAAACGTTGCCAGGCTGATATTCCAATGGCGGCCTGTCCGGAGCAACTTTACATTCATCATAAGAAACCTTGTAGATGAGTTCCAGAAACTTGCTGATGAGATTATAGAGCCGCATGCACCCCAGGCTTAGATATGCATTCAAGAGCCTCATATCTTGCAAATGTTGAAATACTCCTGCTAAGCAAGTTCTTGGTGTCATACAAGGTTATTTGCGAATATGAATTTGCCTAAATTGGAAAAACAGTCAATCTAAAACATGTCAAGCGATATCGCTGACAATGCACACACATTCCAACTGAACTAAATACAAATAAATATAGCACCAAATGCTGAATCATTGGCATGATACCACACTTTCAGTGGAATAAAATCTGTCCTGCGTTGTAAATCTTGAATCCTTTATAATCCAGACTACTAAATAGCTCATGAGGGTTGTGACGTGAAATATACATGTTGTATTTTTTCCTCATTTTTTTTTACTTTAAGACCCGATAATGCTTAAACAGCAGTGAAAGAACTGAGATCACAGTACTTAATACTTTATATTGCTCCAGAAATACGTTTCTCTGCCGATCGGAGCATTCGACACTAACAATTTTTGACAGAAAATGTGAGACAGAAGGCACATGACACTTAGGGTGGTGCTATTCACTTTGATTGTTTGGGAACAAAACCCATAATGTACATGTTATGGCCCTACGTTTGATTATCTTTCAACAACAAAATGGTAGGAGGTTTGCGTTTTGCAAAACTGCATGGAGGTTTTTACTGTGTGCAATTAAAATTAGAAACCTTCACAGCTGATCCTAAATGCATTCTCCACAGCTTTAGGATATAGAGGTTCACTACTTTACACAGAACACACTCTTTTACCTCGTCACTGCCCACACTCTTAGGCGAAGTTACACCCTTTGGAGTGCCCCTTCTGCTACACAACAATAATCATCATCTGCCTTGATGCGTTTCCTTTCTTTAACGCTGCGAGCCCGGTACTTTCCAGTAACGAATGGCATCCGCGTTATGAGCATGATAGCATTACCGACAGGAAAGTAGCAGGCGCGGCGTTTTCAAGAAAGGAAACGCATCAAGGCAGATGACGATTATTGTTGTGTGGCACAAGGGGCACTGCAATGGTGTAACATTGCCTAAGAGTGCAGATGGTGATTCAGATTCTTCAAAGGTATTTCAATGCATGGGGTGGCACATCGCGCTTCATTTATTTGCAGAATATTGCATTCCAATTGTGTCATATGAGATAAATTCATTTGAGAGCTTTAACTTGCCCTAAATGTATTACTGAAAAAAATAATGTAAAACTACTAAAAGATATCTATAGCGGCTCCACAGCCACCGTAGTCCTCCATAAAGAAAGCAACAAAATCCCAATATAGTAAGGCGTCAGGCAGGGGGATACGATCTCTCCAGTGCTATTCACAGCGTGTTTACAGGAGGTACTCAGAGACCTGGATTGGGAAGAATTGGGGATAAAAGTTAATAGAGAATACCTTAGTAACTTGCGATTCGCTGATGATATTGCCTTGCTTAGTAACTCAGGGGACAAATTGCAACGCATGCTCACTGACCTGGAGAGGCAAAGCAGAAGAGGGGGTCTTAAAAATTAATCTGCAGAAAACTAAAGTAACGTTTAACAGTCTCAGAAGAGAACAGAAATTTACAATAGGTAGCGACGCACTGGAAGTGGTAAGGGAATACATCTACTTAGGGCAGGTACTGACGGTGGATCCGGATCTTGAGACAGAAATAATCAGACGAATAAGAATGGGCTGGGGTTCGTTTGGCAGGCATTCTCAGATCATGAACAGCAGGTTGCAATTATCCCTCAGTAGAAAAGTGTTTAATAGCTGTGTCGTACCAGCACTCACCTACGGGACAGAAACGTGGAGGCTTACGAAAAGGGTTCTACTTAAATTGAGGACGACGCAACGAGCTATGGAAAGAATAATGGATGTAACGTTAAGGGATAAGAAAAAAACAGATTGGGTGAGGGAACAAACGCGAGTTAATGACATCTTAGTCGAAATCAAGAAAAAGAAATGGGCATGGGCAGGACATGCAATGAGGAGGGAAGATAAGAGATGGTCATTAAGGGTTACGGACTGGATTCCAAGGGAAGGGAAGCGTAGCAAGGGGGTGGCAGAAAGTTAAGTGGGCGGATGAGATTAGGAAGTTTGCAGGGACGACATGGCCACAATTAGTACATGACCGGGGTTGTTGGAGAAGTATGGGAGAGGCCTCTGCCCTGCAGTGGGTGTAACCAGGTGATGATGATGATGAAGATGAAATGTATTACACCTGTGTACTGGTAAACTGGCAGCAGCTTGCAGTGCTTGTGGAAAAACAATTGTAACTGCCATATCATATGTAACTGCTAGTGCACAGAATTCCGCAACAGCAATGGTTAGGGTGCACTTGTTTCTTCTATCCTGGGGTATGCATCCTCCGCCAGAATATTGTTTTTTTCGTCTTGCTCTTCTACCACATTGGAATGTGAAATGGGAAGTAATTTGTAGGGCATACTCTTGCATAAACTTCATGAGCATTTCTTCTTGCCTGTGCCACAGATCATTGTTGCTACGACTGTAAAAGCAGGGTGCCTGTTTTCAGCACCCGCAGGGAACAGTCTGTGAATCTTTAACGAAGAGTAAGGATCATGAATAATGGAATAATATTTAGTAATTTTCAACAAATTTAGCACTCTTTAATTTCCACCGTGGTGTTTTTCAAACGCCAATGTTGGCACAAGGTTTGACTGCAGGTTGTCATTTTCTGTGAAAGAGTGCACTTGTGCGCAGGACACCTCATCGGCAACATTCTGCTGCACAGAATGTCATTAGCTTTCCTATGCATTGGTTACTATCTCAGAAACCGGCTGCTCCTTTGTTAGTTGGAATGTAGCAATAATGTAAAGCACATTTATTGTTCTAACAAAAAGAAGTGTGCCATCTTATCCCCTAATTCTCCTCACTTGATGCCTAGAGTTATAATAGCTTGGTTGACACCATGATAGTCAGTGTGGTGTATAATTGTGTCTATGGTGGGGTGAGGGGTGTACAATAACTTAAGCAACTTTTCCAGATGACTTGAATCAGTATTATGGAATGCTGCTTTTTGTTACCCACTGTTACGAAGTTTCACTTTGCTTGTGGCAACAAGTATAGCGTAGTTTGCTAGCGCTCCTGCCAACACATATAATGTGCAGGCATCTGTGTTGAAAAAGAGACCAGCTAATGGTTTGCCAGGAGCTAAGGTCCATTTAGACCATTAAATTTTGAGCTTACACCGGTGGAAATAACTGGTGAATGAAAGCACACCCAGGAGAACTGCACATAATATTTCTTTTTCATTATAATATTGCTCAAGCTTTGAACTGCATTTGAACTGACTTGTTCAAAAAATGACCCATTTCCTTGTTCAAGTAAGACAAAGGTTCCACAGGAAGACAGAAACTTGAAGCCGTCAACAGCAGCGTGAATATAAACAGCGTTCGACGTTTTGCAATCTTGCACCTGGTTATCGTATTGTCCATCCCATTTTTTTCCCACAGGCTGTTCTTTACTGTTTATGGTCATACCCAGTTTAATTTTAATGTCCCCATTTTTTAATATTTGGTTAATATATCTTTTCTTCATCGGCTTTCAACAAAAAATGTATTGGTTATGTGCCTTCATTTACCATTTACAGTGATCTTAACCAGATGCATCTTGATACAAAATTTATTTTTCTTAAATCTTCGTTTCCTTTTTCCAAAAGTGAAAACTGCTTATCTTGATACCTATTTTGTCTTCTGGGAAGATAAGGTCTACTGGATTAATGACTGCTTAAATGTGTACATCGTTTTCTGTTTTGGTCATCCCTACTGTTAGCAAGCACTGACAGCTGTGGTCACACCCGCTCCATCGCAATCCCCTCTGCTAAGCACACCCTTCCATCCTTTATTTTAACACTTTGGCTTCTCTTGACCTATTATATGCACCAGCTTCTTCTCCCCCAATGAGGCTAGGGGCCAGTGAGCTATGCACAATCCAAAACAACACAGCCAAAGAAAACATTTGCTACCCTATGACAAGCACCTATGTCGAAATGTTGGCTACAGCAACATCCTTTTTTCCAAAAATGTTCGTCTACTTACATGTTTTTCTAACCCAAAAGTTACTGCTTTGTTGTGTTCTGTGATTATACTTTTTCGGCGCTTTCTTTAGGATGGATATTCACGAATACTATTTGTTTCTCCTAACAGCAGCAAGTTTATCCTTACAAGCGTTTGGGGTCAAAAACAACTTTCACCAGGAAAAAGTGCAAGACGAGTGATTGAAGAATATAAAGTTGCTTCTGTGATCTAAAAACTTGAGCACTGGAATGCTGCACCTTTTTGTATGTATGTTATGCAATGCATTCATGTCACAAAGTGCAGAGTGCTTTATCTCTGCAGCCATGTCAGTGTGTTGGCAAGACAATTTTCATAATGGTGACCTGCTGCTTCGGCTATGAGCTGCCTTCATGACATTTGCATTAAAGGAGATGTACTATCGTGGACAAAATTACCCTGGAAGTGCGAGCATCGACCAAATTGCATTTCTGTTCAGACCGCTGAAAACAGTGGGTCACGTATGCCCATTCCGAACGCAGATGCTAGCACGGCTGATCCCAGCAAATAGTGCACCAATAAAGTTCGGTCGACTCTCGCACGTCCTGGACAATTTTGCCCCCGATGGCACATTCTCCGAACAACGGATATGCTCTGCAAGAGGAAATACGGGAAGCACCTGTACTTTAACGGATATAGTACAGATTCAGCATACAGAGTCTTTCGTTTTCTGAATACGGCAAGCACCTATATTTTAACGGTTATAGTAAAAATTCAGCATACAGTGTCTTCCGTTTTCTGAATACGAGAAGCAGCGTACTTTAACGGCTATAGTACAGATTCAGAATACAGAGTCTTCTGTTTTCCAGATACAGAAGCACTCGTGTCTTGTATTACGGTCTCTCTTTTACAGTTGTCCGTTCTACGGAAATGACAGTTCTTAATTTACGGAAGAGTGATCGGTCACAAATTACCAGCAGATTTTCTTTAATGTACGGCAAATTTTTTTACAGTGTACTGCGGCATCCGCGACTCGCGTGGCCAACGCCGTAGTAGAGGGCGCAGTGTCTCCACTCTGTACGAAGCGGCAAGCGAGGACGTCGACACATCTTTGCCGGAGCCCAAGAAGAACGCCCCTCCTACCATAGAGTTGCGTGCAAGAATTACTAGAGGGAACTCTGCCACTAGTGTATAGGGGGCTGCAATTATAGCGGTTGTACCAGCATGGGAATTATGGGAAGTACATGAATTTGCCTAAACTTCGTCGTTTTGGCTTCCAACGGCTTTGTGACTTTGTAAGCTCGTCATTTTCCACAATGTGCTGCGTAATAAATAATTAAATAAACATCATTAATATTGTCCGACTGAACGATTCGTACACAGTAACAGTAGCACAGAAGCCTGATATTGAAACCATTAAGCCACGGAGGCATTTTTTGTCTTTATTTCCAGTCAATCGGCAAATACATCAATACACACTGCTGCCACCGTCTGCCAATATTCACTTTCCCACCGCTTCGCTTGGAGCTTGCGGTTGACATTACAAAACTTTCATTTTGGCAAGGGCATCCATCAATAACAACAGTTCATCGTCCTACGCTAATTTCTGAAACACTTCCAGTAGTTTACTCATATTTTCAGCAAAGTAGGAGTTTACTGTTCTCACATTTATTTCACAATTCCTTACAGCCGTGCGGTTTCACCAGATACTGTGAAGGCCGAGGAGGAAGGATATGTAGCAAGGTATACTGTCTTGCACTGTGGCTAGGTAACGAATACCATGCGCTGTTAACGGCAATTCTTTTTTAATAGTTCTTTTTATAATATTCCAAAAGAACACCGCACTTCAACAGTCTAAACAAAACGTGTTCTGTAGTTTCTTGTTTCTTGGAAATCAAATAATTAGCCCCCCATGGTAAATAGTCCCCTCTTTCTTCTAGCCATGTTTTGACAGTACGTAGTTTAAGAAAGAATGTTTTCACTCCCCCTGGTACACGCATTCGTTTCACACATTTTAGCACATCTTTCATCTGGCCTTCGCGTCGATATAATTGTTCTGGGAACATAATGTCTATTGAATGCGAGCTTATTCGCTTCCGTCTCACTGTAGCCAAATACTCTATGGAAAAGTGGTAGTTTAAAAATCTAAATGCTGCGGCCACATCACGTAAAAATTTACTCGTTGCGTAACACCCACCCTTCCTCATCGAGACAACAAACGTAGGTAGGACATTGCTCAATCGGACTTGAATAACTGTTTGTAAGGAAAGATTTGTTGCGTCTCGTAATAACAAAAAATCTAGAAACCAGTTGCTTTAAGTACAAATTCGGTAATGACATGCCCCTCCGACCCAACATGGGAAACAAGCTGTTCCTGCTTATTCTTTATATTCAGACTGCCGCACAAACACACCAAATGCTTCATGGAAATTCTTAAAAGTGAATCGGGAACAGTTCAGGACTTGCATGAGATACCAGCGTTTCCTCACCAAGAAGATTCTGCAAACAGGTGCACGTGCGAATCTGGAGAGCTCATGCCCAGCCCACTTATCAGTTTGAGCTTTTAATTCCTGCACTTCCTGCAACATAACGGTACGCCAAGATAAATCCCAGACGTGAGGTTCCACAGCATACCTTCAAAAACACGCGGGGTTGTTTGCCACCGGCCATGCCACAAGCCGACACAATCATTCAGGTTTGTATTGCTGTCCGTCATGTCACAAAACTCACGCTTAATTATCATGACCGCTCGAATACTCTCCTTATCAGCGCAGAAAGCAACATCAGCAGCGTAAGCTATAATAAATGCACCTCACACCCTTCTAGGCTGAATCCACGCACATCCGGACTATCAATATTTTTTTACAGAGACCCTCTAGGTACTTTGTGTACAAAAGAGGTGACAGGTGGCCCCCCTGAAGGACAGAGGAACGCACTTCAATCCCTTCAGTTAGCTTATGGTTGATAATGAGTTTAGTTGTACAATTATTGTGTGCCATTTTATCTCCCTCTGTTATCCGTGATCCAACCCCGACATAACCAAGAATTGTCAACAGGAGATTGCGACCTACTCTCTGGAATGGATTTTCTAGATCAATTTGTAACAAAGCGACATTCCTAAAATCTGCATCACAAGTTTCAAGAATGCTGTGAGCCACATGAATATTAGTAAATATAAACCTGCCTCTTATCCCGCAGGTGTGACGCGGTCCTACTAAAGCACCAATAACCACTTGTGGTCTCCGCGCAAGTATCTTCATTAAAACTTGATAATCTAAGTTTGCCAGCGTAATCGGCCTGTAGCTTGTTCCTTTGTTAAGTTTATTCGTGTCATCGCTTTTTGTTATCAAGACTGTATACGCCGTTTTAATTGACGGTGGCAGACGAACGTCTTGATACGCCTCCATAAAATACGTTCTAACACGCTGGCTATCTTCGATCAAAAGGTATTGTAAAGGAACTGCTGTCAAGCCGTCACGACCTGGTGATTTTCTATGGTTAAGGTCTTCAATGGCGATTTCGATCTCATTTGCTGTGATATCTTCTGATAATCTTTCTGTTTCTTCGTCGTCTAAGCTAGGTAGAGTGGCTAGAAAATGGCTTTCATACCCAGTCTTTCTCGGTATTCTACACTTGAAGAGCTACCTGTAATATTCCGTAAACGCCTAATTGATTTCTTCGGCATCTCTAGATATTTTAGCTTTGTATTCAATCTCAACTATTTTGTTTCTTCTTGCATACTTTTTCTCAATTCCCAAAGCACAGTTTGTTGGCATTTCATCACCCCAGATCGTTCGCATTCGTGCGCGTAGAAATGCGCCACGGTATTTTTCTGTGTTGATAGCCTCAATTTTATTCTTTGTTTCCCTTATTTCTTCCATAAAGGTGCCTGGCGCTGCAGTTTCAGCATCCACCAATTTCGGAAGAACTTTTAAGGTTATTTTCCTCTTGGCATTGTTCAAAACGTATTTGTACTGCTCGCTCTATGGCGTTCATTTTTACTTCTTTAAATTGTTCCCGTCGCTCATCCCACCCTTTTTCACAGTCATTATTTGCTTTAGCCATTTCTGTGCGTACACGTTCTGGAAATTGGTAGTCCTTTAAGAGCTTCGCGTGTAATTTCCATGTTTCCCACTTCATTTTAGGTTTGGCGGTGATCCTTTTCCCTATCGTGAAGGCTACTAAAGAATCGTCATTAAATGCTATGTTCGGCACCTTGTAATCATCACACAGTGTGGCAATTTCTTGCGAAAGATAAGCTCTGTCTAACCTTGAATGGCTATTGCCTTGAAGATGAGTATAATGCCGATTATTACCTCCAATCGCGTAATGGGCAATGTCCTCCAACAGAGCTCTTCGAATGGCCCGCCTCAGAAAGACAACGCTCTTATCAGGTCAGTATCCATCGCTCGAATGATCGTCCGAGCTCAAAACGCAATTGAAATCTCCTAACACTATCAAACATCTGTCGGTTTTAAGATACTGCGATATTTTTTGAAAGAAACTTCACAGGTCATTCATCTTCGTTGGGACGTACACAAATAATATTCGGAATTTTGTTGCAATATACAAACCTGCACAGCACGAATAGTTAACTCTGACAACAACTGTTTCTTCAACTATTCCCAAACCTTTCTTAAGAAACATACAGCAACCAGCCGTTTAGCGAACAGCATGGCTTACGCATACATTATAGCGCTCACTAAACTGTGCAACCATACCGTCAGTCTAACTCTCGCTCTCTATTTTAGTCTCTTGAATCGCCAATATATCTAAATCTTCTTCCAACATTACGCGTCGGAACTGACGCTGCCGCCATCTCGCCCTGAGACGTCTAACGTTGAGCGTTCCCATGCGCAATGGAGCTAACGTCATGGCCATTTCAAAGAGCAGGAGTAAAACAACAGTAAGGCAGTGGATGGTGGTCCAAACAGCAACCCTCACAAACTGATCGTCCCTGTTGGCACGACAGCTTCAACGGGCACCCGTGACGCCAGTCACGTTGGTCACTGCGTCGCCCGCCCTTCTCGGGTGACAGGCGCTATCTTTGCGCTGGGGCGTACTTCTCTTTCACAGCCCTGTCTCTTTCACATGCCCGGTCGAGCGGACCGCCAGCCACTGCGGCTCCAGGCACTGAACATTGCCGGAATCTCCTCATCTGGAGCATCACTTCGGTGCCGCTTGGAAGGTACGGCCGGCTCCTCAGTGACCGTCTCAGCCGGCGTCTCACTTGGCGCATTTGGCTCCACGTCCATCTCCACATTAAACGCGTCACACCCATGGTCCGTTTTTTAGGGTGCAGTTGTTCTCTCTTCTTCGTTCATTCTTCTTTCTCTCTGCTTTCTTCCTGCTGTGGCTTATGCTGTGGCGTCCTTTGTCGACGCGGATGGCGTTGTCACCTTTTTCGCGACACTTGCCACCTGTTCAACAGGGGTTTCCAAGGACCCTGTCAGTTTGTTACCTCCTCTTCCATCAATTCGATACCTTCGCCGTCAGGGTCGGTATAACGCAAAACTATTCCGTTCCGTTTTTATTCCAAATCAGCCATCACCGCTCGCTCATTGCTCGAAATTTTTGAGGCCGTGTCCATTTTGCCTGCATGTCAAGCGATGTCGGGAATGTTCAAAAACCGACACGTCAAAGTAACGTTTACGCACCCATTGTGCTTAATTACGGCGAACAAAAATGCCAAAATCGTGGAAGAACCGGGGACTGCCCCGTTCCGTTTGGAATAGAAAATGGCTGCATTCCTGATTGCGCTGGCGGCGGCGGCGGCTCGTCATCCCAGGAGCGGGAGGAGGGAGCCCGAGGATGCGTTTGACATGCCAAATGATCTGTTTCGGAGGGAGTTTCGCCTGAAGGAAGGAACTGTGCGGTGGCTGTGCGATGAAGTGGTGGAGGAACTCGGAGGCGTGAGAACAACAGCGCTGTCGGTGGAGCGACATGTGTTGTGCGCGTTGTGATTCTTCGCAACGGGCAGCTTCCAAGCCTTGGTAGGGAGCGAGCAGACGATCGACGTGACCCAGCCAGCGGTCAGCAAGTGTGTGTGATGCGTAGCGGAGGCAATCGTCCACGCCGGGGCCCGCAACAAGTGGGTCCATTTCCCGAGGACGTCGAGGAGAAGGCGGCCGTGAGGGAAGAGTTCCTTCGACGCGGCTCCATTCCCGGCGTCGTCAGATGCGTGGACGGAAGCCTTATCGCCATCATCGCACCGAAGGGCGAGCAGAAGGCGGCATTCATGTGCCGCAAAGGCTCCTACGCCCTCAACACAATGTTCGTAATGCAATGGGGGTGTTCGCCTAGCAGCACTAGTTCTAGGTTGAAGCAGTGGGCTTTAACAGGTCGGTGCTGTTTCGAAACGGGGAAGCCAGCACTCCTCGTCACCTTCTTATCATTCACTAGCCCCATGCCCACTGCCCAGTGCCTTCAATACAATCACTCCCCACCGAAAGAGTAGCCATCCTGGCGATCTAAGGACAAGAAAACACAGGAGGGTCATGGCACTGCTTGAGCCGCGAGACGTGGACAATTTCCTGGCCGCGACGACGCGGGTCGGAAGGCAATTCCTTTGGCTCGATGAGGTAGTTGACCGTGGATGTTTGTTTCAGTACCCAATGAGGACCGTGGTACTTGGAGAGCAGCTTAGAGGAAAGGCATGGAGGTATAGAGGGCACCCACAACCAGACCAGCGAGCCAGGAGCAAAGCACGTAGCCGCAGTAGATGAATCGTGGCGATGCTTTTGGCGCCATTGGTCCTGGGATGTCAACAAACGAGCGAGCCTGCGACATTCTTCGGCGTAAGCAGCCGCTCTAGAAACAGTCGTGCACTCCGAAGCATCTGGTCGGTAAGGCAGAATTGTGTCCATAGTGCATGAAGGTTCGTGTCCGTAAAGGAGAAAGAAAGGGGAGAACCCAGTGGTGCTTTGCGTGGCGGTATTGTAAGCGTAGGTGACGAAAGGCAGAATGCGATCCCAATTCAAGTGGTCAGAGGAAACATACATGGCCAACATGTCGCCAAGGGTGCAGATTGAAACGCTCTTTCATCCCATTAGTTTGAGGATGAGATGCTGTGGTAGTGCGGTGAATGATGCGACACTCCTTTAGCAATGCTGCAATGACGTCTGAGAGAAAAACGCGACCGCGGTCGCTCAGTAATTCTCGAGGTGCTCCATGGCGTAAAATCAGGTTTTGAAGGATAAAACTGGCGACGTCTTTTGCTGTGGCAGATGCTGGGGCTGAAATTTCGGCGTACCGCGTGAGGTTGTCGATGGCAACAATAACCCAGCGGTTGCCGCTTGGAGTGTTGGGAAGCGGACCGTATAGGTCAATGCCGACGCGGTCGAACGCGCGCGCGGGGCATGGTAGAGGTTACAAGGGGCCGGTGGCATGTTGAGGGGGCGTCTTGTGTCGTTGGCATATGAGGCAGGACCGGACGTACTGGCGAACGAAGCGGTACATACCGCGCCAGTAGTACCGAAGCTAGAGGCGAGAGTATGTCTTTAAGACACCAGGGTGGCTGCATTGGGGATCGTCGTGGAACGTGGCGTAGATGTCAGGGAGCAGGTGTCGGGGTATAACAAGCAACCACTTGCGATCGCTCGCATTGCAGTTGCGGCGGTACAGCAGGTTATCCCGAATGATGAAGTGCGTGGCTTGACGACGGAGCGTCCGAGAAATTGGCGCTGGCGACTGGCTAGACAGGAAGTCAATAAGCGAAGAGATCTATGGGTCCTTGCACTGCTCTGATGGCATGTCGGTAATGTTGAGGGCGAAGGCTCCATATGTGGAAATAGACGAGTGGACAGGACCGGAGGGCAGGGATGACCGGGATAGAGCGTCTGCGTCTGAATGTTTTCGGCAGGAGCGATAAACAACGCGAATATCGTGCTCTTGTAGGCGCAATGCCCAACGAACAAGCCGACCAGTTGGATCTTTTAATGAAGATAACCAGCATAGGGCATTATGGTCGGTCACGATGTCAAATGGACGCCCGTACACATAAGGACGAAATTTTCCGATTGCCCAAATGATGGCCAGATATTCCTTCTCAGTAACCGAGTAGTTCGCCTCGGCTTTGGTAAGGGTGCGGCTGGCATACGCGACGACGTACTCTTCGAAGCCTTCTTTGCGTTGTGCAAGAACAGCGCCGAGCCCGACACCGCTACCGTCCGTATGGATCTCAGTTGGTGCAGAGGGATCGAAGTGTCGCAGTACTGGAGGAGAGGTCAGAACGCGTCGCAGTTCTTGGAATGTGTCGTCGCATGCCGTGGACCAGGCTGATAGGTCAGAACTGCCGGTGAGAAGCTGCGCCAAGGGGCGATGATAGAGGCAAAGTTGCGGATGAAGCGCCGGAAATATGATCACAAGCCGATGAAACTGCGAAGCTCTTTCATGGTGAATGATTTAGGGAAGTCGGTTACGGCGCTAAGTTTCGTGGGGTCCAGGAGCATACCGTCTTTGGTAACTACATGGCCGTGAACAGTAAGCGTGCGAGCGCCGAAATGGCATTTCTTCAAATTTTTTTGCAGTCCTGCAGTGGAGAGGCACGCAAGGACTTGCTCGAGGCGGCTGAGGTGCGACGCAATGTCAGTGGAAAAAACCACAATGTCATCAAATAACAGAGGCACGTTTTCCACTTCAGCCCTCGAAGAATGCTATCCATCATTCGCTCGAAAATGGCAGGCGCGTTGCAGAGGCCGAACGCCCTGACGGTGAATTCATATAGCCCATCAGGAGTTACTAAGGCTGTCTTTTGGCGATCGGCCTCTGCCATTGGCCTATTGGCACTTGCCAGTACCCTGAGCGTAGATCCAACGAGGAAAAGAATTCCGCTCCCTGCAGACTGTCCAAGGCATCGTCGATGCGCGGCAGAGGATAGACATTTTTGCGCGTTATTCGGTTAAGGCAGTGATAGTCGACGCAGAACCGTATGGAGCCATCTTTTTTTTAACAAGCACAACCGGAGATGCCCAGGGACTGTTAGAGGGCTGGATGATGGCACTCTCCAGCATGTCGTCAACGTGCTGGTCGATGACACGGCGTTCAGCGGCTGACACACGATACGGACGCTGGCGCAATGGTGTTTGTTGGCTGGTGGGGATACGGTGAACGACTGTGGACGCCCGGCCCAAGGATGGTTGGCCAATGTCAAATGAGGCACGAAAACGCTGGAGGAGCTTGATGATTTCGGTGTGCTGCGCAGGTGCGAGTTCTGCGTCGGCGGCACGAGTGAAGACGTCTACAGGGGCATTGGTCGCGGCGGGAGGAGTTACGGCGAAAATCGGAAGTGATGCCGTATCACCAAACGTGGTGGCCGGGAGAACGCTATCGAAAGCTTCAGCGGTACCCAGGCACTCGCCGCGGAGTAGGGATGATGGGCAGGCGGACGGATTGCACACGTAAAGGGCAGCAGAACCGTCGCAAAAATTGACGACAGCAAACGGAAGCAGAAAGTTCCGGCGGCGCGCACAAGTGGCCGACGGTGTAAACAGAACAGATGAGTTCGCAGCAAAGTTACATGACACAGCAACCAGAGCGATGTCAGAGGCGGCAACAACTTTAGGAGAAGAATGGTCGTCAGGGTCGAAGCACGGCACTGATAATGTAAGTTCGGCACGAGCGCAGTCGATAAGAGCTTGATTGATGACAGATAGGAAATTCCATCCAAGAATAACATCGTGTGACGAACGAGATAGGACAACAAATTCTATAACATACATAACGTTTTGAATGACAACCCGGGCTGTGCACGACGCTGAAGGCTGAATGCGATGCGAGGTTACCGTACGCAGAGAAAGAGAGGTAAGGGGAATGGTCACTTTGTTCAAATTGCGGCAAAGCTTCTCACTAATAATAGAAACGGCGGCTCCGGTGTCGATAAGTGCGTGTACGGTGACGCCGTCTACGGACAGTTCAATTTCGTTCGCCGGGTTAGAATGAGGCCTTCAAATGTTCGACGTAAACGCAGTTCTTGCCTCTGGAACTGCGACTGTTAGTTTTCCTCTCGGGCTGGGCTGGGTCGGTGAACCATCGGGGAAATGGATCGGCGACGTGGGGAAGGCGACCGGCGTAATCGAAGGCGAGGCGACTGTAAGACGAGCCCGGAGGAAGGTTAGATTGGTCCTGACGCGCAAGTCGAGTAGGCCTGTAGCTTGAGGCACCCCCACTGTCAGGTAAACGGGGGCTCCGATGGTGTCAGAATCGTGCTACGTGAGCCGGAAAATGGCAGGAGTAATATATTGGCTGGTTATCAGGTGTTCGCCACGGGTTGACGACAGGGGTTCCAGCAGCCGCGTAAGGAACGACAATCGGACGCTAAGGTGGCGGCGGTACATGGAAGGTGCCGGTGGCCCGGTAGGCATCAGGAGCCGGAGGAGAGTAAGGCCGGGCGACAACGTCAGCGTACGTTAGCGGTCCAGCTGCAGGCTTCGGAGGAGGGGCAGATGGCAGCGCTGCGGCAACGTGCGTCTGAATGACGTGACGAAGCGAAGGAGCCAGGGTTGTCGACGGCTCGGGTGCGCTATTCGCCAGAGAGAGTTGGCGTGCGACTTCCTGACGGTTGAACTGCTCCGGCATTAAAGCAGAGATGTCGGCAGCGTTGCGGCCGAAATCCAACGGGGATAGATCCGCAGTGTCCTGCTGAGCAGCGCGTGTTGATGCACGTTGCTTGCGCAGCTCGTCGTACTGCTGGCAAAGCTGTATGACCTCGGCAATCGTCCGGGGACTCTTCGCGACAAGCATCTGAAAGGCATGGTCATAGATGGCTTTCATGACGTGTTTGATCTTGTCAGCTTCGTCCATAGATGAGTTGACGCGCTTGCAGAGCGAGAGCACGTCTTCAATATAGCTGGTGAAGGTCTCGTTCTGGCGTTAATGTTTGTCTAATTTGCCCGTCATAGCAACGCGTGGCTTATGCTGTACGTGATCTCGTCAGATGTGCGACGCAGGCAAGTGGATCCTCGCCATCGACGCCCTGCGACCGGGGTCAGACCACGACGCCCAGGTCAGGAGAACTGCGTGGTTGCGTCGTCGGTTCCAGGAGGGGCATATTGCCAAGGCCGGCGAGCACTTCCTCGGTGAGCAGCGGGAAAAATTTGTGCAGTTCCAATTCTGGCAGCATGCAGTAAAGCGTGCTCGTGCCGTAAGAAAATATTGAATCCCGAACCCCTTATGTTATAGTAGGTTATTAAGTATAGGCGAGATGTAGAAATTTTCCAATGGTATCTGCGCGAAACAAAGTGACAACATACCTGCGCTGTACTTTAAGCTAATTTTTATAATTTTTTTACAGTGCGCGTGTTGTCACATTCTTTTTTACGCTGATAGTCATTTATGAATGAAGACCACACAACTCGCACAAAGAGCTGCCTTGCTGCAAATAGGCATGCTACTATGTCCAAGCTATTGTTATCTGTGATCACAGCTGCGTCAGGTGCTTAGCCTGTATATTCCTTTATTTCAGCCTTTCTGTAGTAGGTGCATGTTACATGACCAACGCTTAGCTTACTCAACTTTGTGCAGAAGATTTCATACCATTTTTATGATCATGCTGGTGACAACGGCTACCCCCTGGAATCATGGCTGCTTACTCCAGTCCCAGGCCACTCTCCCATGCACACTGCAAAAGGCAGGTACAACACTGCACAAGCTGCAGTGCGGTACGTAGTGGAGCGGGGCATTGGGCTTCCGAAGAGCCGGTTTCGCTGCCTTCAGCGGTACCGCGCCCTCCACTACGAACCAGACCATGCTGTCAACATCGTTGCAGCATCTGCAGTGTTGCACAACTTGTGTCTTGATGAAGATGGCGTGTCTGATGATGTCAGTGATGACAGCAGCAACAGCAGCAGTGACGATGAAAATGGCAACCCCTCCCCACAGAGTTCCCCGAGTGAGGGCAGCACGCATGATGCATTTGAAAGGTTGTCCTGCCAGGGATAATGTTATTCGCTCATTTGGCACGACTCGGCAGCAGCACGAGCACTACCATCAAAGGCTGCGAATGTGGCTGCGTCGACAGCACCAGCGACAGCAGCAATAAACACGTGCCTGACACAGCAGGCGGTTGTTTTTTACTGCTTTATTACACACCTAAAAGACAACAAGAACCAATGTGAAGAAATGTGTGCAATTAGTGGATAGCGTGCAGTTTTTTATCGAATCTGCTCAATCATAACCAGCGTTTTCACGTGTCCTCTGCCAGTGCTCTGTCACTACCGGAGACGATTGCATCGTTCCACTCTGACACTACATGAGAGCCTTTCATTTAGTACCTGTGGATAGAACACTGTTTTCATCAGCAGAATTTTGTAGCCACTTCTCTGGGCAGCTGGGGTTTGCCAAATGATTTGCTGCTGCGATTCTTGCTTCTGTCATCTTGATGCATTTCGTTGCTGGCATCACCGACATTGTCACCGCCATCTGCACTGCGCATGGGAGGATATCGGTCTTCGTCTCCTCGCTTCCTATTTTTTTTATTTTATTTCATTTATTTTTATTTCACAATACTGTCAATCCCGATTGGGATTTTTACAGGAGTGGGCATATGGTCATCAAAAAAGTACAATGTGAGCAAACACTGAGCAAACAAGGAGTTAGCATAGAAAAACATGGACGCTTTCATTTATTGAGTACCACATTGGTCTTCACACAATTGCTCTTGCAGAAGAGAAAAAAAAATAAAATAACTAAAAGACTAAGTTGTGATTGCGATTGCTTCTTCTAGCTGATTGGTAAATGTTTCTAGTGTGGGCTGGGCAGTAATAGCAGGGTTTAAGCAGTTCCACTCTCGGACAGCTCGCGGAAAGAGTGAAAAGAAATAAGTATTGTTGTTACAAAGAAATTCCTCTAGCGTGAAAGCGTGTTTATGCCGAGTCGGTCTAGTGAGCTTGTACTTTAGAAAAGTGGCGGGATCCAATTTCAGCGCACTGTGTAATACCAAGTATAGAAACTTCACTCGTTGAACCTTGGCTGGAATTTCTAGAGTAGCGAGGCCTGCGCGAGAAAGAAGTTCGGTTGGTGAATCTGTGCGTTTGAAACGGTTATAGATAAATCGGGCAGCTTTTCTTTGTATGCGTTCCAGCGTATGAATGTGGTTTTTGGAATGTGGAAACCATACTATGTTGGCGTATTCGAGTGCCGGTCTGATAAGGCTGACGTAAGCAAGCTGTTTTGTCTGGCTGGTGGAATGCGATAAGGTGCGTTTGAGGTAGAACAGTTTGTTCAAGGCTTTTTTAGCTACGTACTGTATGTGCGCGTTCCAGCTGAGGTCGGATGAGATGATTACGCCTAAGTATTTATACTGGGTGACGCTTTGTAGAATAGTGCCATTGAAACCGTACGGGAACTGCAGACCTGATTTTTTGTTTGTGACCGACATGCAGACAGTTTTATCGGAATTTATCACCATTTGCCAGTCTGCACACCACTGCACAACCTTATTTAGAGAATTGTTCAGTTTTGCTTGATCTTCGTGGTCACGCACAGTATGATAAAGAATGCAGTCGTCTGCAAAGAGGCGAATGGTGACGTCGACTTGGTTGGTTATATCATCTATGTATAATAAGAACAGAAGTGGGGCCAGAACTGAGCCCTGGGGAACGCCGGACAAAACAGGGACAGCATCAGAAAGGTGATCATTGTATTCTACGTATTGGGAGCGGTTTGACAGAAAGTCATTGATCCAACCAACAACAGGGCCGTTACAAGGAGGCGGCTAAGTTTGTGAAGCAATTTAGCATGTGAAACACGATCAAACGCTTCAGAGCAATCCATAAAGATTATGTCTACCTGTAGTTGCTCATTAATGTTTTGAGTTAAGTCGTGAAGGGTTTCCACGAGTTGGGTGACTGTTGATAAACCGTTTCGAAAACCGTGCTGGTTTGAACAGATTAAATTGGCCAAGGGGTGAGACCTGTTCCAAGACACATTAGACGTGGGCTTCACCCTCATCACAGACCCGACTGATCCTACAAGGATTGGGAACTCTGTGTCCAGGGATACGACACCTGACCTCACGTTCGTGAAGAACGACGAGAAGGGGAATATCTCCTGGCGCAACACGGGGTCAGAGCTCGGCAGCGACCACTACATCGTAGAGGTCATCATACCGGACGAGGTCAGGGCCTCGGAGGACACCAGAAAAGATAATTTTACGGATTGGGATGCCTTCCGTAGCCTGTTACCAACGGAGATGGAGGAAATCGAGAACATAGAAGAATGGTCAGCCCACATCGCGGGGAAGGTCAAGGAGGCGACCAAAATCATAGAAACGGATGAGCAGGTCGACAAGGTTGACACCCGCCTCGCGCGCTTATTCGAAGCAAAGCAATCTATCCTAAACAGGTGGAAGAAGCAACGACTAAATCGGCGCCTAAGGAAGAAGGAAGGTGGCGGAGCTGAATCGCGCCATCGAAGTTCATTGTCGGCTGCTCTGCACGCAACAATGGAACGAAATCTGTAATGCTGCGGACGGGCAGATGCATTGCGGCAAAACCTGGAACTTGATGCGGCATCTGCTCGACGAGACTAAAACAAAATCCCACCAACGCGACCGCCTCGCAAAGATCATTCACAGAGCAGTCAAGGAAAACGGGGAAACTGAAGTAATCAGACGCATAAACAGCAAGTACCTTCCGGTTACACCCACGGAAAGGCATCCTGAGTACGGCGGTCAAGCCAACGAGAAGCTTGACCGCGACATCAGCATCGACGAGGTGCGAGCGGCCCTGCACGAACTAAACAGCAAATCGGCGGCCAGCCCGGACCACATCTCGAACAGAGCGCTCAAGAACCTCAGCGATGTGGCCATCGAAAACCTCGCCGGTTACTACAACAAGTGCTGGAGTGCGGGGTGACTGCCCCAGTAGTGGAAGATTGCCAAGACCATACTCATCCGCAAACCAGGCAAGCCGCCGAACATGGACAACCTCCAGCCCATCTCGCTCACATCCTGCGTGGGCAAGGTGTTGGAGCACGTCCTCATGTGTAGGTGGCAGGATTAACTGGAGGAAGCCGGACTATACCCCACCACGATCATCGGGTTTCGGCGTTCCCTCGGCACCCAAGACGCAATGATTCTGTTGAAGAAAGATATTATTGACGATGACACCCTAACGAAAGACAACAAGGCCATTCTGGGGCTGGACCTGCAGAGCGCCTTCGACAAGGTGAAGCACTCTGCGATCCTAGCCCAGGTGTCCAGACTCAACATGGGCGCAAGAACTTACAATTACATCAAGGCCTTTCTGACGGGGCGGACTACCAAGCTCTGCGCCGGCGATCTACGGCTCCAAGAGAAGAGGCTCGGCAGTGTCGGGACCCCGCAAGGCTCGGTCATCTCGCCGTTGTTATTCAACCTCGTTATGATCGGGGTGGCCAAGCGACTCTCTCGCGTCGAGGGCGTCCGGCACACCATCTACGCCGATGACATCACGCTGTGGGTTCCGGGAGCCAGCGATGGTCACATTGAGAGCACGCTGCAAGAAGCCGTCGACGCGATCGAAGACCAGCTGAACAGTTCAGGTTTGATCTGCTCACCGAGCAAGTCAGAACTGCTGGTGTTACCACCGAAGTACGTCAGACATAAATAGAGCGAAGCGAGGGATTACGAGGCCATCAAGGTCGTGACGAGGAACGGCCGCGTGATCCCGGAGGTCGACAAATTCCGGGTGCTCGGCATGATTATAGACAAGCGACGGGGCAACGGCGAGACTATTTCCCGCCTTACAGCCAAGATTACCAATGCAATACGTCTCATCAGACGCGTTGCCAACCGCAAGGCCGGGATGAAGGAGGAAAGCTTGATTCGGCTTGTGCACTCCTTCGTAATCAGCCACGTCACCTACGTTGCAGCCTTCCACAACTGGATGCAATGTGAAAGGAATAAAATCAACGCCCTGATACGCCGAGCTTACAAGGCGGCGCTCGGACTATTCGAGTGTACGAACACCAACAAGCTCCTGAGCCTGCGGGTACACAATACCCTCGAGGAAATTGCGGAAGCGCAACGGACTGCCCAGCTGGAGCGGCTCTCTATGACCGAAGCCGGCAGGCGCATACTTGAATACTTGGGCTTCACGCCCGGAGCGAAAGCGGCGAGTAGCGACGTTTCTGTCCCGGACGGAACCCGGCGCCGGATTCAGGCGGACCTCATCCCGAAAAACATGAACCCGGAGTGTAACAAGGAGAGAAGAGCGGTGAGGGCCAAGGCCCTCATCGACTTTCACGCCAAGGACGAGCACGCAAGGTTCGTGGATGCGGCAGAATACCAGGGAGACTGCGCGGCGTTCGTAGCTACCGTCATCGAGGCGTCGTCCGGCGCGAAGAGGGCAGCGGCGTGCTTACGGGTCCGCGAGGCGTGTCAAGCGGAGGAGGTGGCCATTGCCCTGGCCATTGCCGACCCCGGGTGCCAGATGGTGTTGTGCGATTCGCGAAGTGCAGTGCGGAATTTGGCAAAGGGCAAAGTTTGCGGTGAGGCTGTGCGCGTTCTGTGCTCGGCTGACCTGCAACCAGATAATCGGTATGTTAGAATCAAGTGGTTCCCGGCGCACGCGGGCAACGATGCGTCCGAGAAGCACGATAACCACAACGAGACGGCACACGCAGTGGCGCGAGCGCTAACCAACCGCGCCGCTGCAACCAACCGTCCCACGTGGTGTAGTGCCAAGGATCGCATGACGACGTTCAACGAACTTACACAGTTCCACCGCCAGGCTAGAAGGACTTTCCCACCCCCGCACCCTGGGCTGAGCCGAGCGGAGGCGGTGCTGTTCAGACAATTGCAAAGTGGTTCTTTACCCACTCCAGTGTTAATGACTCATCTATACCCTAAATTATATGTGAGTGATGTGTGCCGCGTCTGCCAGTGGAAGAGGGCCACCCTGACGCACATCCTATGGGATTGCACCAAGTTTCCCAATGAGGCTTCGACAAGTACAACGATTCCGCCGCGACTCGTGGCTGCGGCGGAATGCTACGACCACGAAAGCCAAACCTAGGCCGTCCAGCAGGTCTCGGCGGCTCTTGAAAGACAAAGGCCGAGCGAAACCGACGGAACGTTGCCCCTCAGGGCGACCGACCGCGGGAGTAACACGCGCTGGAGTTGAGTAGAGACCACCCGCTGAGAAGACGTCAGGGCCCGCGTCACGGCGCCATTTAGTCATGGTGTCGTTCTACAGGCGACTACTTGAAGTTGTCTCTCTCTCTCTCTCTTGGAAATTATTACAAGTCTTCGCAATATAGTATGTAAAAAGCGTTGACAGATGGACAAGTGGGTACGGGTTCACTTTTTTGACAAACTGCGCGGTAGGATAGGACACACGGAAAGAAGTGAGCTCTTCTGTGCTAGTCTGTCTCTCTTATTTCTGTGTGCTCCATCGTATCCCGCGCAATTTGTTAAAGAAGGATGAGGTCCTATAGTATGCATGGTTTTGTATTTGATGGGTCATTGTTCTACACGCGAAGTTCGTAATACCCAATTGTCCTTGTTAGTAATTTCGCTCGTTGAACACTTTCGCTTGTTTCGCCTTTTAAGGCAATTTTCCTCCAACTTTAAGTATCAGGATGACGCATGCTTGCGTTTTACGCTTCTCAACGTATCTCTTCGGTACAGCTTTATGTAGGAACTACTTCTGTGTACGGCGGTGCTCCAACAATGGATGAGCGCACAAATCTTGAAGGAGATTTGTAAATTAACTATTTATTTTACAACGCATCTCGCTTGCTTTCTAGAAACGCATTTAAATGAAAAATTTAGGCACCATTCTACTTTCATAAACTTGATCACCAATGAAGCTGTAGCACATTACACCGGGTTAGACGAGGATACACACATTTATTTTCGTCGTCATTTATTTTCATCGTGTTCTAGTATGGTGACTGCTGCGTATGATACGGCCACGCCAGGCCTATATAAAGCAGGAAATATGAGACAAGAATTATTCTAGTGGCCGTTTCTTTGCACCTATTAACGCGTTTTAACTTTGGTACCGATATTGATTTTTCACATCCTAAAAGTAACTTTTTCAGCGTTTTGCCCCAGCCTTAATTGGTTTAAATGCTATCACGCACTGCCGAACTTCACTGGAGATGTCTGCTTATTATACGAACTGTTTGCAGGTTTCGATGCTGGTATTTTCAGCACCGGTGAAGAGCGCAAACCGCACTACACGAAGATTCATTTGCAAGTGACTTAGCACACTTCTGCCCTCACTTCATGTTTCTAGACGACATCATCGAGAATTTTTAGTGCTCGGGCGCAACCATATGAACCGCAACGCAGGGCTCATTTCGAGCACCCAGAGAATTTTTGGCACCATGCCCTACGGGCATGTTGCTGATAAACTTTAATCTATATCGGACGCAAATCCAGGTTTCCAGTGCTGAAAGCACTCTCATTTGTGCAGACCTGTGAACTTTCTGGAATTCCGGAGGGCGTTGGATCATCGAACAGTCCGATGTTCACATATGTGCGTGGAACTTCGGTGGACCTTTATTCTTCTTTCCCGCATAGAAACGATTACTCAGTCAAAGATGGCACAACAGGAAGCTCGGGAATATGTAGGTGATACTTGTTTGTCGCTGCTATCACAACTTATAGTATGTAGTTATACTATCACATAAAACTTGCAACGTCCAACTTGCCTGTTTCCGTTCTATCGGGTGTGAAAATAAAGTCAGTTTCACGAAACAGGGGCGTATTGATCAGGATTTTTGTCATTGTGATAGCAATTATAAGGACACTCCAGGCACATTTCTGGCGTCGCCATGAGGTTCCGTATGAGTGAAAACTTGTGAGGGTGAGCCAGCGAACGCGGTTCAATCTCGCGTGCGCGATTGAGAAACGCGGCCCGCATGCGTGCCCTCTGCTGTGGAGCGCGAGACAAGGGTGTGGGCGATGGAAGAGGGGTGTTCTCCGGCTGTTGCCAGGGTGTCTCGATGTCCTCTCTCGCCACTCCGTCATAGAGAAAGAAAAGAAAAGTTAACAGTAGACACTCCCATACACCCCCAGCGGCCCAATCGACCCTAACGCACCTGGCGGTTGGCGAGAGCAACTTAGCAACCGGCCTGCACTTCCTATTTCGGTTTCGCTGGCGCGAAATTTGCATTACCTCCGCGTAACCGACGTTAGGCTGTAGCGGAAGCTTGTCATTTCAGACCACTTTTCGTCACCCAAATGGCAACGCTTTTTTTATTTGTCATTTTGGTTTAGCGATTCCCTATTTTGTCGAGTTCAATATTTGGTGTGAATTGAGGTCGTGACGCAATTTTTATTTCGATTAAGTTATAACAGATGGATATAGAGGTAATCATAATTCGCTACGGCTTTATTCATCGCACTTGTCTTCCGTGTTTTGGTGCAAGCAGTCATATGTATCCAATTGACAGAGTTTCCGCAATGTCATTATTCCAAGGCAAGATAGGCTTCTTCTGGGTTCTGCCGTTGTTAAAGCACCACGACACACATCAGTAGCTGCCGTAGCGTGGACCGCCGGATGGCATGGCATCAGCACGGTCTGAAAATGTTAGTAAGTGCACGCTTCGTTAATTACCAAAAACATATGTACACGTTACAACTGAACCAGGAAACAGTTTTGAATGAATACCGAGCCGATGCACAATATAAAACCACCGACACATTCTGACCTCTGAGCCATAAAACTCCGACGTATAAGGATAAATGTTAAGACCCCGTACAGGGTTGTCTAAAAGTTCCCAGGCCGCTATCCTATGTAATGCCTTAGCATCGCGGCCTGTGAACTTTTGGATACCTCTGTACGTACTTAGTATAAGGGGTACATTGGTAGGCAAAATAGCACTTCACATACGCGTAGTAAAGATAAATTTGAAACGATCATATACAAGGCACCGAAAGTTACTAGAATGCGCAGTACTTCCCAACACGGCCGCCGCAATAAGTACATGCAGTAGTCATTGGGGACTTTTCCCCACCGTTACTTTTCAGTATAAACATACCGCACGGACGTATACACCAGAATCCGTCCGTGCGCCGTAGATACACACCTCGCTGCAGTACAAAACGCAATAAGCTACGCTCGCTGTTTATGTCTCATGTCATTGTTTGCAAGTAATATTATCAAAATATTCAGGAGCTCTTGCTCTAAATAGGAAAAGAGCAAGCAAAGCTTGCCTACAGCGCGCCTAACGTCCTGATATCTTTTATTTAGGTAGCGCCTGTCCCCGGAACGCCGTTTTCGGTCTGAATCGGCATGGCGTCTTTTATGTTCATTCCAGCGTTCGTCAGCCTCTAGAACGGGCCAACGAAAGGACCGTCAACCGTCACGCGATCATTTAAGCGAGGGTTAGGAATTCAATTTTCTCAAAACCAGAATTCTCCTGAAATGTGCAATCCCTGATATCGACCTTAAGCGTGGTCCAGAAGATCGTTTTTATTCCACCAACATGAACTATTTCAATGGAGCGGTGATACCGTGGTTATCGCAAAGAGCGCTGGGAAATAACGGTTTACCCTCGCAAACCGAGACGCAGCGTCTCGATGGCGTCTGACAAGCTTCGAGTCGCAGTGCAGTGCACATCCGTGAACCGGTCCAAGTTAAGGGCAGCTTCGCGTTGTTTGATCATTTTCACGGAACGCAACCAACAAAGATTATTCCGTTCTCAGCGGGGGTAGCAAGAAAGCACATGGTACAGCCCTCTCGCTACGCATTTCTTGAGGTGGTATGCTTTTCGCATTATTCGCGTCTAGCTGCGTCATATAGAGCCGCAAACTTGTTTTTTTTTTTAGTGAACCTGGTCGCCCTCACAAGTCAGTTACTCCAAGCTTCGCTTGAAAACGGGACTCACCTGTCTCACACACGAAAACACCGCCGCAGCCGACGTTCACGAAACATTCCCGCTGGAACGCCGATGGTACACGAATCGTTGATTTCTTCTCGATGGACGAATGGTGATTGGTGTTGATGGCAGCACGAATGAAGAACAAAAAGCACGTAAGGTGTCTTGGATAAATGCTGTTTGTATGTATAAGAAACACGCCAAATTTGGGCGTATCATTATTATTTCGTAAAACGATTGAGCAGAATTCCTTACAACATTTCCTTTTTTCTCGCGTGTGTCCTCTGGCGCTTGGTGAGAGCACTAGTTCGTTACGTAGCCGTGACGCAGTTCCTGAGGCCAGATTTCTCGGAGTGTCTGCTCTTAGTCTTTTTCTTTCTCTATGTTCGTACTGCCATCAACACCACTCGTCCATCGAGAAGAAATCAACGACACCAGCGGCGTGCCAGCGGGAACGTCTCGTGAACGTCGGCTGCGGCGGCGTTCTTGTGTGTGAGAAAGGTGAGTCACGTTTTTAAGCGAAGCTTGGAGTAATTGACTTGTGAGCGCGACGAGGTTCGCTAAAGAAAGCAGTTTGCGGCTCTTTATGAGGCGGCTAGACGCGAATGCGAAAAGCATGCCCCCTCAAGAAACGCGTAGCAAGAGGGCTGTACTAGCTGTACTTTCTTGCTATCCCCACCGACAACGGCATAATCTTTGTTGGTTGCGTTCCGTGAAAATAATCAAACGACGCGAAGCTGCCATTAACTTGCACCGGTTCACGGCTGTGCACTGCACTGCGACTCGCAGCTTGTCAGACGCCATCGAGACGCTGCGGCTCGGTTTGCGCGGGTAAACCGTTCTTGCCCTGCGCTGTTTGCGATAACCGCGGTATCGGCGTTCCATTGAAATAGTTGGTGTTGGCGGACTAAAAACGATCTGCTGGACAACGCTTAAGGTCAATATCATGAATTGCACATTTCAGGAAGATTCCGGTTTCGAGAAAATTGAATTCCTAATCCGCGTTTAAATGATCGCGTCACGGTGGACGGTCTTTTCGTTGGCCCGTTCTAGAGGCTGGCGAACGCTGGAAAGAACATAGAAGAAGCCGCGCTGATTCAGACCGAAAACGGCGTTCCGAGGACGGGCGCTACCTAAATAAAGCAGGAGGTTAGGTACGCTGTAGCCAAGTTTTGCTTGCTCGTTTCCCTTATAGAGTAAGGGCTCCTGAATATTTTAACGATATTGCTTGCAAACAATGGCATGTGACATAAACAGCGAGCATAGCTTATTGCATTTGGTACTTTAGCGAGGTGTGTATCTACGGCGCACGGACGGACGCTGGTGTATGCGTCCATGCGGATTGTTTATACAGAAAAGTAACGGTGGGGAAAAATCACCAATGACTACTGCATGTACTTGTTGCGGCGGCCGTGTTGGGAAGTACTGCGCATTCTAGTAATTTTCGGTTCCTTATCATTTTTTCGTGGCGAAGACATTGCACAACGTATTGTCGCGTAGGCGTGGCGTGGCGCGCATTTGAACAAAGGCCTCGTATTTGGACGTTTCGAATGTATCTTTATCACGCTTATGTGAACTGCTATTTTGCCTACCAATGTACTCCTTATACTGAGTACGTACAGGGGTGTCCAAAACTTCACAGGCCGCGATGCCCTCCATGGGATTAAATAGGATGGCGGCCTGGGAACTTTTGAACACCCCTGTACGGGGTATTAACATTTATCCTTGTAAGTCCGGGTTATATGGGTCAGAGGTCAGGATGTGTCGGTGGTTTTATGTTGTGCATCGGTTCGCTATTCATTCAAAGCGGTTTCCAGGTACAGTTATGACGTGTACATATGTTTTTGGTAATTAACGAAGCGTGCACTTATTGATATTTTCAGACCGTGCTGATGCCATGCCGTCCGGCGGTCCAAGCTACGGCAGCTGCTGCTGTGTGTCGGGGTGCTTTGACAACGGCAGAACCCAGAAGAAGCCTATCTTGACTTGGAATAAAAACATGGCGGAAACTCTGTCTCTTTGATACATATGAGCGCTTGTACCAAAACAAAGAAGACAAGCGCGATGGATAAAGCCGTAGTGAATTATGATTACCTCTATCTCCATCTGTTACAACTTAATCGAAATAAAAATTACGTCACTACCTCAATTCACACCAAATATTGAACTAGACAAAAGAGTGAATGGCTAAATCAAAGCGACAAATAAAAGCGTTGCCATTTGGGTGACGAAAAGTGGTCTGAAATAACAAGCTTCCGCTACAGCCCAACGTCGGTTACGAGGGGTAATCCAAATTTCGCGCCAGTGAAACCGAAACAGGAAGTGCAGGCCAGTTGCTCTCATCAACCGCCAGGCGCGCTAGGCTCGATTGGGCCGCTGGGGGTGTATGGGAGTGTCCACTCTTAATTTTTTTTTTCTTTCTCTATGGTACGAATGAAGAACAAGAAGCACGGAAGGTGTCTTCGATAAATTCTGTTTTTATGTATAAGAAACCCGCCAAATTTGGGTGTATAATTATTATTTTGTAAAGCGATTGAGCAGAATTCATTACAACATTTTCTTTTTTTGCGCCTGCGTCCCCTGGCGTTTGATGAGAGCATTAGTTCGTTACGTAACCGTGACGTAGTTCCTGAGGCCAGATTTCTCGGAGTGTCCGCTCTTAGTCTTTTCTTTCTCTATGGTAGCGCGACGACATGAGTGTATAAAGTATCTGTACAAAAAGAATCATTAATGTCCAACTGAACGATGCTGAGCGGTCCTTCGATTAATAACTACTCGCGGACAAGCGAGCGCGTTGAGACGCTTGGCGCGTTTTAATTTGCCCTTACCGAGGCGCAGTTAGAACGCGGCGAAAGCTTACGCACACAAGAAACGCGCGGAAAAAGAATTTTTGCCAAAGGACCTATGAGCTTTTCGTATTCTCCCATGTGAGCAGCCTTCGGCCAAAATTTAGGTGTCTTACAACGCCGGCGGTAAGCAACGTCGGCAGCGGTGCTGCACGCCTTGCGTCGGTTTGGTGAACAAAACAAGGCCCACGGCAAATCGGCGGCGATTATCAGCCTCCTTAGATGGACTTAGCTTGACATGCTGCGACGTTTACTATCGTTTCCGCTTACAGCAGTGCACGGTGTGGCATGAACACAGCTCTCAGAAGCGCTGATGTGTGTGGGCGCAGTGCTTCGTGGCAGCAGCGACAGCAAGAAAAGCGCCCGGGATCCGGCCACGCTCCGCCTGAGCTGATTGAGGAGTGCTGCGTCCACTCAGCCCCGTCGCTTTTGCAATCAAGCGCACTTCGCGCGTACGTGGATACTTTTTAAACACGCTAGCGCGGAAGGCGCATGCGCCATTGTCCCCAGGGCATGCGCTTTTCGAAACATGCTAGATTAGATTATGGGGTTTTACGTGCCAAAACCACCTTCTGATTATGAGGCACGCCGTAGTGGAGGGCTCTGCGAATTTCGACCACCTGGGGTTCTTTAACGTGCACCTAAATATAAGTACACGGGTGTTTTTGCATTTCGCCTCCATCGAAATGCGGCTGCCATGGCCGGGATTCAATCCCGCGACCTCGTGCTCAGTAGCCCAACACCATAGCCACTGAGCAACCACGGCGGGTGGAAACATGCTCGCGGCTGGCAGCGCAACGGGTCTTTGTCATGAAACGCCCGGGCGTGCTACCGTGGACATTCACAATTTCCACAATATTGCCCAACTCGCCATTTCTTAAGCGCCGATTGGCCCAGAGTAGGGCCAGAGGATTGCTACGGCATCTCTCATTGGTTCCAAATGCCACCATGACCAAATTCCACGATATCGTGGAATTTGACTATGGTTTACCACAGGTACCAAATAAGGTAACGACTGCACTCGCCATTCAGCCGCGGGAAACCACTTGACCACCTGGTATTCTAGGACGAGAGAAAGTTCAGTTAGTTTTTAGGGATTGATGTTAGAAAAAGGTAGACCTACATACAAAAATTACGACTATTAGTGGACACTTCTATGCGCTCTATGGCCGCAGTGTGTTCATCACGGAAAGAAACCTTCGGCCGCGCATTTTTGACCGTCACGTTAGCCCAGGCAAAATGAGTATTTTCTCCCATACTTTACTACAGGTACATCTTTTTGATATGTAGAGATATAAGGAAGGCGCCAATTCGTTGGGCTCAATGTATGTAGCTTTGCTGTACTTACCAGTGAAATTCATTCGTCAAAGGTTCAACTCTACAGAGAAATTCCTGCCAACTCGAGAATTCCATATACATACAGCCTATTGTAACTACCAGAGGGCATAACTGGAAATCTTTTGGGACCTAGAACTATGGTGCCTAGAACATACTGCTGGTGCAAAAAGCTCCGTGCCATGCGCTCTATGCTTGCCAAGAAAGATTTGACCATGCTTGCCGCCCGGAAAGACATGCTGCTGCCAGCCATTTAACGTAAGTTCATGTCGAATACCTTTTGCAGCTATGCCTCAATGAACAGAAACATCATGCAGAAAGACACATGTCCTCGGGTGGTCATTTCCTCTTTCTCAAGTATCTAGAATCGGTGGCGGCTGCATTTTTTTAACGGCTTGCCTGTTCCTCAACTTCTTACAGCGGGCCTCTCTGTCACTTCGCGTGTAAATAAATTGCATATACACGCCAGGGAAACAATACTAAAGAATACCTTCATCCGGAAAAAATTGAACTGCTAACCGTGCAAGCAACGCTGTTATATAAAAACTCCGTGCCCTTCCACTCTGTGAAGAAGGATGACCAGCGAAGCTGTGTAGTGGGCCCCTTAATGGCGAACTGCACATCTGCCGTGGGTCGGCCCGGCATTGCACAATCTTCGGGATCGGCCCTCGTACGGGGAGTTTCTTGCTTACAACGACCCGAAAATTTCCATGGACGGTAGAGGTCTGCAGCTTCGCTGTAAAACGGGCAGGAAATTCACCAACAAACTCTAGAGTCTTCGGTATTTATGGTGCACCACTACGAGCGACAGGGCTTTCTTTTAGCAGTGGTGATTGTCTTCGTTATGTTGACAAGCAACACCCCCACAACAATGCCTCTGATGAAGTCCGCCAAATAAATTTTTCGGACATGTCGTAAAGTTTCTTGTCCTTGTCAAAATGGTTCAAGTGAAATGCGGTCGACTTCCTTTTTTCGTTCCGATGCGTTAGGAACGCCTTTGGAACCCTCTATAGTGCGTTGTTCACGTAATTTCTGCACTCTTGCTATTGCAGCTATTCCGAGGGTTCCGAAAATGCCGGACGACCTTTATTTTCCTGCACTTTGTACGGTTTTAGCACAGCACGGGAAAGTTGGAGGCTCAGACGACCTTTTTATATACTTTGAGGGAGCAAGCGATGTAAATGCAGCCTGAGTCCAGTTGTGCTAACGAGCATCGTTTGGGTTTGGGGTGTATCTGCACACTGTTTATCACTCAGAACAATTTCCTAGAACGTAATTAGACGCCACCGGTACGTTTCCCAAGGTGCCAGTGCCTCCATTTTAGTAAATAACATCCAAGGCTTCAGAAAAGATAGTACATCATATTGCGAGTGTTTCGCAATATTCGTCAGAGCAGCTCGGAGTGGAAGCTGTCTGAATCTCAGTGTTTCCTGTGCTCTTCTTGTTGGAAGTAGTGAGTGCGCGCGGCCGACGTTAGAAACGTCGGTCGCTATAAAGTCTTTTTCGCGCATATTTGTCATCCACCTTTGCAGCAGGAGCAGGTTCGCCGGAAACACATCAAGTAGGACGCCACCACAACGTATTCGTGCATAATTACAACACTGGAAGGAAAATACAACAATTTCGGCGCTCGCGCAAGCATTATAACAGCCAATCTCGAAACAAGCATCAAAACGAAAGTTTCCCTCAGAAGTACTCATCGGGGTGCGCAGTACACATGTACCAACTGCGCGACGACAACACTCGAGAGGTGACAAGGCAAACGAGCGTCGTGATTTCCATGAAGACAATGAGTCAGGCTAGATTGTAGGGACTGATGTCAGATAAAGGTACAGTAGGCCTGCTGCATACACGCATATATGTAGATTGAAACCCACAACATAGACGCCGTTTGCGCTGCGATTTTCTCTGCACATGTGTGCGTGTCTTCACGCCCACATTGTGCTAACGTGACCGCCTGGACTAGCGACGCGCCGGCGTGTCTTGGCACTCTGTGCTCAGAGTGCGAACATCTGTAACCAAACTGGTCCCTTATTAAGCTGGAGGTTGTCACCGCGGCATAGTGTACCAGACGCGTACTCCAAAGGGGCCGTGAGTATTATTATAATCGCGGGCAATTTTCGCAGGCAATGATTTTAAAGCTGCGGAGGCAAATCGTGCAAAGGTAAGAACGTTCCCGAAATAAAACGCCCTATAATTTGCGTTAGTTTAACTATTTTGGACAGAGCTCACTATTTACTTACTGCCAAACGCGCGCGGTTTCAGTGGCCCGTCAATAAAGAGAATATTAAACACTCCGGAAAGGGAGTGAAGGAGTGGAGGGCACGTAGCAGTTGCCAGGTGAGCGGATGGCACTTACATGCAGCTTCTGTGTACAGTGAATTATTATAAAAAGAAAACGAAGTAAATCGCCAAAGCTTGCTTGTGTATCCCGCTTGTGAGAGGTTACTCAGAGTACGGAGATTTAAACGTCAGCGTTTCCATTTGCGGGGCAGCTGCATACGATTGTCGTGGATAACTTATCTGATTTTCCATCCTAAATTTACATGCTATCGTCAGTGGAAGCGATAGCCTTATACCGCATCAGTAGTGAATACGTCTGGGAGATCACGATAGAAAAAAACACAAAACGAAATAGATGTACTATAAAGTATGCAGTCGCACATACCCTCCTACAGTAACTGTTAAGGTAAACGCCAAGAGTCAACAAAATTGTTAAAGAAGTGCGGTAAAATTTGGGAGAAGGAAACCACGTTTAGTGCATCTGCACTAATAGAGCCGAAAAGTATAAATCTGCAGTCGCTGCTTTCGAAAATCTCGTTATTTTTGTGATGCTCGTCACAGTCAGACTTCATAACGCATTGTATCGATTTTACCATAAATTTTTCTCGTGCACGGCACTCCCACGATTCAAAATATAATGCCAGAACCTGTGTCACGGTGACTGTCGGCGGTAATACGCTTAGGAATCAGGCAATGTAGTGACGCACCTTATTGCAGAAATGATTGGAATTTAAAACAGCTAGTAGTCTTTGTAATACTTCGGTGGTTTCGGCTACATGCGAGATACACTGTATACGGCATCGACCCGATTTGCTACAGAACTTGCGTGCGAAAGTCACCCATAAGCATGACGGAATGAAGATGACTATATGATGGCAAAGCAGTGTCTACGAGGCGACCACGAAGGAATGATGTCGCTGGAACGACAAAGAACGTATGACGACGACGTGATGAGACTTAAGAGATGGCGATTCTAAAATGGTGAGAACGACAGGAAGCTGAGTTAGTTGTTAAGGATTCGTAATGCAAAAAAGAGGTAAGACGTGCAGACATGGACACAAGTGGACCACACGAACGCGATCGTGTTGTCCACATCTGTTGTGTCCGTGTCTGCACGCCTTATCCCTTTTTGTGAAATGTTCACTATGATATAACGAAGACAGCATGACAACAATGCTATAATGAGAATGGGATGACGTTAGCGTGTCGATGGCGATATGACGACAACCGGATGACGAACCTGGACTGACGACGGCTGTACGGCCACGACGGTATGCCATGAATCCACGACTGATTCATGGCAGCGATTGCTCAGCGTCGACCCAATGACGGCGATCGCTTGGTAACTGAGGCCTGATTGAATGACGTCACCATAACTACAATAGAATAAAGAAGCAATGACGTCGACGAAACGACGCAGCGGCTATGACAAAAATGCGATGACTATGAAGTGCTCACGATGGAAAAACGACAGCGTTACGACGATCGCAAGACGAAAATGTGAGATGACGATGACTGTGTGACAAGGAGGATAGCTTGACGAGAGTGAGATCAACCTAAAATGACGATGACGGTACGACCGCGACTTGATCACGATGATGCTATGACA
Organism: Dermacentor andersoni; assembly: GCF_023375885.2. Lineage (NCBI taxonomy): Eukaryota > Metazoa > Arthropoda > Arachnida > Ixodida > Ixodidae > Dermacentor > Dermacentor andersoni. The sequence continues at coordinate 172,434,205 of NC_092819.1, read as the reverse complement.
AGAAACGAAGTAACGATTGCGTCACAACAATCTGAGAAAAAATTACGATGAACGTATAACGATGATGGCGCGACGACCACTGTAATCATAGAGACTCCATGACGATGACAGTGGTCACGATGACGGCACAACGAGAGGTAAATGACGAAGCGCGTGTCATGACGACGAAAGAAACATGATGGCCTCACGACGCCGGTATGAAAACTAACGCACAAAGACTGTGTGACGACTATGGCGTGACAATCACTACATGACATGAGTCGGATGACAAAAGTTGAATGATGACTGGGCATAGACAACGAGGGATCCCGAGCGCGAGCACAGGTCTAGTGGTGCAAACTATTAGACAGCTTGGGTACTGAGTGAGCATAGGAGATGTGACGATGACAGGCGGGCTAAAGTCAACTGAAAAAGCTGGAAGGACTGACGAAACGACTACGACGGCATCACTCCACGAGCAGACAATTGGTTGTTCAAGTTGGCAGACAACCTCGGCCACTGGCAGGATGTATGACGATGACGACCGGTCAGCATAAGTGGCTAGATAGATTCAAGATCCCTCAAGTAGTCAAAGAATGCTACACACATTAAAAACTCTTAGGCGGCCGGGCCTGGTCTTTCACAACACGCAGCTTCTTGCAATAACGGAGACGTAAAACCAAGGATAACTCTTTCTGAGGGAAAAATTTTCACGAAACAATTTCCTGACGTTATGCGGCAGTACGGTTCATGCGAAAAGGCGCTGTCCAGAAATACTAACTAACCTCTTTATCTATTCAGCAAGACCAGCGGTCAGCCCGTTATTAAATAAAAACAAGGTCGTGCTCTGACGTGCCACGCTTTTGACTGGCATGCAGCAGTACAGCGTGGCAATGCCTTTACGACGGCTTCCTACGAGATACGGCGAACTCACCCATATTTCCACTTTTCTCACAGGCCAGGCGCTAGGAGCTCTTGTTGCCGTAGCAAATACAAAATGGCCGTCAACACAAAAGGATTGTGCGCGTGCTTTCTTGTCCTTTTTTTCCTCAACTATATATGTAGTAGCACGGATGAGAAATTGGCAGAAGGATGAACACTTTCTGCATCGTTCTAACTGTTGCAGTGAAGTCTTGCGGCTTGATCGGAAGATAAGTTGCGTTCATGCTGCTCGCAATCAAGATACTCTTAGAAAACAGTATTAAATAAAAGCGCCGGCTCTAGGACCGAGAGAGGTGTTCCCCACTGCTCGACTAGAACACCAGCGCCGTGATACAACGGGCTGCGATACTGCTCCCCTCCTAGGCCTGTTCTTGTGGCATATTTCATATCATATATTCATTTATTACATATGTTATATAATATATATGTGCCTTATATATATTTATTTATTATCATATATCATATCATATTTTTGTTCATCTTGTGTCCACGTGGTATACTGTAGAAGTGAAATTACATTCGATGCACAGCGGCTAGGAACAGAAATCTATCGTACAATTAATTACACAATTAATTATTTCGCACAATTAATTATTTCGCCATCTTCAAGCTCTCATCGTTCTCACTCTTGGGATCCAAGTTGGAGCCGCACTACAATGTCTGCTCTTTGCCGTATAAGCTTTACTTGGGTGCTTAGAAGCTTTGTCAGGCAATTGGTTATCTCTGTGTCAAACTTTAAGGCAACCTTAATTTAGGTTGTCCATGTTAACCTAAAATTTGTTCCAGAATTTAAACTTTCCCTGACGAAACTGCGCTGTGGTCTCCCAATAAAGAATTATTGATGCAGGTCACATCTGTTTTGGTGCTTTTTGCAGAATATATCGTTACACCTAAATTCCTTCATAATGTTATTTTTTTCTCGTACCTCCATCTTTGGAAAATTAAAAATAAAGTTATTAGAAGCTCCCTTTCTCCACCTATGAAGTTCACTTAAATCATTTCACTCAGGGGACCTGACGCAACCGTGACCACTGGAAGCTTACCCGCTGCATTTCTACAACTTCTGCAGTTGGTGACTGCCTTGCATCAGACCATAAATACAACGTGTTCTCTTATCGACGACAGAACTTGCGTATTTTCGTTATCGCGTAGGTTTTCGCTGGTGTTGCTGGTGCGCCAAGCTCGCACGAACTTGATGTAGCAGAGAATTCCACTTCCATTTATGTCTCGCGATGATCGAAGGGTCCATGCCACTTGACCAAAAGCAGCTGCAGCCGAGAATCCACCAATATGCCTTGGCTCGTATTCTCCATGACCGCGCGTTTACGTTTTGTTCGTTTCGTTCGCCGTCTCTCGGGCGCTATTTTACTCATCGATGGCAGCAAAGGGCGGTGATGGCCTATGCTACGTCGCCACACCTCTGTTGGGTAATGGGAGATTTGAACTACAATAAACTTTCGGGAGCCTTCAGATTCAATTTTCTCGTAAACTAAGCTTTTCTTAGCACGAAACAAGCGGTGCTAAGTTTCTTTAAATTTATTTAAATATTCCACGTTGACTTGGTATTTGCCTTTAGTGTCACTTTATGGGTTTCGCGCAATCGCTTGATTTTTTTTTTTTTTTAGCATTTCGAGTATTGGCTGTTGGAGGTTGCGCGCAACGGCTTGCGTGTAGTCCATTGTTGTTGGTAAGCTTACTACTTGCTATCAGCTCATCTGCGGCAGCGTTGTCAGTGCCTTTTTCTTCTTGTTCTTCGAGGAGAAGTATTGCTTGCAGCGTTCTGGGGAGGAGGATGACCGTTTGCGTTTCCTTCGGTTCAAATTCTGTTCATTCTTTCTTCATCTGGACGGCGCTTGTTACTGGAATCTGAAGGCGACCGTGACTGTTGGCCTATCTCTGTCGGTGCTGAAGGCGGTGGTCTCTGTGGCTTCGCTTACTTTGTCTGATCTGCCCGGCACTTGGCCATTGGCTTGTCTGGCCACGTGTCGTCGTCTCGTTTGGCAACTGTTTTGGTCGGTAAGTGTACTCGCTGGATTCACCGAGTTGTAGTGCCCCACAGACCGGGCATTTTGAGACGCAGTCGTAGTTGGTGGTGTCTCGTGTTTCACAGTGGTGGAACAAGACTTTAGATGTGGGGCACACGTCAATGCAGTGTCGTGATTGGTGGCAGACGCGGAAGGCCTGACCGGTCGGCTTGTACGGTTAGCATCGCGCTTCCGCGCCGATGTAGTAGTCGCAGTGCGCAAGCACTTGGCCCGTGAAAGCGATTATGGTAGTCGTGGAAGCTTCGAGCATGAATTCGGGCCTGATTTGCACTCCTTGAGTACGCGCGCGAGTGTTGGGCATAAGTGCTTCGGGTGTAGTATTTGGTGAGATGCCGTGCATGATCCAACGTAGTATGTGTCTGGGTACGCCACACGTACGTACCCGCCTCGCGGACCCGTAAGCTCGCCGCTGCCCTCGTCGCGCAGGACGACGCCTCGATGACGGTAGCTACGAACGCCGCACAGTCTCCCTGGTATTCTGCCGCATCCACGAACCTTGCGTGCTCGTCCTTGGCGTGAATGTCGATGAGGGCCTTGGCCCTCGCCGCTCTTCTCTCCTTGTTATACTCCGGGTTCATGTTTCTCGGGATGAGGTCCACCCGAATCCGGCGCCGGGTTCCGTCCGGGACAGAAACGTCGCTACTCGCCGTTTTCGCTCCGGGCGTGAAGCCCAAGTATTGAAGTATGCGCCTGCCGGCTTCGGTCATAGAGAGCCGCTCCAGCTGGGTGGTCCGTTGCGCTTCCGCCATTTCCTCGAGGGAATTGTGTACCCCCAGGCTCAGGAGCTTGTTGGTTTCCGTACACTAGAATAGTCCGAGCGCCGCCTTGTAAGCTCGGCGTATCAGGGCGTTGATTTTATTCCTTTCACATTGCATCCAGTTGTGGAAGGCTGCAACGCAGGGGACGTGGCTGATTTCGAAGGAGTGCACAAGCCGAATCGAGCTTTCCTCCATCCCGGCCTTGCGGTTGGCGACCCGTCTGATGAGACGTATTGCGTTGGTAATCTTGGCTGTAAGGCGGGAAATAGTCTCGCCGTTGCCCAGTCGCTTGTCTATAATCCTGCCGAGCACCCGTATTTTGTCGACCTCCGGGATCACGTGGCCGTTCCTCGTCACGATCTTGAAGGCGTCGTAATCCCTCGCTTCGCTCTTACGTCTGACGTACTTCGGTGGTAACACCAGCAGTTCTGACTTGCTCGGTTCGGACTTGCTATTCTACCTGGGTAATTTGGCGCATCTGTATGTCTCGTGTTGGGGTTGTTTGAGTGTTTCTTGTGAGAAACAGCGAGAAAGTCTTCTTTCTTCGCCATAGGTGTGTGGCTCTCTTAGTCCAGAAAGCCGTTGGCTAATGCCGCAACCCGGGCCCGGTCCACCAGACTTCGCAGATCTTGCAGGCTCTGTGCCTTGAACATTGCCTTGCACGTCTCTTCGATCGCTTGTAGCGGTTCCGAGGCATCATCTTGATTGTTGTTCTCGCGGTGTCGGCACACCTACATCATGTGTTGGAGGGTGTCTGGTACTTCACAATATCGGCATAGGTATGAGAATTTGATGGGGTGCATCCGCTGCATGATAATGCCATGGACATACGTATTGGTTTGTAGTCTGCGGAGGGTGGTGGCTTCTTTCTTGCTTAATTTTGGATTTGGTTGAGGGTATTCTCTTCTTTCCAGTCGGTAATGTTGCAATATTGCGGCGTAGTTGATGGAAACGCCCTCTACCCTGAGACTGTGCGGCAGGAAATCCCGGATGGCATGCTCTCGGGCTACAGCATGTGCTGCTTCGTTTCCTGCCAGGTGTTCGTAGCCTGGAGTCCATGCGACGTAGGTTTCGGGTAGTTCTTGGCGCCTTGTTATTTCGTTTAGAATTTTACTGCTGAAGCAGAAATTTGGCCTTTTCGTAGGTTTCTACATGCCGTTTGCGAGTCGCTCAAGATGATTGGTGTGTCTTTACATGTGGCGATGCCGAGGATGATGGCCACTTCCTCCGCCGTTTCTGGATTTCTGGCCGGTATGGGGGCAGCGACTGGCTCATTCCCTTGGTGGTTGGTCCCGGTAATTGCGTATGCTATTCTACCTGGGTTTTTTGCCGCATCTGTAGGTCTGGTGTTGGGGTTGTTTGAGTATTTCTTGCTGAGCGCTCTAACTCTTCCTTGTCTTCTGTCTTTGTGGTATGTTTCATGCATGTTGCGAGGTATTGGAGCAACTGAGATAGAGTCACGAAGAAGTGGCGGCAATCAGGCTTTCGCGTCTGAGTCTCCTATGAAGTTTTCGCTGTATGCGAGTTTGCGAAGTACTGCTCTGCCTGCTTGAGTCAGCTTAAGGCGTTCCAGCTGGCTGGCTTTGTGCGCTTCACTCATTTCTTCCCAGGTGTCATGGAGGCCAAGTTTGAGGAGTGTCGTGGTTGAGGTCGTTGGGATGTCCTAGGGCGCTCTTGATTGCTTTTCTGATGATGATGTTTAGTATTTCACTTTCAGCTTTCTTGAGGAGTAGATACAGGGTGCCATATGTGATCCGGCTTATAAGGAGTGCTTGGATTAATTGGACGGTTTCTCGCTCTTTAAGTCCTGTTCTTTGGGTGGTTATACGCCGAGTGAAATGCGTGACTTGTGTTAGGGTCTTCTGAAGCTTCGGAAGTGTAGCTGCGCCAGAACCATCTTTATTTATTATGAGGCCAAGGACGCGGAGGGAGGCCAACTTGAGGGATGTGGATTCCATTGAGTCTGACCTTGGGATCTGGGGCGATGTAGGCTGGTGGTCTTGCCCGGGTCCTTGCCTTGAGGATAAGTAGCTCTGATTTTTCGGGAGCGCACTGGAGACCGCATCTTGAGAGGTACTGTTCTGTATGATCTATTGCCTCTTGGAGGGTAGTTTGCTGTTGGCCGGTTGTGGGCGCTTTTGTCCATAACGTTATGTCGTCGGCGTATATTGCATATCCTAAACCTTCGATGCCATCGAGTTGTTGCGGGAGCCTAATTATGGTGAAATTAAACAGCAAAGGTGAATTGGCTGAACCTTGTGGAGTTCATTTGTTGGGCATTTCGAACCTGTGGCTTCGGATATTGCCGATACCCACCGTAGCCGTGCGACCTTTGAGGAAGTCGTGTACGTATTGGTAGGTCCGGATTCCGCCGTTGGTGTCTTGGAGGTTCCGGAAAATTGCTTCATGCTTCACATTATCCAAGGCTCCTTTTACATCTATTGTTAAAATAGAGAACTTTTTGTGGCGTTCTAGGTAGTCCAAGATATCTTCCTTGAGCTGTAGTAGTACATCTTGCGCTGAGAGGAGCTGTCGGAAGCCAAACATTGTGTCAGGCATGAGTCCTGAGTCTTCGAGGTATGTGGTGAGGCGATCGTGAACCATGTGTTCGAGAAGCTTTCCAGCGCAGGAAGTAAGGGAGATGGGCCGTAGGTTGCTGATTTCTAGTGGCTTGTTGTGTTTTGGGATCGTAATGACTTCTGCGTGCTTCCATTCTGCCGGGAGCTCACCTTTTTTCCAGCAGTTATTCATGTAGTCGAGGAGTCCATTTAGGGCCTTGTCTGGGAGGTTTTGTAGGATCTTGTTCGTCACCTTGTCATTTCCTGGCGATATGTTACGGGTCAATTAGGCAAGGGCGGCATGGAGTTAAGGAAGCGTGAAAGGGCTGTCGAGGGTGAGGTTTGGTTCGCCTTTGTACGGTTGGGGATCGGTAACGTTGGGGGCATTGTCTCCGACAATTTTACGTTTGAATTCTTCCAGTTTGTTTCTCAGTTCCTGGATGGGAGTTAATGATTTCCTTGAGGTCATGTCTTTGTTGGGTCTTGGTTTTGCTGGTAGGTAGAAGGGGTCGCAGTATATGCCAGGTCTTCTTCGTGCTGAGTGTGCCTTGAAGTTGATCACACAGCTTATGCCAGTTCTGACTGCTCAGTTGATCTTCGTATTCTTCTGCTTGCTTTGTTATATGAGCGATCCCTTTCTACAGTTTGCGGTTAAGCTTCATCTTTTTCCACCGCTTCAGTAGGAGGTGAGAGTCTACGGCCGGCGTGTCCATTGTGAGTTGGATGACTCGTGTGCTTCGCCGCTGTCTTGATCACTTTGGTGAGCCGCCCTTCAATATTTTCGATGCTTTCTTCTATGTCATGTTCTCGGAAGGTCTTCCACTCCGTCAGCCTTGCCGTTCCGGTTCTGCTCGGCTTCTTATGGTGCAGGATTTCAAGCTGAAGAATGTGGCGGTCGCTGCCGAGATTTTCTTCCAGTCAGGTTTATTCCGCCTTGGTTATCCCTATTGTAAAGGTGAGGTCGGGATTTGTATCCCTGGACACACTGTCGCCTATTCTGGTCGTTAGTTTCGGATCGTTAGTTTCAGATAAGGTGGAAAATAAAATATTGCGAAACAGCGTCCAACTTCAGACATTGCAATACCCGTTCGAACCATAAGCTATATGACTGTCACCCTTTACCTCATCTGGTTTTTCCCTAGTTGCACAGCAATGTTTGAGCAAAATTGGCAACTGGAAACAAGAGTCGCAAGGAGATGAGAAATTAAGCGATCTACAAAGGGAGAAAGCCAAAGTGACAGCCAAACAGGGAGGAAAAGCAAAAACTGTTTGTAAAAATATTTATTAATCAACATCTTTCTATTTTAAAAGCAAGTAGAGAAAATGGCGCCGGATGTGGAGAATAATTCCGTGGGGTTTCAATGACGCTTCTACAGTTATCAGTTATCAATCGAGCCGCCTGACGTAGCCCCTTCCCTGTTGTGCTAGTGGGGGCGTTTTTCTAACCTTCCGTGGTGGGCGCAGTACTTCTAGAACCGCAGCGTCCTGCTCTCTAGGCGCTTTTACGGGACTCGTGACCACTGATCGTTACGCAACTTCCCAAATAACAACACGAGTCAGTTTTGCCACTTGGTAGAGCAGTAAACGAGGGATCGAAAAGAACTGTGGGTGTTGCAAAAATATTCATTTCTCCGTAATTCTTCCAGAGCTAATTAAACAAACGCTGCTAGAAATCTTTATTTTGCACTTTCGCTTGTTAACTTGCCCTTGGCAAGGTTCTTCCTGCCCATCTTTCATGCGCGAGTCCATTTGATGTGGTTCGCTGTTTGCCAAGTAAAGAAGAGGTGTATCTCACAGGCGTACCTGTGATATACACGTTATTCCAATTCTCTTTTGCGGGTTTACTGGTATTTATGGCGAATCGTGGGATTATTCAGATTTGTACTAGTAAAAGTAACCTCCCCCTCATTTGCATTGAAAAGTTACTTTGGGTCGGGCCCCTCCCCGCGAAAAAAAATCCCGCGTACGTGCCTGGTACGCCAAGTATGCGTAGGAAAGATGGCGCTAGCCTCATTTCTTGAGCTGGGTGATGTGTCGCGGTTCCTCGGCTACTTGTTTTTGTGGTGTTGACATGATGACTATATTCTAGCCCGGTTGGGCTAGCAGCATGAATTATCCGTCGGTGATGCGACCTCTGCAGGCTTGGATGACTCCCCATGACATTTCGGAGGGGAACTGGTTATTGACTTGAAGAATTTCATACCGCATCTTCGCTGTATTCATGTCTTTCTTCGGTAGTGGAGGCAGGAACAGCTGCGTCGTCGTGCTCGCTGGTAGCGTCGGCGAGCGACGCCGGTGCCATGGTTGGGGTTAGCTTTAGGCTTAGCGCTGGCGTTGGCGGAGTTCGACTTTCCCGCTCCTTTGGGTTTTTGCATTTGGCCTGCTTGGCCAGGGCCTCTTGTTCTTTGCGGCGGAGGCAGGAGATTGCTTCCCGCCAGCCGTCGCATAGCTCTCGGAGTCGTGGGGATGATGGGGTGATATTTAGACTTAGTGTGGCATCTGTTGACTGGGTGTGGCCCACCGCCGCCTGTGCCCCTATTTCCATGAAAACTTGACTCGCCTGGAGTGGTGGTGGGCACCATTCCCGTATCGTTAAAAGTGACCGGGACTTGCTCCTCTCCGGGGATGTTCGCAGGCGACGTTTGGTGTGCGGTTGCGATTGCCAGCGTCGTGGCTGGCTACGCCCGCGCCTAGCTCACCGCCGGCGATGTGCCGGAAGGGTGCTAGGCCTGCCCAAGATTCTCACCGCTTGTTTGGTGACGTAGTCCTATAAATTGCAAGTATTGTCCGAGAGGTGTAGCACTGCTGTCGGCAGAGTCAGCAAGTGCTCACAGAACTCATGCTACATTTGGTTTTTCACTACACAGAAGTTTCTAGAATATACTTTTTATTTTTTGTCAAACGCATGTAACCCGACCGCCGCCGTGCGACACCACTTATCGCTCACTCCATGTAAATACACTGCGATAACCCAATTTAGAAGGACGACTGCTCACTGCTCTGGTGTTAGGGAGACGAAAAGAATGGGGGAACGAGAGAAGGGTAGCAGGAAGGGGTGAATTCTACGTTGACGTGCAATGTCGGTCAGGCGCGAACGCCACATATCGGACAAGCGTTGGGGTAGCGCGTTGGGTATATGATATATAGGAAGTTCAAACTGGAATTTTGGGGGTCTGCAGTTGGTGCAGAGTGACCGCCTCATCCCGCATGAGAGGCAGCGGTTGTGGTTATTGATATCAGCGACTATTGCCTGTACTTCTGTTTAACTTGTGGTGTGTGAAAAGCGTGGTTTCTTGATCCGTGTTCGCTGCCTCAACTCGCGGGGCAGCTTGGAGCATGAGTACTCGAGCTGCCGCGGGAGCGCGTGCATTACCCGGCATGGCTAGGCATGGCCCGGCGTCGCGAGCAGATCTATGGTGTGGGCGAGTTCACTTCGGAACTATTTGGAAGAATGCAGTGCGTAGTTTTGGGAATGCCACCATCTGTCCGGAAAGTCCGACATGCCGTTCGCGAATTTATGCATATGTAATAGGGTTTTACGGCTGGCTCAAGATTTCTTGGATGGCAGGGGTAACGGCTGAAGAGGGGTAATGTGACAGAGGCAGCGCTGACAACGTAAAGAGTCATCACTACTAAGCAAGTATATCAGTTTCCCGTACAAGCTGAGCCAACTGAGCCAATATAGAAGACTCTGGCCTCCCCATTTCACCGAGAGTGCGAGCGAGAACCGTCACTAGTGGCCGTCGTCAACTGAGACCGTGCTCGGGAGGTATGTGGACTGCATGTGATTGAACCCAAGCGCCCGACCTATCTTGAAGTCATTTGCATGTCCGGGGGCTGCGGGGAGAACTGGGTGCATTAGGAGCTGTATACCTCTTGGAGTAAGGAGAAGCCATTCGTGGTGGCAGATCCGTTTAACATCGAGGGGCTCGTCAGAGCCATTGTACCCCTTGCGATAAAAGACGTTAAGTGTGCAACCCTGGGCGCGACTTTGGTCGCCTTGGGGATTACTATGTGCACGCGGTCATACTGTTCCAGTGCTAGCCGGTGAAAGATAGCATGACAATTAAAGTGGCTGAGAATGCACGCGTCTACTGAGTAAAGCACGTTCTTTTTTTTTTAAATCTCAAGCGTCTATTGATGACGCTGCTGAGCACAACGATCATCTCTTTCACCTAGTCTGATATTAGTGAGACGACGCGTCCAGTCATGCCATGGGCCTGAAAGTCAAATCTGAGCATGCGTGCTCACATTAAAAACAACTACGATTACAAGGGTGCAAGGGATTACAAGGCATTTCTAGTAACAAATCTTGTCTTGCTGGGACAGTATTACAACTACCATGCCGGCGTGTGCTCTGGAGTAAAAGGAAGAACTTGCAAAAACAAAAATTAGCAAGCTAAAAGTATATAGAAATGTGCGACATGTGAAACCACGGAAAGGTGCAGCAACGAAAAAGCTCTGGGCCTCAGGGAAATCTTGTAAAAGACATAGACAAATTGGAAGCTCTCCGAGCTACTGAGGAGCAAAGACAAAGTTGATGGGCTTGAAGGAATGGTCGGGTTTCTGAATGACATTGTATATTGTGTGCACGAAATGTAAAAAAATATCTTGAAGTGCCAAACCAGATGAACCAGCAAGCACATCACATGCCGCGCACGTGGAGGCAGGTGGAAAACTTGAGGTCGAAGCCATATAACAACAAATAGGCTAACTTATGTAAGACCTTAACAGACACGATCACTATATTCGAAGAATAAAGATGGAAGAACTTTGAATTTATAAGCAAACGAACAATAATCTCGACATGCTGAACAAACTGGCTAAAAACCACGACCTACCACAGCTCTCGACAGCAGATATCGGTGCTTTGCGCCGACTTCCTGCTGAAGAAATAGATTATAAGCCCGGCTCAGTATTGGTGCGCTTTTCATCCCATGTAACTCGAGACACTTACCTTAATCGGAAAAGAGACCTGATAAAACGAGAACCGAAGGTGTACTGCAGCAACAGTCTGACTGTCCAGAAGAAAAAACGGTTCTGTGAAATGAAATGATAGGCATTTGAAATAAATTATCAGTTCGCTTGGATCGAAGACGGCAAAATGTTTCTACGGTGTAGCTCCAAAGACCGGGTAAAAGAAAGCAACAGTGAAAGAATTCGACAAGATACGATAAGGCATTTGGCCGTCGTCTCTTGGTCTATCGCTGTTACGGCGCAATAATTCATGGCGACATGTCGTCAACCATGTGGCTATTATAAAACCACTTCTTTTCGACACCTGAGGGCTTCATGAACTTGAAGGGAGCTTTCCTTGTTTCATCTTAATGTGCGAAATAACGAATAAGCTACAGTGATTAAACATTGCTGGACGGCCTGAATTATCAGATTGAATATTTGTGTTTCACTGAAACGTGGTTCTTTGACAAATCTGATGATCTGCATTTTCCTGGGTACAGGTGTTCTTATGTGTCACGAATTGACTACCAAGAAGAGTGCGTTGCATTATATGTGCATAAGAACTTTCAGTTTGAAATTGTACCCGTATACTCGCTTAATTGTTGATCGTTACTATAAGATTTTACTGATAAAGTGCCGCATTTCAATGTAACTTCTAGTTTACAGCTTTCCTTCAGTTAATAATGATGTGTCCTTTGCATAACTTGAACCGATTTCAATCACCTGCTCCGTATGGGCATCCCCGTCATTGTTACCGGTGACTTTAACATCATCTTACTCTCACAGGGCAGCATTGAGCAAAGCCTTCTTGACACATTTTATTCTTCTGGTCGCCAGTGTCATTGATTTAGCTACTAGGCGGACCGACGCATCTCAAATATTGCTACGTCTGTGCTTTATAAATTTCCCTGTTGCTCAACCAGATGTTGATGTAACAAAATCAAGAATAAGTGATAATTTGCCCATTTTTATGTTTTTTACGCTCTACTGTACAGACCACAACGACTACAAAAACCACTGTCCTATATTGTATACGCAGATATCAGGGGACGAAATTGCATTTCTTCGGTAGCTTGTTGAGGAATGGAACTCGAGCACTATTAGTCCCGAGAACTAGCTACAGGGGCGCTGCAAGCATGGATCAGTGCATGGACTCGTCATGAAGTGCGCCAAGGCATGGGCTCGCGCGTGTCATCTGCAGCAGTTTGGGCGGTGTCTGGGCTCCTTCTGCAGTCTCTTCGTTACTTCGCACTCGTTCCCTCTACTCGTATACTTACGGCGGTCGTGAAATATATTTTTGGGACGTCTTCGCTCGCGAAACTTTATTCAAAGAGCCTATTTCTTGGACCAAAATACAGTCCTCAAAGGCAACGCTACAGTGCGAGCTGAAGGAACGCAGACCAGCCCTTTGGGGTTTTTTCAAGTGCGGATCGGGAACCGCGAAAACATAGCGTATAAGAATCCAGTTATGATACCATACCTGCCGCGGTGCAACGAGTATTTCTCAAACGCTGGCTACATATGATTTCTGCAACAGTTACCTTGATTTTGATCCGCTAAAACAGGTTCGCTAATGACGAGTAGTTCATGGTATAATAACGACTTTTCCCATTTATTCACAGAAACGCTTGGCAGTAAAACGAGTACTTAACACTGCAGTTCCGATTCTACCAGCAACACTTGCTTTTTTCTCTGCTTCTCAAAATTAGGCGGTTCTTCACGTGTCTATTTTAAGTAGCGGTAAATTGAAGTAAAGCTGATTGAGGCTTACAGCTGTTTGCATAATACAAAAAGGAACGTGCCAGCATATATTGCCTTTGCCTTGCTACACGTTCTACTAACTTGAGCAATTTACAGTTGTTTGTTGCCTGAGGAATATCCATGACAAATCTGTTTGGCAAACTTACACATCCTGCTCGGCCCACGTTATTAGTGAAATATGCCTTTCGGACCCTATAGCTGCAGTCAGAAAGAAGCCGAAGCGTCAGTAATTAGTAGTATGGGACATATTGAAGATACCATAATTCCCCGGTTCAGGGTAAAAAATCAAGGGAAATATGTATGGCTTGTGGTATCTTCTTCATGAAGGTTTGTGAGGTTCTCCAAACTACGATGGATCGAGACATCGTGAGGCAGAAGGTGCTTGAATTTTCCTTTTCTAGACACCCTAAGCTGCGCTGTTGTACCTCGAGTATACTTAAGACATTGCAATTGGTGCTGTGAAAACTACTTCCTGGTTTCAATGCGAAGTTGTGGTTAAGTGATGGGTTACGCGAACAATGCGTGCCTCGCCATAACGACAGTTGGTTGCTACCGTTGTCGTGACAGGTGCGCGATATTGTTGATAAAGGCTATTGAGTGCCACCGTGAAACATTTCATCGCTTGCGATTGATTGGCTCTCGACCTGAACCACGAAACTTTTCGTTTAGGTGATTGATATTATGGTAGTCCTGAATTAACCATGTAAATACTCTGCATGACGCGCCTTTGTGTTAGCAGCCATGAGCAATTTGTTTTGTGGGGGCTTGTTTCGGAGAGCGGTGAAAGTAGCAGCAAACGTTTTCATACGAAATGCGCGCCTAACTCTTTCTCTTACGCATTAATAAAGTGGCCATATTGTATTGGCACCACTCACCAGAGTAATAAGAATAATAAGCTTCACTTGGTAGTGTCTTTCTAGCACAGATAACATGTTGACTTCAAATATCAAGCTTTTTATTCCATATAAAATGTATTGTCTCTCATACGTAAGTGCTAATAGAATGTTAACTTTTTAGCAAAGCATCATAGGTAACTTCGCGTGTTGAATTTGCAGGCATTCTTTTTACGCAAAATATATGGGCAGACACGGCGCATATAGGCATTTCGAAACCACTACACCCTTTTAACGCTGCATAGCTTGCGATATCCAAGCCGGAAGGTTTCTGGACTCACGCACTTTTGAAAAAGGAACTGTGGCTCAAGCATGGCAGCAGAAAGAAGCCTACATATCCATCAATATGTACGCACCGATCTACCTACTCCCCAAGCATACACGGAGGGAAGAAGCGCGCGAGACATGCCGAGTGAGCCGGAGCGGCGTCCTGCCCGTGACGTCACTCGCGAGAGGGCACCACTCCGAGTTCTCGCCTCTAAAGCCTGGGATACACGGAGAGGAAAACCGGCGTCGAACGCTCACCCCTCGGAATCGAAAATTTTACCCCCGCCGACTATCCGGTCCGATCGGAAAAACCGACGCACGGCGATCGACACCGGCGGAAGTGGCGGGAGTGCCTCTCGTGCTCACCAGACGTCGCGACGATCGATCTCCCATCGAGTTCCGGCAACTGCCGAACGTTCTTGTGGTTTTTTTTTTCCTCTTTAGCTGGTGCTTCCATTTGAGCGTCCGTCGCGCGGCCGCGCTGGAGCGACAGAATGTGGGCGTTTACGCTTGTTTGGCCGCGCACTTTTGGTCTCTCTGCGCGTGAAAGGGACACCATCGATCGTTAGGATACGTTGCAACAGTATCGGTGACGATACCGAAGAATTCTGCTTCCACGTGAAATACCGAAAGGCGTCGGAATAGTTTACAGAAAAAGCGGGCGTTCTAGACATGACACTGCCAAGCGTTGGTACGAAGAGAAAGCGCCCGCTCGGTATACGGTTGTCGCGTATTGCAAAAGAGGTGCGCGTAGACTGCACAATATCCAAGTGCTCTAGGGACAATACTGTAACCATCGCCAAGTCACGGAAAGCAGCGAGACTATAATACAATGATAAGCTCATTTCAGCAGTGCAAATGCGTAGCATAAGTTGGGATTGTGGCCGCCAGGACTACAAGGACCAGCGAAAGAAAGTACCTTCTGGTCGAATGCCTCGAGGAAAAAGAGGGACGACACATTATAGTTAGAGGCCGACCATGCCTGGTCTCCTGGCTGTTTTCATCTGTGTGGGAACAGGCGGCGCACGCAATGCCTGGGGCACCGAGAGCGAGAGCCGGTGGCAGGCCCATTTCATGCCAAATATTGATAATTCTATCCCCTCCGGCTGCAGTATTAAACGCTTGTTATTGGAGGAGGCTTTAAAACAGGAACTGAAACTCAAGTACACATGAATCACCACAATTTCTTTTTACACAAAGTAAACGTCACTGTTGGAAAACCACGGAACCTTCTGCAACGCTTGCACTAGCGTGGCTTACTTGCACTCCGCGGTGCAACCGCTCACTTAACGTAGCCAGACGGCGCGAAGCCAGCCCGCTAAAATGCTTGCAGCTCAATGAAATGTGCAGAAATCGTTCGTAAGCGCCTCGATGAAACCTTTTTTCGAAGTTGTTTAGTCAGTAACAACAAATAATACAATAAAAACCCTACCTATTCTTTTTTTTTCTGACCCATAAACACATTCGTAAAGTGTGGCAACACTGAGAGATATGCGGCAGGCGCGCAGCGGCGTCCGCCCGTTTGTCGCTGCACGTAAGCGAAGCCGGCGGCCGTCGTCCAGCCGCGTCTATTTTTCCGCGCAGTGTTCGCCGTGAAAGAACGCTCCATGTATCCCGGGCTTAATACTTCAAGACACTGACCCTGCCGTGGCGTATGATATATCTTTTTTAGAAAATGTCAAATGATTTTATGAATTAGCATTTCCTCTTGCTCAATTTGAGAACCATCACAAGTCGAGAAAACCGAAGAATAAGCTGTTGGCCTTGTTACTAAAAAAAGAACATTTCTCATTTACAGGAACATAAGAAGGCGAGGAATAACCTAAATTTCGATCTAAAGTGAGCTCGTGCTATCTACTATTAGAACAACTTCAAAGATATTTGTAATATTTCTAGAAAAATTTGGAGGTGTGTAAAAACCTCGCGTCGGCAGAACCGTGCAATGCTATTTTGGAACTCACGATAGATTGCGTGCATTGCATAGATACTTCAGAAGTCGAAAAATTGAAGGAACATCTTTAAAGGCCGGGATATCTGTACAAACAGTACGCACGCAACACTGATTGCCCGGCGTACATTACTCGTTCTGTTGTGTGGTTGGTATTCCTCCCTCCCGCCAGTGAAATAGAGATTCATGAACTTCTACTTAAACTAAATAATAATATTGCATGTGGCATAGACGAAATGAAGCCTCAGCCTGCAAAATCGATTTCTCATATCGGAGTTTGGCGACTTTCTCAAATTTTCATCTCAATGCTTTGCACCGTAACGTTTCCTGATAAACTAAATACCGCAAGGGTGACAGCAATTTTCGAAGAAGGCTACAAAGGTGATGTTGGCAATTACTGGTCAATTTCGGTGTTGCCGATATTCTAAATAATGTTTGAATAGACCATTCATTCTAGGTGTTTAAAATTTTTTGAACAACCAACGTATTAACAAAGCAGCAGAATGTCTTTCAGGAACAAAAGTCTGCTGAAGCGGCCTAATGAAAACGAAAGATAAAATTCTTGATAACTTCGAGCTCACTTTATTCACTTAAGGCTGGTTCCTTGATTTCCGGAAAGGATTCGACTCCGTAAAGCTTGAAAAAATATTAGGCAAACTATGTAAACATAAAATTAGACGAGTCGGTTTAGCTCTGCTTAAACACTACCTTAAAAGTCGCGTTCAATTCACTGTAATTGATGACTTCAACTATATGATGGGGCATATAAGAAGCGGCGCTCCTGATGGGTCATTTGTTCGACCGTTTCTTTTTATTCCATATGCGCAAGCTCTTGGGCCAGTTGGTGCATGATTAATTTGAAAAAGGGGGTACCAGCGAAACACGAAGGACCCGCAAAGAAGGAAAAGGCGTTAGACACGGACGGACGGACGCTGGACTTTCAACTCTACTTTACTGAAATTTACATTGCTGCAATGACCACGTCTGCTGGATGTTTTCACCCTGGTCTAAAAAAAGCGCCAATGCCGTATGGTTTTAATCATTCTAAACTGGTCAAAGGGGCGTAGCGGTTGGACGTCTTCTGGCCGCAGTGCAGAAGGGCTGCTGCCACCGCATGGCGTATAGACTGAAACTGCAGGTTGAGAGGTTCCTTGCAGCAGGTTTCCCTCTCTCAGTCATTAAAGCTGTTGCTGAAGCCATTTTGTGGCAAGTAAAGGGTCTAGTAGGCCAGAAGTCGCTGATATCAAAGCGAAGAAAGTAACTAGAAGTAATACCATACATTCATAAAATCTACCACACCATTAAGAAGGTGGCGGGAAGGCAAGGTGTAAAATTGGTCTTTTCTGCACCTTGGAAATTGACTAGCGTGTGCGGGAGGATTGGAAACGAGGGGACGAAGGGAGGGGCCTGCAAATTCAAACACGTGACATCCTTCATCAAGTGCAACACTGGTGTTGTTTACCGCATTCCGTTTGCTTGTGGTAAAGCCTATAAAGGCCACACAGGTAGGTGTGTTAATAAGGGCTTGCAAGAACATAAACTATTCTTAAGCGGGAACCAGGAAAGCAGTTTGGCGGTTCTTAAAGCGGCTGCAATAAGTGCAAAACAGTGCGCTATTGTTCGGTCATGTGACCATTTTAGGGAAGGGCAAGACCAGATACGAACGCGAAATCTTAGAAGCTTCTCACATTGGAAATGAAAAATAAATTTGTGTCAGTGATACGTCTTTTGTGTTTAACAAACAAAGAACGTGCTTACCTATCGATTAGGTAAAATAAAATATTAGGTATTAATAAAAAACTGACATTCATGCACAGGTCGTGGGAGGAGTAGAATTTGCGCATGAGTCGGCTGTTTTCACATGGTAATGTATCTTCGAGGTGTTATCTATGCCTTGGGAGGAGTAACATGTCTTGGGAGGAGTTGAAGATGCGTAGGCGTCGGAGATTATGTGTGGCAACGTAACTTTCAATAAAGTATAGTTGAAAGTCCAGTGTCCGTCCGTGTCTAACGCCGTTTACTTGTGTGCGCATACTTTGTGGTTCGCTGGTACCCCCTTTTTCAAGTTATTTTTCATATTTATGTCAATGTGTGTCGATGATCGGTAGATGGTGTTACCTTGATCACTGAGCTGCAACCTCGTAACTGTATATATTGTAACACAATATATACAGTTACCAGTTACAATATATACAGTTACACATTAATAACTGTCTACTTGTGTAGGGAAGCACGACAACGACTAACATGAAAAGTATACTTCTGTTCCAAGAGGAGTTACATATTATCGGAGGAAAGTCATCAATGTCTTGCAGCTCCAAACTATTCAAAACAACAAATTTTGTTTATTGCTAATACACTGAATAAGAAAATAACTACTCTAATGTATAAGCCAAGAATATCTGATCCATCTGGTTTCGTAAATAAGTACCTCCGGAGAGGACACTGCAACGACTTGCGGCAAACATCTTATGAAAAGGAAAAGCTGCTCACCAACTACGGCACCAGGATTCTTGATTACGTAAAACGAGATTTCTTGAACCAAAACTCCAACGCACTGTCAATTCTCAAGAACACTTCTGTCCGCGTCTTGAAATAGGGTGTGCATACCTATACCTATTACCAATTCTGTAAGCACGGACTGGGTAAGCAAATGCTTACGTTTGTTGTGCGCAATTCTCATGTTTTCAATATTGTTCGTTATATACTGTATTCATTGTACAGCTACGTTTGAAGTGATCATATCTTACATACATTGTGTATCCTTGTAGTTATATGAATTTTCCACCACTTCTTAGCTTTTACGCTATGAATTCCTTTTTTTTTTCTTTTGCATCCACTGATGACTCTTCTCATTATTTGTTATTCTGAAGTAGGGTTGTGCTTATGGGTAGCTGGCGCTTTGTCAGGCAATTGTTTGCCTTTTCGCCCGCGTCCTTGGAAAATATGTACATGATTGTCCGAAATAAACACACCATATTGTGACGCGCATAAGAATAGGTAAAACAAAAGGAAAATGTACTTAGGTAATGTATAGAGAGGGCAGCCGTGATTGCGGAGCAACCACCAAACGAGCGTTTCTTCGATCCTCATCTTCACCACTTGCGCTTCTTCAGTTCTTCTTCAGCTTGCGCCTTCTTCAATGTAGGGGTACGGTTTGTAACATACGACCCTCGCAGGTGGGAGCGCCATCTCAGCGCTGAGGGAAGGCAACCCTATATATATGTGTGTATGAGAATGCTATGAGAAATGAATGAGATGTATGCATGACGCACAGATTCGACTTGAGGCAGTCCTCGTAGGCTGGCGTTATCTTGCGACGACCGAAAAGACGGAAGTACAGGATGCGTGTTGCCGGGCGCTGAACAAGCTCAATTTTGTCATCGAGGTAAGTTTCGTACAGGGACTATACGGATGAGCATTACTCAAGCCGTCGCAGGAAGAAAGAAGTGTAAAGTGGCCGGGAAACCTCAGGTCCACAGGGCAAGGAAACACGGGATACAAACCCAAGAATGTGACGACCCTTAGATACAGTGCTCGCGGCATATGCGGAAAAGTCGAGAAAAGGGTTGAATGTTACAACCAGAATAGAAAGGGCTCGAACAGTCTTCGTAGGGTGCCTTCGAGGAAGTAGGTTGGCGACGCAGCAGTTTTGTTGTGGCTGATACGCGTGGTAGCACGTTTTATATGGCTACTACATTGTTTATAATTCCAGGCCCAGTCATTTGCCATTACAACACGTTCAAGCGCATATTCAAGTGCATATGCTGTGTATCGGCATAATGTTACAGCGGAAGTGTGAACTTGTTTGTTGGGAGCTTGGCATAGCGGAGATAAGGAATACATGTCTTGAGAGTTGAGAATGGAGAGTCCATTGGCTTTATTCCAGAGTAAAACAGGTTTGTCGAGTGGCTGTTGTGGCGCCCCTGTTGGGTAGCCACCTAACTTTCAAGAAAGAGCAGAGGGAAATGACCCTCACCGCTCACCGCGAGCCAAGAAGGCAGAAGGTCGCTATTAGCCCCCCCCCCCCCCCCCCCCCCCATACAATGCCGGAAGCTTATGTGTAAATGGGGGAAGGAATGACGAGTTGCTGCTCAAGATAGGGTGGCTTCACGCTGTCGCTCGACACTGTCTCTGCCGCGAACGTCCATCTTCAAGGGTACCTCGGAACGCGAAACCACAGGAAAGGGACCTTCATAGAGAATGGTAGCTTGCTGGAGTAGCGCGGCGGAAAGACGTGCGCGATTGTCCGTTGTCGGGAAACTAAACACAGGCCGCCCGCAGGTCGAACTGCCTGGTCGAGCCAGGGATTTAGCCTCTCTATGTGCTGCACCACCGCTGGCGGAGTGCCTTGCTGAGTACCGAAAAACTGGCCTGTAGCGCGGATTGCTGACCCATAGAGCATCTCGGCTGCGCTGACGCGGGATGTCATCCTTTGTTGTTCGCAGCCCCAGTTGTACTAGGGGTAGCTCTTCCACCCAGTGCTGTGTGCGAGCGTGGCGGTCAAGGACGCCTTTAATTGTCGGTGGAGATGCACGACCATGCCGTGGGTCTGTGGGTGGCAAGCCGTTGTGTAATGAACACGCGTGCCGAGCAGTCTCGTCAAAGCAGAAAAAGAAAGCTTGGAACTGTCGGCCTTCACGCTAAGTCGCTTGATCAGTAGTTATGCACTAAAGCCAACCTTAACGCGTACACCCACGTAGAAGCAAATGCTTCCGCCACTGTTTCGGCCGTGATGTCTTGAGTACCGCTTGACACACGTGAAGAGGTACCTGAGAGCTTAGCAGGGCGGAAGAGGCCCCGCCATGTCTAAATGCACGTGATCGAAACGGATCTCTCGAGGTCGGAACGGCTGCACCACTGAACAAGGGTCCCGGCTAACTTTCACGGCTTAACAGGCTTAGCAGCTGCTCGCCCAGCTTCGAACCTCTTTGCTGATTCCTGGCGAGATGAACCGGTCTTTGATAAGCCTATGCCGGGATGATTTAGCATTTCATCGAAACTGATGGGGTACTAAGGGGCGAGAAGCTGCTTGGGCGATGTGTCGCACATGATCAATGTTGTTTTGTAGGGAAGCGGTACTTCGGCAAGCTGGTGCAATGAGCCTTTTTTGCGCAATTTGCGCAGATTGGGGTCGTTTGGCTGGGCGGAGGCTAGAGCTTGGAAATCCACAGGGCCAGCAGGCACAGCGTCGATCCGCGACAGTGCGTCAGCTGCCTGGTTTTCGGTTCCCGAGATATAGCGGATGTCCGTAGAAAATTCGCAGATGAAGGAAAGCTGCCGGAGCTCACGTTCTCATTACGTGGAACTGTTGTTTTTGAAACAAAAAAAAAAGCTTAACGGCTTGTGGTCCGTGAAAATGTAAATCTTATATCCTTCAAGATAAACGACAATGCTTGACAGCACAACAGATGGCCAGCAACTCCCTCCGAAAAGTGCTATAGCGACCTTTTGTAGGTTTGCGGCGCTTCAAGAAGCCGAGTGGCCTGCAGTCTGTGCAGTCGGTCTCCTGCAGTACTGCACCCGCTTCCGCGTTCGTTCGCGTTAACCATAAGGCGAGTTGGCACGTCGGGCAAAGGAGCAGTGCATTCGCCAACCGCGTTTTGGCCTCCTAAAAGGAGTGTTAGTGCTCCGAGGAACAGTGGAAGGTAAGCGTTTTTTCCAGTCATGACACAGCAGATCGGTAAGCGGTTGAAAAACTTGCGCACAGGATGTTGTGAAGCGCCTGCGAAAGTTTATGAGCCCTGGAAACTCGCGCAACTTTCGGATAGAGCTTGGAGAACGTAACTACTCGATTGCCCGCAACCTTGAGTACAGATGCTTCATGCCTTAGGGTGAAATGCGATGGCCGCATGAATCCAGGGCTTCAACTGCGAAAATGCATTTCTGGGTCCTTAAGACCAGGTCGTGTTCATCCAGTCACTCAAATAGAAGGCGGAGGTGCTCTTTGTGCTCTTCGTCGGTGCAACTTGCAACGATAATGTCGTAAAGCTAGATTGAAATGAACAGTAGTCCGCGCGTCACCTCGTCTATGAACCTTTGAAAAGTTTGCGCCTCATTCTTCAAGCCGTAAAGCATACGTAAAAACTCAAATAGGTCAAATTGAGTAGTTATTGCTCTCTTCGGAGTGTCGCTGGGTTCCACAGGAATTTGGTGGTACGGCCTCATCAAATCGATCTTGCTGTATATTCTTGTTCCTGCGAGACGGGCGCCGAAGCCATGTATGTAAGGTAGGGAACATTGATCCAGAGTAGAGACGGCTTTCGAAGCTCGGTTATCACGACAATGCCACCAGTCGCTATTGTCCTGCTTTGAATCCAGATATAGATGTTAAGACCAATTGCAGGAGGAAGGACGAATAACGGCGAGCTGAAGCCTGTGTTCGAACTCAGGGCGGGCGACTTCCAACCTCCGTCCAGCGAGCCTACGTGGCCAGGCGACGACAGGTTGGCCGGTGATGATGACATTATACGTCATCTTGGCTTTCATGGGCAGGGCATCGTTTCGGTGATTCGTGAGTGGCGGGTCTTATCTTACGTTGAGACTGCCCGAAACGTAAGCATGCCAGACCAATTCAGCTTAGACGGCAGGCCAAGTACATCGAGGGACGTGACGCTATCCTTTAGGCACCGATCGCGTTGAAATGTCTGAGGAAGTCCGCTCCCAGTATGGCAAACCTGACGACGGTGATCACAAACACCCATCTGTTCAAGCGACAGAGTCCAATGTCTGGCGTTATTTGCCGGAGCCCACATGACGCGATGGCAGTGTTCATTGTGTGGAGCCGGGTTGTGGACTTGCCGCGTTGGCGGTCTGCGGCCGTGGCGGGAACGATAGACAGCACGGGGGGACACTGCTGGTGGCCAGAGCGAGCGGACGTGCGTCGCATTGGCTCCGCGAGCAGTGATCACTATCTGCGATTATTCAACTCGTGCGTTATTTTTCATTCAGCGAAGGGAAAGAAGTATTCACAAGCTTCGCGAAGATGCAAAGTTCTAAGCTGTGAGTGGATTTTTTGCCTACTTCTGAGTCATTGCAGTTTCGAAGCGGGGACTGTGCCAATACCGCAGTGTGCAAGACCGCGAGATATCATAGAGGAGCATTGTAGACGCCTGGAAGAGTTGCATAGGAAGGTGCTACATGAAGCATGTCAGAGGTGAATTCTACTAAAAGCATGCATTTTCAGTTTGAAGATGTGGAGAATACAGCGTCATCAGACGACTGCGGCGCCGCTGCGGGCTGCTAAACGCTTATTTCATTCAAGAAGACGTGAGAGCTGGCGAGACAGAAAAGTGTCTGAAACCAACCTCGCGAAAGCTCATCATCCGAGTGCACTCCACTACGGAGAAGCGGAGGAGGTGGTTTTGAGAAAGATTGTTTTGAGACTTATGCTGGGTCTCTCGATCA
Source organism: Dermacentor andersoni (assembly GCF_023375885.2). Taxonomy (NCBI): domain Eukaryota; kingdom Metazoa; phylum Arthropoda; class Arachnida; order Ixodida; family Ixodidae; genus Dermacentor; species Dermacentor andersoni. Next base: position 172,410,688 of record NC_092819.1, on the reverse strand, counting down.
AAGACTTTTCACCGGTGTACTTGGTTGACGCTATTTCAAAGGTAAGCTGGGTGACCTAGAACAACTTTCTCGTACGATCCTAGATAGGCTCCAATATTTGCGTTGTTTCTACGGCCAAAGAGCACGATGCTCTCGGAATCGAATCGAACAAGCACTTAACAATCAAGAGCGAGCAACACGCGGTGAACGAGATAAGGCACCCCAGAGAAGACACCCATAGGGAATCATTTACGGAGTGGATCCTAACCCCAAATTGGAAGGGCTCCTAGTTGAATTAATATCCGGTCAGTCCACGTGGACATTGTAGGAGCCAGGATGTTAAGCAATAGACCATCCGCTGTCATCTTCTTCGGCGGCCCATACGTACCGTGCAGAGTGTATCACCGAGGAGGAGAACGACTCCGCCACCTCTTCAGAAGCAAGGTACAATTCTACAACAGTTGCAAGGAATCCAGGCGTTGTGCCGACGTTTGTTCCCACCCAGACTTGAGAGTCTCTGACACGTGTGGAGCAAAAGAACCTTTACCAGACCATCAGTGCAAGCTCGAGTGCAGCACTTGCAAGGGTTAGCACCTAGCTGGTTCCATGACTGCCCCAAAAGACTAAAGGAAGTGGGGATCAAAAGAACCTTACCAAACCAGAAACCAGAGATGGCTGGGCATGGAAACTCACTTAAGCAGCATCACTAGCAGCTCTAGAGCAGGAAGTCAGGCTCAACTCCAGACAAGGAAGTGCCTTCTCACAAGGCACACCCACGACATCGATATCAAGATTCAGGAACCCGAGCCCAGCCCCTATGCGGATCCCGGAGCCGGGCAGACAACACGAGAGATCAAGAACCCAACAAAATGAGCTGGGCAAGTGCTGTATCTCCGACTGCTCCTCGAAAAAGACCACAAATCACCTGTGATAAAGAAAAGTAGCTAATTGACGATAATAAGAAACTGACTGAAGAGGTCAAAATTAATAGCGACGCTGTTAAAGAACTAACAGACAAGATAGGCACACAAACAAGACGGAGAGAATAGGAGGCCAAGCAGACTAGCTGCACCACCTACACCTTTCACCACCAACTCACAAAAAAGGCACTAGCGAAGAATTCAAACTAACGGACCTGGAAACCAGAATCGGAAACGTCGTAGGCAAACAACTATTGAACTTTCAATGAAACGTTGATTATATGACTAGAAACTAAATGACAAAACCAACAGGCTTTTGAACTGTTCAAACTACACAAAGACGAAATGCTAAGGAGGCACAATGGTCATGTCGATACGAATGAAAAACAAACAGACTCACTTAAACAAACTAAGAAAAGGAGGGCAGAACCAGCCATAGCACTACTCTAGAGCCGCAAATTGGGTAGCAGCATGTAAGACCTAAATTTTACCCAACATGGTTTAAAATCATAAAGGCACAACAGACCGACTTGATATATGGCAGTGGAATTGTAGAACTTTTCATAACAAATCGTCAGCACTGTTAAACTGCATTAATACTGCACCCATACCTCCCGACGTCATCATCCTGCAGGAAGCAGAGGTCCATCCAAGTAAACTCGGAGGTTGCTACACTACAACAACCCCTAGGTAGCCACGTTAGTATCCAAATGCGTAACGGCCGCACAAACTATGATTTCCCGCAATGACACATACCTGATTACCAAAATTCTCCGTCGGAAGAGGAGTAAACACTATACGCATATCCTAAACATATCGTTACGAAGAAGAAGCCCGATGCAAAAATGTATGTACAATGATTTACACGGGGAAAGTTAGTGCTAATGAGGCAGGCCAGTATAAAGGTCACAGCCCCAAAAGACAGTCTACTCCTTCGTCTCCCTCTGGCGCGCACGGGCCTGTCCTAATGCACTGTAACATAACCCGTGGAGGCTGGAGTGCCGTACCGACTCTAGTTAGAATGATAGCGAACTAGGCCGACAGTACGGTTTTAAATGGGACATGTGTACGACGACACTTCGTAGTTGGGATGGGGACGGTGTGTGGTGAACAGGGGCGATTTCGTAATTTAGGGACCTAATCGTCTCAATACCCGGTAGGGCATGGTGTAGACGAGAACACGATAGTCTCGAACCGAATAGGCTGAGCGCATACTCCGGAACCCAGCAACCGGCAACCATCTTCCCTGAGCTGCCAAGACGCGTTCACGTGCATATAGCGTGTGTGCGTTACGGAGTGTTCAATGTGTAAATCTATCTGTGCCCGCAACATCCAAGTACAGAACATCATCGGGGCGTCACTGCGTCATATATGGATGTGCAAATAACCAGCGAAAACGAAACAGGTTGCAGAGCACCGTTTGCGACGAACACGATGTACGTCGAGAGCTGTGCCGCTGTGGCATATTCAGCCGTGCATGTATTTTGTCTCTGTATGCATGTATCTGTGCGTGTTTCTCCATGTGTATGTGTCTGTCTACGGGCATCGAATACACAAAGGCCTGAAGTGGGCTTTTTACAGCGGCTCTCGCCATAGAACTCCGCATGCGATTCACAAGTAAATGCCGCGAAAGTGTTCATACCACTACAAAGTTCTGATGCTCATAACAATCGAACTCATGCGTAACAGATGGAATTGCGTGCAGTGGTGCTAGTGGCCACGAAATTTCGCAATACCTTTCAGCAACTAGTCGAAACCGTTACGCGGGAAAGCTGGTTTGTGTTGCTTATCGTAACTACTGGCCAGAGGGCAAGAGCGGCGATGTTTGTTAAAAAAGTATGCATATATTGCACAGTAGATCCCACACTGCTGAACTAATGTTAATTCATTTTTTCGCCATCCCGAGGCAAAAAACGTACACATCTGGGCATCCGCCCACATGCGCTACGCTTACTCGAACCAACGGCAAGCCACCTGTTTTCAAGGTGCGGACCATGAGATTTTTCCAGGCACTACAACGTGGAGGTAATGTATATCGCGTTCTGCAAGACTTTTACTTGTTCATGACGTATTGTCAGACGTGTAAATCAAAGTGGAATACCCGCAGAACCAATGCTTCCGCATGCAAAGGCACCATGGACTTACCCGAACAATCCGTTCCGCCTGCAGACGTTGCGCTTGCCACAGCCATTCCGATTTGCAGCGCTATCTTGCCGAGAAGCTGAAGTTCACGAACTAAATTTGCTAGCCAAAATTCACCATCCCATCCTTCGTGAGAACTTCAAAGAAATGTCAAAGCGCAATCAGCGCAAGCACTGCTTCTACCTGCGGTGGCCTCGCTTGGCAGCTCGGAGCCGTTGGAGCAGCAGGTGGCGACAATGCGCTTTGAAAATGGCGCCACTCAATTTTTTTCTCTGTTGTGGTGTATAGCGTGACAGCACACTGTAAGCAAAAGTTAGCCGACATTGGGGTTTTTGCGGCTCATGAGCTTTGAAGACTACCTTGCACCACAAAATTACTCTGGCATGAGGCAGTAAAACGCGTTACATTACATCGTTTTACTACCATCTCTGAGAAACGTAGTAAAAGGATGTCATGAGCCGGCTTTACGACATACAGAGTTTTAGATCACGTGACCAAAAACCATCTATTGAGAGTTTAAAACCACGTGATCTGGAACCAAGCCGAAGATCACGTGATTAAATACTACCACTGTACTCCCCAAGCTCTCCATCATTACAAGCTCCGCCCAATCCAGTTAAGCCTATGCTCGGCGACAGGCACGGCCGCGGCAGAAATGGCAAATGTCGATGCCGTGGCGGTGCATCCACCAGCGGAACGGCAGAACGTTGGAAATTTGGAACGTATGTACGTCGCCTAAGAGGTGCCTCTAGTGGACGCGGCTTCCTGCCGGCGCGCCGCCCGTCGCACGACCGACGAGCCAATCGACTGCATTGCGTCAGTGCGAACTCAGCGAAAAATAATGTTCCGATTCCGCTCTGCACGGTGAACCGGCGTGGCCATGCTCGCATTCACTGACAAAAATCGCCTCAACAATCCTTCCTGGACCGATCCTTTCTACGGCAGGTAAATATCTTGCCGTTCGCGAGGGATACCGCCATCGGCCGGCAGCCTACAAACTGCGAGTTGTCGCGTCTGCTGCTCCGGCCGGAAGCAAGCGTGTCGATCAAAGTTCATTGCCAAGCACAAGGCCACTTATTCATGCTTCTACGAGCGAGAAAACGACTGTCTCTTGTCCACTTTGAAGCTATGAACAGAATCGTCACGGCCCACTGTAGCACAAAATAAACAAAACGTTGGTTAGTTGTAGCGACAGTCAATGGAAAGCCTCACGCACTAGAAATAGATGCGATCATGTCGAGCGGTCTCACCATTTCAAAATGAGGGCACATATTCACGTAAACACGACAGCTAGCGTCGTAGGAAGCGTGTATACGAGCGGTGATCATGAATTTGTGCTCAGTACGTGTCAAAGAAGCCCATAGGCCATCCACGATTGCAAGCAGACGGAGCTGCACGGACGGCGCGCTGATGGGCTCGCGTTCTCCAACTAAAGCGGAAGACACACAGTCCTATTCGGTGTCCGATCCGGCGTCCGACGCGCCTGAACGGCAGCCAGAATCGAGGTGATTTGCCGTGCCGAAGCACCGGATCGGACGTCCGGCGTGAGACGAACCGGGCAGATTTTCATCTTCCGATCCGTCCGACAACCGCACTGACCGCACCGTGGATGGCATGTGCCGTTCTCTGATGTTCCCTCCACGGAGGCGGCGCTGGCAGGCCGGTTTCTCGCCATCTTCTTTTTTTTTTCCTTGCCGGCTGCAGTTTGTTTCCGACACGAAGTATTTAACAGTTCAATAAAATTATCTCAAACGTGTGCTTATTATGCAAAACAGCGCCAATACACTAGCACTAAGCTACTGTCGAAATCGGGAGCCGCGACGCGAGGGCCTTTCCGCGGGCAAACAGCACACACCGGCCGTCTGAGCGAGGCTGCTCGCTTCGCTTGCACGTTTGCCCTTCGCAACGACTGCGTCGAGTAAACCAATTGTATTTAATTACGGACTACCTAGGTGCACAGTGTTAATTGTTTTCGCAAAAATAAGCTCTCTTCTTCGAGCTCGGGCTGGATCAAGCGCCGTCTGCCGCATAGTCCGCCTCGCTATGCCTGCCGGCCGTATCGCTGGCTGTTAGCGGAGCCGTCAGTGGTCAACGCGCCGTCGTGAAGTGTTCTGTCACTTGCAGGGGCATAATTTTATTCAACGTGTTCGCTTAAAGCGAAGCAGTGTTGTGCAGAGTTGTTTATATTGGGTTTCTCGACGTGGATATGAACTCAAGCTAAGTGGGGCTGGAACGCGCCGCCCAGTGCGCCGCATACACGCACGTTGGATCGGACGCCGAATCGTACCGTGTGTCCCCTGCTTAAAGCTCGCTCATGGTTCGGCGTAAGTCCCTGTATATGCTTTACAAATAAGGAAGCCTACCTAGGCATTGTAAACCCAACAATTGGGGCCTAAATGCCTGCCCTCCTCCCAGCTAGTTTCGTTTAAGCGACAAAGTCTGATCTCGAAGGTCGTGCTTTTGCAAACTGCATGCGCCTGAAGCGGTTGCGAATCTTAAACGCAACATCCGCTTCGTTTTCTTTATATATATATATATATATACAGTACATTTCCTTAAACTTCGTATAACAAAGTGCATGTTTATACAAAGCACACACTTTTGGACCCCAAAAATTTGTTAAAGGGTCCCTACCGATTGTTGTTAGGAAAAAACACGTAATTTTCTCATTTACGATACATTTTTCTAAAAACCGCAGGGTGGCGCTACTGTAGTATTTGCTCGGTCGACACAGCGCGTTAGTTGTACGGTTGTACTGAAAGCTCCTTGCAGAAAGGCGTTAGTTGAATTATATCTTAGAAGTGCCTCGATAAAATGTGCTCCTTGTCGTGTGCATTAACCATCGCAAACCCTCAGGACTCGTGTAATGCCGTTAGTTCGCCATGTGTTTCGTGCGATCTACCAGTGTCTACAGTGAGTGTCTTACTACAGCGCTCGTCCGAGCTGCCTTTGTTCTGCCGAGCTGCCTGCCCGCGCTCTCGTGAAAAATCTGGTACTGGAGCTTCGAATCGTAGTGCATGGAAGACTGTTGAAGTTTGTGCTTTTGTGGAGCTGGAGTTCATCTGAAGTTCTACCGTGCTTGCGCCAGAAAAACGTCGGTGCTTCGGTACCTTTGAGACGAAGGAGCGTTGGCCAAGACTTTTTGAAAGGTAAGCAAGTTTTGCCCTTGCGCGCATTCTTGAACTTATGATTTACGTAATGAACGTTGTGTAACTAGCTAGAGCAAAGCGCTTTCTGATCGTAGGTTGGCCATCTTGCTGTGCACATTTAGCAAGCAATTTCACGAAGGCTTCCTCTGATGTTACAGCGTACTTGCATTCTGCTGTGAAATAGTATGCTACCCGCCTTGATAGCTATGCCTGAATGGGCACACAATTATGAAAACACTGAAAGTTGCTGTTCGTTCGGTAGTTTTCTGGTAAGAAGTTATTCGTTATATATGCATTCCTGCAAGTACAGTACATGTGTAATGTATCCGTCGGATGTATCATGGGCTTCGCGCGTTGGCACGCGATTCCTATGTTTGACGCTTAAGCAGACAGAAGCTTCTATGAAGATTTTTGTATGCATACAGTTTGGTTTGGAGGACCTTGTCGCGAGAACCTGTGTGTATTGTTTATGTTCTTGAGTGTCTTTAGGTATTTGTCTTCTATGTTGCAGAGCGGACATAGGCCGATATTACAGTAACGAAGTTTATTTTTAATCGAGACATTTCAATCAGACGCCGGCCTTTAAGAAAGACATAGACCAACCAATTCTTAAGAACGGGATGCCAGCTCTTGCAATCGTAGGTTATACACCAGTGCGTAACAAAGTAAGGACTGCGATTTTGTTTCGATACTTACCCCTCGATTCTATAGTACTCTTGTCGCCCACCGCCAACGGCCGGCTGTTCCAGTACGTAGCACTTGCCAGGGCGGCGGTCAGAGCACTAACGAATAGCGAAAAGGAATACCATCGCTACAAAATCGCGATCTAGCTTCCAGAATGCTTTTCATGTGCTCAATATTTTTGTTTAATCCAATGCGCCATGTTTTACTGCATATTTGAGTTTTGTTGTTGATTGTCCTGGTAGTCTTTTGTTTCTGCTGGTTTCGTTCCTTCCTGAAACTTCACTTGTTACAAAATATCAGTGTAACGTCCTTAGATAAAACAAAGAGACATTTGTACAACCAGACGCAAATTCATGCAGCTGGCTGTGTGAGGCTCTCTTTGCAATTCCACATGACACTGGTAAGTCACAAATTTTCAGGTTCACAGCACAATAAATTAAACATTTCTTACTTTTGAAGGCTATGCGGATTCTGGAGGCATCCCTACATCACGCAGGAACCTGCTGCACTGCTGGAAGCTGGACAGCACGAAGATAAAGCACGTGATCTGTGTGCTTTCTCAAAGGTGCGTACAAAACTCGCGCTGCCTTTCGAGTTGTAGGATACTTTTGTGTAATATGCAATCATTTTACTGTATTGCCATTTTCATGATTTCTAGTGGCATATCACGAATTTTATGTTTTGGTGGAGTGCCCTCAGTTTAATGAATTAACCTAAAGTAGCCTCCTCTGAGTTAAATATAATTGAGGGCTTGAGTAATTATGCCTTCTATACTCCATATACACTGTATTAATCTAGCCAAAATGCATTTTTAAGAAACATGAATTGAGGTTTCGTGCTGTGAATAATGTGCTGTAGAGTGTCTAGAAAAATGCGTTCTACCACCTAAAGACATGGTTTAGGCAAAAGTGCGTTAAGCAATGCTTTCGCACAAAAGTATCATCAAGAGTTTCATAGAAGCCTGTGTGGTCGGTATGAAACATGATAAAGAAAGACATAGACCAACCAAGTACAACATTAAAAGCAATACATTTTGGCTTCCATATGGAAGCCTTGTTCACAATAAGGCAAAAGAAGTGGAAGTGCATAGCTAAGTTTTAGCATAAGATGGGGGTGGGCTCCTTGGTTTTAGATGAACGTGTGTCCTGTTTATTGCACCTCCAGGGAATCCGGGCACAGGCATGGCTTCCCATTTCTTTCCTGCTGATTATGCTAGACACTATCAAGTCACTATTGTGTTTAGTCATTGCTGCATGCTCTGCCAAAGCATTTGATGCCACTCTTTTCTCATCCACATCGTTCTGATGTTGGTGTAGCCATTGTTTAAAGTTGCCCATCGGCCTGATGTAGATAGTATTCATATACACATGTTATGTTTCAAAGGTCAGAATTCATGCCAGTAAAATTTTTGATAAGGTTTGTTACTGGGATGGTTACCTCATTGGTTTAGCATGGCTTGTCACTGGGATTGCTCTCTTGTTTGTTTAGCTTCTTGTCGGGTTCCTATGGATTTGATTTTGTGCACAATGAGATGTTACAAACACACCTTGCATATACATGAAAAAGAGGTTTACAACAAAGATAACATATATGCATGGCTATATATATATGTGTAAATAAAATACTCGAGCCTCATTTCTACCTACAGAGAAAGAAGTTATTTCTCCTCGAGGGCATGACTGCTTGCAATAATGAACCTCCACGGGAAGGTTTTCTCTAATCCCTATTTTTGATATCTAAATGCTTATGTGGCATGTACAAACTGCTTGCATCAATTTCTCATTGGGATGAGTGGTCTAAATTTTAAATTTGAGTAATAATTGCAATAAATAACTCATTTCACCTGTCTTCTAATGGCTCTAAAATTCTATGCATCTACCTTGCCAAACCTTTTATGAAATTAGTTTGACGAGGCCCAATATACAGGGCTTTCTATATTGAAGGTATCAGTACCTATTAAAGACTGTGCTAACTATGAAAATGCTGCTTGTGTATGTGGTTCATTCATTTCTCAGACAAAAGCTTTACACCCAAGTGCAGTCAGTAAATCGAAAACAATTGCGTCTTGTTTAATAGTTCTCGAGCACTTGTGCGTCACTATAGTCGGATACAATTTTAGAAAAAAGGGGAGGCCCCACTCACATGACTGAAGCGCGACGTCCGATTGCCTCCGCGACTAAAATAATCCCGCTAAAAAAATCGTGCTTTGGAAACGCGCAATTCTCGGTATAAATAAAGACTTTGATGACTGGTTTAGTAGAGCTCTCATGTGCTACAGCACATGCCGGATCACGACAGAAAAATAACCCCGTGCCTTCCACAACGCTGCCCATCATCTGCTCTTTAGCCTCATTGCAAGTGACAAAAGTAGAAAGAGCAACTCTGCATCGCTTTTGCGCTTGTTTACATGTACACGGCACATTTACTACTACTGTTCCGAGCTTCAAATGAATCAGTTGCTATTGAACAAGTACTTATATAAAACAATGCATTTATCGCAACCATTACAAACCCAAGATGCTCGGTGTCAGCGAAAGCACTGTGTTAAAGGTGAGGAGGGAGGTCAAAGCTTCGCGTATTTCGGGTGGCAAACTGTCGACGCCCTCGCGAAAACGCCCACAAAATGTGGAGAAAAGAAGATACAGCATGAAGTAGGACACGTTGTGTTCGCTGAGGTCGTGTGCACGATTTCTTTCACCACAACGAGATACCGACGGTCGAGAAGATCACTAACGAGTTCTTGAAGCGTATATGGTGTTATGTTTGTGCCCTGGGATTTACCTGACGGAAGGCCAGTGCTATGGTTTGTCAACCGTGGAGGCTGCATTCATCCCCGCATGGTGCCTGCTTCAGACACACGACTACGTGCACGGCTCGGGTTTCCTCATGGCCGCACAGCGTCCACGACGAAAGCAGCCACTGGATCACGGACTGCTATTCAATCGGCCCGACGCCGCAGCGCGGTTCGAGGAAGCGCCGGCCACTGAGAGTGGCGTTAGGACCCCGGAGGCTGCCAGGACCCTCTCTCTCTCAACCTTGTTTCGTCCTTGGGGACTGTCTGGGGAATCTGGGGACTGAGGGGTGTTATTTAAGCAGCTTGCAGCTGCTCTGTTTGTCTCTGTCCTGATGACGACAGCATGTAAACATTGTATAAAGAATTATTCGCCGAGAAAGCTCTCCTCGTCTCTGACTCTGCGTGAAGCGAGGTCCAGACCTCCTGCGAGCCACACATACCTCGGCACACGCAACAATGGATCTCCCATCACTGAAACGGTGTACTGTGTCAAGCACAGCAGCCAAGCATTATCCCGTGACCTCTCAAATAAATAAGCAGTTCATTTGATGACATATTCCTTTTAATGGATGCCCAATTCTGAAAAAGCAACGTCCTGCACAGATCGTGCTCAATATAAGCGTTGGCATGGAAACGTGCTGAAATGCCGGAAAATCTGAATGCAAATGCAGTTTACAACCCTGAATAACTATGTGAGGCCCAAAACGCTCATTCGGGCAGCCACTGTCCAGCTTCACACGAAAAAGCAGTAGTCAATGTGAAATTGACAGCCAGTCTTAGCAGCCTGCACGCCAAAGCACATTGTGCTTTGCGTGCAGTTGTGCTGCCCCTACTGTTTTTTGCAGCCCGTTGAGATGAATAATGCCAATGTCAGAAGGCCCAAAATACTCTAGTGGGCAGCCACCTATGAGCATGATGGGCCCTGTGATGAAATAAGTCATCAGGGCACGCTTGAAAGGCACCTTTAGCAGTCTGTACGTGAAAGCACAGTCAAGCCGTCGCCACTGTTGGCGAAACGGCAGCAATCAATGCGAGAATGACAGCCACTGTTGGCAGCTTGCATGCAAACACACATTCATGTGGTGGCATTGTTTATTTTGGTTACCTGGCCTAGGCAAGTAATGCGAATAAGAGAACAACTATCAAACATCATTAGCCTAGTGAGACCCAGATAACTCATTTGGGTAGCTATTAGCAGTAGTCGAGGGCACGCTTGAAAGGCACTGTTTGCAGTCTGCACATCAAATCACAGTCATGCCGTAGCCATTGTTGTATTTGTTTATCTGACCGGGCAAGCAACACCAATGTAAGCACAATTATTCACCCTGAATAGCTCTGCTAGCATTGTTTGTACTAAAAAATGCTGAGTGAAGTTGAATGTGTTTTACTGAGGCAATTATTTAATTCACAAGCCATTGGCATGGGGATCGTTGGCCAGGTTCAGACAATGTCATTTGTGAAGTAATGAATTGTGAAAGTTGCAAAAGCTCTCAATGCACTGCTTTGCTGGGCTCCATTCACTGAAAAATGCCTCTGCAACGACTAAAGCGTCAAGACAGAAATTACACCCCACTGCACAATGTTATTCGTGTTGAAAATTTTCACCATCATATGTGATGGGCAGCGAAACCGTCTGTTTACTAAGACTGAATGCATAAAAATTGCAACAACATAGCAAGGTGTTTCGCAATATGCAGCCTTTCATGTGCACTTCTGGCTAGCTGCCACATGCACTGATGCATAAACATGAACAGAGGTAAGAGGCAAAGTTACTGTGCAACCCACATGGCGTTATTAAGAAAATGTATCTCTAAACCTTTCTGTTTTGATAGGCGATCAAAATTCGTTTTGAGCAAGTTGGTTAATCACATTGCAGCAACAACACAAGAAGCAAGGACAGAAAACACAGCGAGTGAGAAGACGAGGTAGACCAGTGAGAAAGGTTTTAATGAGATGGAAGAGACCAGTCCTGCAGTGTACAGGAGTTAGTGCTTTGAATGAGATTGGCTAATGAAAATTTGTCAAGACTTTGCTGACAGAAAACTTGCAAAAACAAATGCTAAAATAAAATAAAAGGACAAATATGAGTAAGTGCATACACGCATGGAAGCAGGAACGCTGGCAACACAACTTATGCGTGACTGTGCCACAGCACGCATTCTACAGCTTGCACGCGCGGTGAGCATTGGTGGAAAGCAATCAATCGATGGTGCTATACACAATGCTCGAACGCCGCCGTTAGACGCTCGGCTATCTCATTGCTGACAATGATCGTTCACGCTAAGTTGACAGCGACAAATCATTGTGTTAGAGGCTTCTTTTGCAAATATTTTCTGTTGAGACGCTCGTAGGTTTGTTTCACGCACGCATGCTTTTCTGATTTCTCCCGAGAATGGTTTTGCTCCATCACTTCACCCTGTCCGATGAAAAACGCAGCGACACGGTACACGAACACACCCGCCGCTGACAGTAGGCACCATACTTTGGCAAACTTTTCTCGTCGTAACTTCACTCGGGAGCGAAATAAAAAAGACATGGAACAAAGAGGCAGAATGTACGTTTGCAGCAGTCGCCAAGGGATACTGTTTTCAGGCAAAGCGTAGCGCAGCATCAGCGATACTTGCTGCAATGTTTCTTCGCCGGATCACGGCTTAGAATAAATGCGCGCGGCACAGATGCCGCATCGTAAGCTCGTAGTAATATTTCCGGCATGATAGACAATGACAAACAGTTTGGAAATTCACTGTGACGAGGCATTGACGCGCACAGCAGACGCTACTTGGCCCAGTTCTCGGCCGTCCGGCGCATGACGTCAGTCCAGAGTGCACACCCATTGGTGGATGCTCGTGTGCATCCGCCTCAGAGGAGTAAACGCCCGTTTTTCTAAAGTTGTATCCGACTATAATCTAGCACAGCTTGACCCTTGGCCTAATACTCAATCAGGCTTGAAGCTTTCAATGTCTGCTAATCGCTAGAACAGCATCAGACCTCATTCTGTGCCAAGGGGTGGAACGCATTTGCTTAGAGCTAGGCAGATGAATGTCTTTCTTTCGCATTGAAGTTCCCAATACTTTCTAGTCTTAGGTGAAAGTACACAGCTCAGCACAATGCATGTATGGTATACGTAAGGGTGCTTTGTTCTTTAAACCGAATCAACAAGAAGCAGCTACTTCCGTTTTTGCAAACCTCACCCTATTTCCTAAGCATTCCTTGATCAAAAGTGTATAAAATTAATCTGTGCTTGTTCTATTGTTTCACAGGTAGACATCGGCAACGGTGTATATGTTGAAAAGGGCCTGCTGACGAGGCTGCGCCTGGATGCTAACAACTCAGGCTTTCAGTTCGCGGGGGGCCTCCTTAAGGCTCCTTTTACAAAAGAAGAGGCTGAAGGGAGGCACTACACATCGATGTGCAGCGATTGTTTGTGACATCGTCACTGCTGGCAGGCCTGGCCTGCCTTTTTGCTTCGTTCTGGGTCTTCCACGTTATCTACTCAAAAAAGGCCCACAGGATTTTGACATTTATTGAGCACTGCTTTCTGGATTTGAGCTACACAAAGCCGCGGGTGAAAGCATTGGAGTTAGTCAATTTTTACAAGAACTATTGCTAGGCAAAAACATTTTTAGATGCATATCCTCAAGAAAGTTTCTGTAAAAATTATTTTGATCTAACAAAAGCACTCGTGAGTTCTGCGGCCGGCAGGTTGCCCAAGCCATGTAGCACAGTGCTTGCTTTAAAGGGACACGAAAGAGAAAATTTATTTGAGCTTTATTAAATCATTCTTCTACAGCACCAAAAGAAACAACTCTTACCGTGAGGATTGACTTGATAAGCCAGATAACTTGCAAAAACGAAAACTGGGGTCGCCACCACCACTTTATAATTCCTGCACCAGCTCGCTGTGATATGGAATTTGACGGTGTCTGTTCGGGTCTAGCTAATGTTCTACTGACCAATATTGATGAATTCTGTTGTAAAGGTGTCAAAGAATATACTTAGTTGAAGTATGACTCCACACTGATGTGCGGGCACTACATAAACCTTGAAAAATGAAAGTTAAATCTTCATTTTCTCTTCTATTAATCCGCTTATTGCCACAATGTTCATGAATACAGTTCTGAAAGATTGTTTTATCAGTCTAAAATGATTTACTGTTTCTCTTTAGTATCTCTGCAATGGGCCTTTAGCAACAAAATGTGTGTTAGTATGCCACAGGTATTCTCAGCGGGGGCAAGAGCACCAGCAGCATGCTCAATGGTTCCGTACCAACTGATAATTTGAAGGATGTCCTGTGCCACTAGGGTTAGTCCAACGTGGCTCTGTGTTAATCACCATAAGTGTATTATGCAAAGCTTAATGGCCCAGAAATTGGTAATTCAGGGGGGAGTTGAATTGGCTATTTTTAATTCTTTTTTTTCTTTATCATGGATTTCTCACATTACACTTTGTCACAACGCATTCACTTTAAAGTAACGGTGGAGAATAAGGTGGTTTGGTATTCAGACATGCCTTCTATGTGTAAACAGTGCTAGATGAGCAATACAAAGATACACCACAGATGCTGACTGGCAACATGAAGGGGTTTGAGGGCAGCTACAAATATACATCCTTGTAGTCGTACCTAGGTAGCACTATGTTCAATTTCTCACACAAGCATATGGCATCCATCACAACTGCATGCCTAGAAACAGACAAGGGCAACACACTCAATTACCTTTTAGACTATCTAAGAAGCACTACCATTTTTAGGCAACGAAATTGAAATCTGGCTTGTACCCATAAGTACTGCAATACAGTTGTGCAACATGTTCCTCTTCTGTGGAAAAATGGCTGCATACGTTTTCTTTGAGCACAAGGGGGAGTGGTATCAGTTAATGGCTGTTTTCACATATATGTTTTGTCGTGTGTATTAGCAATCACCACTTTCCTCATCTGAGTGAGGTCATTTTTTTAGAAAGTTTGAAAGTTGATAGAACATGTTGCTCATGGTTGTTGCAGTTTTATTCCTAACTATCCATTCATTGCACTGTGCACCTGTCTAGGCAACTAGCTGTTTCAAGGTCAGTATGCTATCAATGGGTCTAATGATTACCTCTAGTGCTCTCTCATTTGCTTGTTGCAATACTTACGAGTTAGATTTTGTATATTGTGTCACTTGTTTATTTTCACTGTACTTTAGTTTCACTACATCTTGAATGTGTTGTGATAGTTTTTATTTTACCGTGAGATGTGGTGGGCAGTTGCCGGCACTAATGTGATTGTACGAATGCTTGCTGTATTTACCACATGGTTGTTTCTTTTCGTCTGAGGCAGTAGTGGCCGTTAGCAGTAGATGTCATTCGGCCTTAAGTGCAATAATTTTATGTTGTATAGTTTTGTCCATAACCATCCATTGAATGCACTGCACACCCATGTTCTGGACAACTGCCCTGTTTGAAGGAATGATCTGCATATTCAGTGGGTCTAATGTGAACATCTCTAGTACTGCCTGTGTATTTGTGAGTTAGATTTTGTATTGTGTGTCATTTTGTTTTCACTGTGCTTTAGTTTCACTACATTGTGAATCCCTTGATAGTTTTCCTTTTGCAGTGAGAGATATGGTGGGCAGTGGCCAGCACTAATGTGATAGTACGAATGCTTGCTGTATTTACCACATGGTTGTTTCATTTTGTCTGGGGCAGTAATGGCCGTTAGCAGCAGATGCCATTTGGCCTTAAGTGCAATATTTTTATGTTGCATAGTTATGCTCATACTGATCCATTGAATGCACTGCACACCCATGTTCAGGACAACTGCCTGTTTGAAGGAATGATCTGCATATTCAGTTTTAATGTGAACGTCTCTAGCACTGAATGTATATTTATCAGTTAGATTTTATCTTGTGTGTTGTTTGTTTTCACAGTACTTTAGTGGGATTGCACATTGAATGTGTTGTGATATATTTTATTCTGCTATGAGAGATGTAATGGGCAGTTACCAGCTCCAGTCTGTGTATTATTATGCTTATCACAACATTTTATAAGGCTATAATTTTGTGATGATTAACTCATGCCTGACTTTTTTATGAGAAACATGTCAGAACTAATAAACAATCACTCATGCTTGGGATCCATGAAATCATCCTTGTAATCTTTCAATTGTCTTCGAAATACTTCCACATCAGGCCGAAGAAACTCCAGAACGGGCTTGAAAAATTACTCTCGGAAAGAACCGAGAAAACCTGATGAACGAGGTAAGAAAGTACTCCGAGATCAGCTCCAACAAACCACAGAATGGGCTTAAAAAATTACTCTCAGGTAGAGCTAAGAAACCTTCATAACGAGGTAAGAAAATACCTCCACGTCAGTACCAACAAACTCGAGAATAGGCCTGAAAATAACTCCCAGGAATAGCCTAGAAAACCGGATAAATGATGTAAAAAAGTAATCCCACATCACTTCCAACAAACTCCAGAATGGGCTTGAAAAACTACTATCAGATAAAGCTGAGAAAAGTTAACGAAAGAGGTAAAAAAATACTTTCACATCAGACCCTTGAAACTCGCGAATGGGCTTGAAAAATAACTCTCAGGAATAGCCGCTAGAACTTCGTGATGGGAGTAAAAATATAGTCCCGCTATCGTCCCTAAAAACCTTAACACAGATTAAAAAATTACTCTCGTTTCTACATACAAAAAACTTGGTCAGCATGGTAGTAAATTTTTACCTCGACTGGTACCTAGTAAAAAAAACCCAGAAACGGGAATGCGATACAGGAGAAGCGGTTTACTCCCGTTTCGCGTTATTTTTGTTTTGTGTGCAGCTTTTCGGACAGGCCGAGATGGCAACTTGGAGTGCGCAAAAAGTTGGATTTCCGCGAGGGAACTGAACGTTCCGGTGGCGACTGTCGTAGCGAGTCTTTTGTGAAGCCTCAGCCGATGCACAAAAAGTAGGATTTCCGCGAGGGAACTGAACGTTCCGGTGGCGACTGTCGTAGCGAGTCTTTTGTGAAGCCTCAGCCGATGCACAAAAAGTAAGATTTCCGCGAGGGAACTGAACGTTCTGGTGGCGATTGTCATAGCGAGTCTTTTGTGAAGCCTCAGCCGATGCACTAAAAGTAGGATTTCCGCGAGGGAACTGAACGTTCCGGTGGCGACTGTCGTAGCGAGTCTTTTGTGAAGCCTCAGCCGATGCACAAAAAGTAGGATTTCCGCGAGGGAACTGAACGTTCCGGTGGCGACTGTCGTAGCGAGTCTTTTGTGAAGCCTCAGCCGATGCACAAAAAGTAGGATTTCCGCGAGGGAACTGAACGTTCTGGTGGCGACTGTCGTAGCGAGTCTCTTGTGAAGCCTCAGCCTGTGTAAGTCGACCACCTGCAATCTGGCCAGCCATAGGAGCCGACTAACAGCGTCATGGTCGTATTTTGTGGGATGTCCACACCGAAGGTAGCAAGGTGCCAAAAGGCAGAGTGCGATGGCGACCAAACGAGAGATAGAAAGGAAAGAAACCGGTGGTATCATGACGTGACAAATTGTACGCAAATTTCACGTAGGGAAAAGTGCTGCGCCAATCGGGATGGTCTGTGGAAACACACATAGACATCATCTCTGTAAGGATGCGATTCAGTCGTTCGCTTAGTCCGTTCGTTCCTGGACGACATGCGTTTGAGAGCTGGTGTTCGTTGGAGCAGGAACGAAGTATGTCTAGACAACTTCGGACAGGAAGTAGCGACCACGATCTGTCAGCAGCTACCCTGTGGAGAATCGCATCTTGAAGTAAAGAGTCTGCTAAATTTGTAGCACAGCACTTGTAATAATAGAGCCTCGTCGCGTAGCCTGTGGCAATGGCTATTCATTTGTTCCCTTTAAGGATGTGGTTAAGAGGCCAAGAAGGTAAATGATGACTCGGAAGAAAGCCTCCGTGGGAACAGCGATTGGGTGAAGCTGCCCAGTAGGTTGCGCACATAGCCTCTTTCAATGCTGGCAGGGGCCGCAAGCCGGAGCGTACAGTCGCTCAGAGCGGTAAAGGCCTGGTCAGAAGAAGCGACGTCGAACTCTCCCGCAAGTGCGGGAAGTGCCAAGGTATCCCGCAATGGGTGTGTCGTGGAGCTCAGTGCGAGCAGTAGAAGGGAGATGACGAAGGACAACTAGCAGTAGATTTGCTCCATTAGAGCTGATGTTGCGTCGATAAAGAATGTCAGGAGAACAAACATTCTCGTTGAGTGATTTGATTCTCTTCAAGTCAAGCGTTCCATTCTCGGCCGGAGAGAGTCATCCTATTTGTTGTAGGTTGGACGGGGCGGCCGGCCGGAGGATTTACGGCATGAGGCCTAAACGGCCGGGGCGTGCAGCGCCGCAAGAAAGAGCCGGACTGCTTCAGTCGGGGACCAGACAAAGATTACTCTTTTATTTCTCCGAGGGGAAGCAGGAGGCAACTTACAGCGTTAGGCGCTGAGTGGCGCCCTGACGTAAAGCACCCAAAACCGAAACCAGAAGCTAACACAGGATACCACACTATTGCTGCTCAGTAACGGCGTCACGAAAGTGAGGACTAGCGAGAAGGGAAGTGTCAGCATTATATTCGTCGTTGTCAGCAGGATTGACGGGATGACGAGACAAGCAGTGAGCCTCCAGATGTAAGCGGCAGGACTTGTACATCACAATGAAAGAATACTGCTGATGTCTGAGTGCACAGTAACCAAGGCGGCCAGTCGGGTCTTTTGATGACGACAGCCAGCACAAGGCATGTAAGTCCATGGTGACAGAAAAAGTGTGGCCAAACAAGGAAGGGCGAAATTTAGCCACTGCCTACACCAGAGTGAAGCACTCGCGCTTGGCGATTGAAAAATTGCGCTCTGAAGGCGACAAGAGGCGACTGGCGCAGGCAATGACGCGCTCGACTCCATTTTGCTATTTGGTGAGGACACCACCTTTGCCTGGTATCCTTGGGCATCGCGTGTTGTCTTAGCCAAAAACAATGATATTAGCTGGCGATATTGTGCGCACTACGGTATACTAAACCAGATCACGAAAAAGGATATGCACCCTCTCTCTCGGATTAAGGACGCCTCTCGACTGCCTTCGTGGATCAAAATACTTCTCAGTAGACATTTGATCCGGTTATTCGCAGATCCAGTGGCCGCGTCACTAGTATCAATTTTATGGGTCACAATGGAAGTCTTTTCCAGGGGGCGATCCTCACAATCAAAGATGTCGCGATTAGACACAATGACGCGACAAAAAGTTGCAGCCTTTTCGGAAAGCCGGTCTTGAGTGATGATTTTCTAAAATATCCTGGGATCAGACGCTGCGGAACTGATCGAGGAGCAGATGGCTGCAGACGAGCATGGAACGTCCAATGCAGAAATGGCAGAGAAGTATCGTCCATAGGAGAAGCGCTGCCGATAGACATGCGTTTCGGGATAACTTGCGTACTCAAACGAAAATGCAATACAGGAAGAAATACGCGGTTATCGGTGATAGTCACGATGGCATGAGGAACAGCCACTGTGCGTAGCAGTGGAAAATTGACATAACAGTTGGCCCATAGTCAGCGTCAGGAACAGATGGGAAGCACGTGAAAGTCACAAATGGGGGATTGAGGCGGCCATGGTACGAAGTCTGCAGAAAATAAACGAGGCTTAGCTAACTGTGGAGGACAACTGTGTTTAGGCAGCTCGAGTTCGAGATGGCCAGCACTGCACTCAATCAATGCTGAATGGTCCGATAAAAAGTCGAGGCCAAAGATCAAGTCATGCGACTAAAACGTAAGAGCAGCAAGTAAAACGGAAGTATTGAAACCAGCAACAGTTATTCAGGTAGTACACATGCCAAGGATAATGGGCGTTGCTCCATCAGCGACCACAGTAAAACGCTATGCGACAGGCTTAAGGACTTTATGATTACTTTGTTTAGCGCAAACCAAAGGACACAAGAGACACGACAGGAGAAGGCGCTATTATGGATTCGCTTCAAATATCTCGCCAACGTATTGTGCTGAACTGTAAAGACATTCTTCAGGCGGCAACATGGATGGTTGGTCATCATCGATAAATGGACTTCATTATCAACAATCACTGCGACAAATACATCGTCCACTTCTCCATGGACTATATAGCATCTGGTTGGCAAGGTGAAAGGCTTTGGCGGAGGCGTCGACAATGCAGCGTCACCTCCGGGAGCTCTATCTTTCATTTTTCCGAAGGTATGCACCCAGGTGGGAATGACGGACACAGGCGACGGGACTGCTTGACCTGGACGACGGGCGACGACTTGGCGGCGAAGGGTACTGGTGATTGCTCGAAAACGGGAATCAACGGCGCCATGCGGTCATACCGCCAGTGGCGCGCAGGTTCGGCTCGGCTTGCTGCTGGCCATGGCGAAAACCACCGTCTGGACGAGGGCTGTTCGAAAACGGCATCTAGGACTAGCGGTTGCGACAGTATCAGGTGAATTGACCAGCGCACGCCAACTGAAGCAAATAGGTCGATCACGGTGTATTTGCCACTCTGCCATGTTCCGAGAACCTCGAGCAATCCATTTATTTTCAGCATGCACGAGCGCAGGACGTGCGGTTGGCGGTGCAAACTGGCTTGGCGAGTTCTTGGCGCACAATAGACTGAGAAAGGGGAATCATAGGAGCAGATCTATCGTTGTCAGGTGGGTACAGAGCCGCGGGACGCATGACTTCCAGCTATCACCGCACGGGCTTGGTCAGCTGCTCTGAAGGCTGCTCCTGCCGCAAAGGAGAGTCCTGAAGCTCCTCACAAGGCGATGTTGCAGCTGTATTAGGAAGCCGCCCAAATGACTGACAGATACAGCGGCTTTTCACCTGCACAAAACGCTTGGACTCCGTGATAATGTCATTAACCGAACTACAGTTCTTACAGAAGAGTAAATTGAAGGCGTCATCGGCGGTACCTTTCAAACATTAAGAATCCGGCATTTAGGCGTGGGCCTAGCAGCAATGTGCCAGCGCATCTTGTATATAGGCAACGTAACCTTCGCAGGACGTCTGGACTCACGGTGCCAACTCTTTCTTGGCGACTACTTTCGGACCCAATAATTTACCGAAGAGGTCTCGCAGCTTCTGCTTGCAGGTATCCCAGTCACGGATTTCTTCGTGGTTTTGAAACCGCTCTCGGACAGTTCCCACCAAGACAAAGAAGTATGTTCGTCAGCACCACTGTCGGATCTCATCTGTTGTGGCTGCTAGCTTACCCGTCTCCAGCCAGTCGTCGATGGCGCATTCGGTGCCACAGAAGGTCTCTGGATAACGTAGACGCGTGAGCACGACAGTCGACGCAATCAAAGCAGGCGTTGCTGAGCTAGGCACCACCTTTTGCTACATCTGTCAAGAAACGAAGCGGCGGGCACTACTAAGCTCCGTTCTGACTCATTACGCGGAACTTTCGCAAAATATTACGAAGAGAAAGCCCGATGCATAATTGTGTGTACAACTATTTACTTAGGGAGAAGTTAGTGGTAATCAGGTTTCAAATCAAACTTCCTCCTCATCTCCCTCTTCCGTGCATGCTCCTGTCCAAATCCACTGTAACAATATACAGCCCATCAACAAACAAAACAAAAAAACTTTCAGAAGGCTCCTTAAACGCCTCAAACACATGTCTGGGACCAAAGAGCGCGCGGCAGTGTTTGGGGAATTCAATGCCCCCTGTGGTACTTCGGGCTACGCGTATGACAGCCCTAAGGGCAATCACTTCTACCGCGATGCGGCTCAACACTTCTTTACCCTTCAAAACCATATACAATCCACAAGAACGGGGAAGAGCATCAGCAGAGACCTGACCTCACTTCCACTTTAAACATGAAGAATGCCAGCCGGTAAATGAGTGACGAGACTCTCGGAAGTGACCATCTCATGCTGAGTCTCTCACTGTAAACACCCCATATAAGGAGAGTATTTACGGGAGAATTGAGTCTCACCGACTGGACAGCACTGCTAAGAATATCCAGATGGAACAAGAGAACTTGCAGGACCTCGAAAAAGCCATTGGCTGCCAGCACAAAGCAGTCAGTACTCAGGGGAAGCGCACAACCGAAATACTAGAAGTAGATACCTCCTACACATGTGGGAGGCCAGAAGGAGCATACTGAAAAGGTGAAAATCCCAAAGAAAAAGGAAGCTATACAAGCGCATTGCCTTTCTCACTACGCGTCCAAACTGGTGCCAGCTAATTGGGTACGATTCCGCGACACCCTCAAGAGCACTCTCAGCACGACGAAAACATATAATATCTTCAGATGCATGCTAGAACCGGCCAAAAAAAAAAAAAAAAACTAGCAGTGCACTACACAAGATGGCAACACCTCTTCCAATGTACCAATGAAGAACTCATTCGTAAACTCAAGGAGAGTTACATAGGACCCAATATTCCTCTGTGCACCAAAACCATATGTGGCCAAAGCCCGCCCCTACCTACATGCACCCACTATTATGCACGAAGGCTTCGAAATTGCACAAATTGCCTGCAAGAACACAGCGCCGGGCTCAGATAACAAATGCCATTGTAAGAAACCTCAGAGAGGAAACCCACGAACCTATTACGCACCTATTCAACGAGTACTGCTGGAGCCGGGGTCAATTACTTGACAGCTGATAAAAGGCCACTGTAATCACCATCCCCACACCGGGCGAAACACCAACGTTAGAAGCCCTCTCACATGCTGTCTCAGAAAAATGTTCCAAAGGGTGATTACCACCAGATTGGAAAGATTCGTCGAAACGGAACCACTATTTCACCTCGACCATGGTCGGGTTCAGGCCAGGCCTCTCCACACAGGATGCTTTGCTGCTCATCAGGGAAGAAGTGCTAAACAAAATTCCCACAGCAGGCGAAAACCTCATACTAGCCCTAGACGTACAAGGAGCCTTCAACGATCTGTCACACAAAGCAGTGTTCGATCAGCTCAACATGATAGATTGCGGAGGGGAGATCTAACTTCGCCAAGTCCTTCTTGAATAGAAGAACGGTGATGATAGGCCTGCACCCAACCAGATCGGATCTTTTCACATGCCCAACAAGGGTACACATCAAGGCTCAAATATCTCACCACTGTGGTTCAGCATAGCCATGAATAGACTATTCTGACACGTGGACCAAACAGAAGAGCTAGGATACACAGTTTATGTTGACGATATCACTCTCTCCGCGAGCAAGGAATCTCTCGGGTACGAAAAAAAATTCTGATCTCAGAACGTTCTTCCATCCATTGACTACAAACTTCAATGTGATATTGCTTTCCGAAACATGGCTCCCTGCGAATGGCAGTACTTCACAATTAGACTGTTACACATACCACGGTGTTACCAGGGCTACCAATTATGGTGGAGGATTAGTCTTGTATGTGAAAGATTGTCTTATTCATGATGTCATCGATGAGCTAACTTTCGTGACTACTGGCGTCGATTGCATAACCATCCGATAACCAAATATTGCAGTTACTGCACTGTATCGGCCACCCCCGAGCAGAAAGTCTGAATTTCTTTATACTTTCCAAAGCCTTATATGTAAGTTAAACTTATTGCACGTGCCTTTTTTCTGATGAGTGACATAAATATCAACATGATAAGCGATGACGCAGTCACTGTGCAGTTTGAAACTATTATGTCCACCTGTTATTGTTCGAACACTATTAGGCTATTCAGCTGAATCACTGATCATAGCGCCACAGTGCTGGTCGTTTGCATAATAAACGCACAAGCAAATAAGAGTGCTTCAGGCCTATTTTCACTGAACCTTAGTGACAACTTACCAGTTTTCGCCCTTTTCTCTGCTACACCTAATAAACCTCATTACACTGACAAAATAACGTATCTAGTTCACACTTACCTAGACCTCGGTGGGCTCGGTGGCTGTGCCACAACACGCACCAGTAACCCACTTCTATTCATCATGCAGGTTTTCCTTTCTGCTGTCGCACGCGTGCTGCTGCCCTCGATGGTGATGTCAGCGAGCGTCGTGAGGGAGCCGCCAGATCTGCGCACCGGGATTGATGTGATTAGTTGGCGCATACGTGTCGACAGTCATTCCGCCTCTCCAAATGCGCCACCACCTCAAAACTGGATGCTTGAGCAATTACCGAGAGCCGCGCTGTCATCGACAACAATTGCAGAGCCAGCTATAAAGGAACCACTGCCATCATCCGCGCTCTGTGGGCTCGGTGGCTGTGCCACAACACGCACCAGTAACCCACTTCTATTCATCATGCAGGTTTGTGAACCAGACTGCTTTTATACTAAGAGAACTAGCAATTACTGTTTGGTGCAGCTTCCGAGCCCGCAGTGCTGCTTTGATATTGTTTGTGAGTGTCTCAGTGTGATTAGATCTATTTTGTTGCAGTCAGGCGATATTGAAATGAACCCTGGTCCTGGTAATGATGCTGTGCTTGCCGAACTGAAAAAACTGTCCGCTGGCCAAACCACAATAATAGCCGACATACAGGGCCTTAAAAACCAATGCACGGCTACAAGTGCCGCACTCGTCCACTTAAGCAAGAGGTTAGCGGATCTAGAGGGCCATTATCAGAAACTACTACCAATGCAAATAGAGATACAGACCATAAGGACGGATACCGAGCAAACAGCAAAGCTTGTTCACACTCTGAATGTCCGCGTTGACGGTGCAGAGAATCGCTAAAGGCGAAACAATCTTGTGTTTTACAGCATCAGAAACGTCGGCCGCGTCTGAAGAAAAAATTTGACGTCTATGCTCAGACCGCCTGAACGTGCCACTTGAACCTCAAGACATAGGGCGAGCGCATCGTGTTGGTCGCTATTCTGCTAATCACCCGCGCCCACTAATTGTTAGGTTTGATCATTATAAGAAAAAAGAAATGGTGCTCTCAAATGGGCGCAAACTTAAGGGCACTGATCTCAGCATGGGTGAGGATTTTTCCCCGGCAGTTAGGGACGCCCGCAGGCAACTTGTTTCGTTTGCGAAAGCCAAATCTGTGCCATTTTCTTTGCACTTTAAAACTCTTTTCATTGGTTCCAAGCGCTACGTGTGCGATGACGCATCGCAAACAGTGAAAGAAATATAGCAGTCATCGCATCATCAAAAAGAAGCCATCCCCCTCGAACGAAAAGTATAGCGCATTTGTCCCTTTCAATAATTTATACTAACATACGAAGCTTCATTCCAAAACGAGAACACGTGTCTAACCCCGTGCTGTCGTCCAACAGCAACCTTCTTGTATTCACGGAAACATGGCTTTGTAACGAAATCTATGACTCGAAAGTGTTGGCCGATTTGCCAAACTTCAGCGTCTTTCGAAAAGATCGTGCCGGGACTAGAGGAGGAGGTGTGCTTATTGCCGTTAGTCAACAGTTATCGTGCTCTGCCATTAACATCATATGAGAATTAGAAATACTGTTTATTCTATGCCACGCCGCCCCACAGTCTATAATTTTAGGTGTATGTTACAGGCCCCCTCGCAATAGCGCCGACTTCGCTCGTAATCTAAACAATGCACTAAATGTGGTTTACTCTCGCTATCCTAATGCTGACCTTCTTTTTTTTGGAGACTTTAACTTACCAGACATTGATTGGCACAACACAGTACCCTCTCTGGTAAGCCAAATAGAATCGAGAGATTTTCTCGACGTTTGCCTCAACTTCAATCTGACACAACTCATTAGAACCAACGCGCGTCACCCAAGACACTGCAAACATATTAGATTTACTACTGGTCAACCGTCCAGACAGTTTCTCGTCCATCACCTATTTTAAAGAAATTAGAGATCACAAGGTCATCCATGCTTCTTTTCGCTTTGCTCCAGCTCTGCGGGAGAAGCGGGAGAAAACTATACACTTATACGACAAAGGAAATTATCATGCAATATGAGAATACTTACAGAATTTTCTACCTTCCTTCCAAGATACGTGTCGTAACTGCAGCATTCATGAAACTTGGTTGATATTCAAACAAAAAATAAACAACTTAGCGAACCAGTTCATACCCAAAATCACCTTTCGAACACATGAACAAAAACCATGGTTTAACAATTCGTTAAAAAGACTAGGAAACAAAAAGAAACGCATGTATCGTGCCGCAAAATGCAGGATGAACACGTGTGCATGGGAAAAATACTACATTGCTGAACACGCATACCTATCAGCGATTCGCAAGGCGAAAGATGCATTCTTCGGTGATGACCTTCGGAAACTTTTAATCAATAACACGAGAAAATTCTGGCAGGTGATAAACCCTCAAGAAAGGCACAGTGTAACACTTACCAATGAAAGTGGTGAAACGGTCGACGATGTAGAGTGCGCGAACCTTTTTAATGCAGCTTTTGCCTCTGTATTTACAGAAAAGCATACCACGTCACCTTTTTCTTCGCGTACTAATGAAACAAGCGTTATGCCAACCATTACATTTTCCCCAGATGGTATCTCATCGTTAACTGACAACCTTAAACTCACTTCGTCAGCCGGCGTGGATAACATTAATTCGAAACTGCTAAAGAATACTAAACATGTCACCGCGGTGTTTCTGTGTGTGCGGTTTTCGCAGTCACTTTCAACTGGTGAAATACCACATGACTGGAAGGTGGGGATGGTTGTTGCCATCCACAAATCAGGTGACCGGAATTGCCCGCTTAATTATCGCCCCATTTCATGAACGAGTGTGCCCTGTAAGCTCATGGAACACGTCACGTACACAGAAATAATGAAATTTCTTGACTCCAACAAATACTTTCATTCTTCACAGCATGGGTTCCGCAAAGGCTTTTCCTACGAAACACAACTAGCTATTTTCCTGCATGATATTCACACTAATTTAGATTCTAACCTCCAAACAGACGCGATATTTCTAGATTTTGCAAAAGCGTTTGACAAGCTACCACACCAACGTCTACTACTAAAACTTTCTCTTGCGAACCTTCACCCCGACATTTTGCGATGGATTGAAGCGTTCTTGACAAACCGATCTCAGTTCGTTACAGTTAACAACCGCGCATCTAACCACCTACCAGTGACTTCCGGTATACCGCAAGGATCTGTTCTTGGACCCCTACTCTTCTTAATATACATCAATGACCTACCTCTGCACGTGTCTTGCAACGTTCGTTTGTTCGCAGACGACTGCGTCATTTATTGAACAATTACTAGCACATCTAATCAAGACCTACTTCAGGAGGACATTAACTACTTACAGCAATGGTGCGACCGGTGGTTAATGGAACTTAATCCTAAAAAATGCAACTGGATGGTATTTTCTCGTCGGCGCGACCCATTTCCTTACCAATACACAATTAATAACATTCCCGTGTGTTCTGCGCAGTCTTACAAGTACCTAGGTGTTACTATATCTAACGACTTATCCTGGCGAACACACGTCAGTAACATCATTTCATCTGCCAACAAATCGCTGGGTTTTCTCAAGCGTCATCTAACACGCGCCCCCAAACCTGTTAAACTACTGGCCTACCAGTCAATAGTCTGACCGAAACTGGAATATGCATCCGCCATATGGAATCCGCACCAAACATATCTTATTAACGCACTCGAAGCCGTTCGAAACCGTGCCGCAAGGTTCATCCATTCTAATTATTCATATGACGTGAGCATATCTTACTTAAAGAAATAATTGAATTTGCTTCCCCTTTGTACGCGCCGGCGCACTGGAACCCTTTCACTTTTCCATAAGTTTTATCACAGCTCGCTTAATCAACCACCCTACATCCTCCCCGCCGCTCGAACATCTCATCGTACACGCAATTTCTCCCACCTCCGCACCCGAGACTGAGTCAAGCGGAGGCGGTAGTACTGAGACAGCTCGAGACGGGATCGCTACCGAGCCCGAAACTGATGAATCGTATGTACCGCGAGACATATCCAACAGATATGTGCAGAGTCTGCCGGAGGGAGACTGCAGACTACACGCACGTCTTGTTTAAACGCACGTCTTGGTTGATTAAGATGAATCGTATGTACCCCGAGACATATCCGACAGATATGTGCAGAGTCTGCCGGAGGGAGACTGCAGACTACACGCACGTCTTGTGGGACTGCGTCAAATATCCAGAAGATTCAAAATCAAGAACACTCCCACCGCGGCTCGAGGCAGCCGCGAAGAGCTATGGCCGGGACGATCAGCTCTGGGCCGTCCAGCAGGTCCTCGAGGCGCTCGAAAGCCAGGGAACCAGCGAGCCGGCAACGGCAAGCGGAGACCCACGCTGAGTAACGGCGACTTCGAGGATGACGTAGGCCCTCGTCGGGGCGAGTGCGCGCCCAAGTGCAGGCATAAATAAAGTTGTCTTCAATCCAATCCAATCCAATTCATCGTACACGCCACACTTTTCAAGTGGGCCGCCCTCGCATGCGCACTATTACCTTTTCCGCCTCATTCTTTTGCCATGCCGCTACAGATTGGAACAATCTGCCCCACAAAATCTCTGCCATCATTTGCCCTCGTACGTTCATGGAGAGTGTCACTGCGCACTTTTTTACAATGAAAATGACTTGTGTTACCAGACTTATATGCTCGTGCAACTTTAGTTTGTGTTACTTAGGTCTGTGTATTTACGCTGACGTATGTAACACTTTAGCACATGCAGTGTTTTGTTGTTGTTAGCGTTGTTAGTTATGTATTATCCAAATTAGGTACTAATGTATTCCCACCCCTTATGTAATACC
Organism: Dermacentor andersoni; assembly: GCF_023375885.2. Taxonomy (NCBI): domain Eukaryota; kingdom Metazoa; phylum Arthropoda; class Arachnida; order Ixodida; family Ixodidae; genus Dermacentor; species Dermacentor andersoni. The sequence continues at coordinate 172,382,378 of NC_092819.1, read as the reverse complement.
CTTATCAAGGGGTCTTTAAGGTAATAAAATGAAAAAAAAATCTAGATCCGTTCACACTTGAGAAATTTCGCTCAAAAAAAGCTCTTACGCACAGGTCTTTCGTTTATGCAGAACAGGATCCTGATCGCCCATATAGCGTTTATTTCTCTATCTCAAGAAATGTCATGACAGCAATTTTATCATGGTATCGCACACACTAAAGAAAAACAAATCGAAAGCACGTGCCTTCACAAGAGAATCAAAATAAAAAAAACATGTATCGTAATATGGTTCAAACACGGGACCTAGCGGCTTTAAAAGAATTCAAAACGTATCGCAAGAAACTAAATGCCCACACACGAAAAGTTACGATTTATTATGAGTGCCTATTAGCCAAGATTGATAATGGTCCTCGCAAACTGTGGAATGCATTGAATAATCTGGGACAATTTGTGGAAAACGAAACGCGTTTCAAGGTCAAAACTCTCTCCAAAGACATGGGTGATGATGCAACTATAACGGCTTTGAATGAATATTGTTACGGGGAAGGGAATGAAGAAGTTGAATTGGACTAGACGAAGACGAAGTCTGGTAGTTGCCTGACCGTCATATACGCCAGTTGTAAATATACGTTATTTTACAATCGTGGGCCTGCTTTCTTCCTGCAACATTTTGGTGGGAGGTGCGGGGTACAATCACGGAACTTCGCAGCGGATGTCATCTACCTGCCGCCACAATGGCAAATCAACCGACACAAGCGACAACGCCTCAGCAGCCCTAGCCAACGGTGATCCTCACTCATCCGCGCGACCCAGGGACATTTTGTGGCACGGACAACGCCGATGTCAAGGACTGGCTTGCGATGTACGAACGAGTGTGCGACAACAACAGGTGGGATTCAACAATGACGCTAGCAAATGTGCTATTTTACCTAAGAGGAAGTGCGAGGCAATCGTACAACACACACGAAGCTGACCTAACGAGCTGGGATGTCTGCAAAGAAAAAATGCGAGACCTATTTGGCAGACCTGTCGGTCAGCTGGCGGCAAAAAAAAGAACTTGCGTGTCGCGCTGAAACGTCCACAGAATCCTATGTCGTCTACATACAGGATGTGCTGGCCCTCTGTCGCAAGGCTGATAACTACATGACCGAGGCAGACAAGATTGGCCACATATTGAAAGGTATTGCAGACGATGCCTTCAATATGCTCATGTGGAAGGATTGTGCCACTGTGGATGCAATTATAAAGGAGTGCCGGCGCTTCGAACAAGCGAAGGGCCGCCACGTCGCTCAAACTTTCGAGCGATTGCCCAATACTGCCGTGACATCTTCTTGCGAAGACCCGCCGCGCTTCGTTCAGCCCACAGGACCGGAAGAAATCACGTGCATCGTTCGCCGTGAGCTTGAGGCCATGGCTCCGGCTCCAGTTCGTTCTGGCTGTCGGGAAAGCGCGCCCGCTATCTCACTTATACAAGCGGTCGTTCGGGAGGAAATAGCAAGTTTGGGCATTCTATCTCTCTGCTCGGTCCGCCATACAAACACCTACCAGATTTCTCCGGCCGCTCGCTCCCAGACGCAAAGGTTTCCGCCCTCTCGTCGCAACCCAGCTGACTGGCGCACAGCGGATGATAAACATATCTGTTTTAATTGTTCCGGTATCGGACACATCGCCCGTCGTTGCCGCAACCATTGGTCGTCGCCTCCTCACTGGTCGTCTCCGAGTCACTACCGCCAATACCAGACAATCGTACTTTCTCGCCCTATACGCCGACTAGGAACATCAACGCCTACAGTGCTCCACGAAGATCCAGCCGCCCCTCGTCTCCGCAAGGTCGTACGTCCCGTTCGCCTCTCGTTCACCGCTCTTCGTCCCGTTCTGCAACCGGTCGCTTCGCTTCGGGAAACTAGGCGGTGCAGCTACCCGAAGGTGAAGCTGCAACTCCGACCCGGCCTACAAATCCTCTGTTGACCCTGCCTACATGTGGAAACCTACTGGACATTGAAGTTGATGGCGCTCCTGTTAGATCTCTCGTTGACACAGGAGCGCAGCTTTCACTTATGAGCGCTGCTCTCCGCCGAAGGCTCAAAAAGGTTCTGACACCCGCCGTACCGTGCACTGTGTGAGTGGCCGATGGGAGTACTTCACCTGTCCTTGGAATCTTCACAGCACGTGTGACCATTGGGGGCCATTATACCGTTGTTCTATTTATCATCCTTGAACACTGTCCACACGACCTAATTCTCGGCCTCGACTTCTTTTAGAAACACTCTGCCCAAATTGACTGCTCCGCAGGTGTTGTACAGTTGGATCTGGCGCTTCCTGCCGACGCAACAACTTGTGCTTCACACCGCTTATGTTCTGCTGAGTTTGCAAGGCTGTCTCCACAGGCGGCTACAAATGTCCTCCAGACGCCCTGTCCTCCCGTACCTGATGGCGAGTACGTTGTGTCGCCGCTTACTGACGTGGTTTTGTCGCGCAATATTGCCCTACCAAGCACTTTAATCCGGATTCGCGAAAACTGCGCTGGCATGCCCATCCTCAATTATGGATTTTCGTCGCATATGCTGCCACACGGTATCGCCATAGCCCATATCACTCCTTTGGAAGAATTTGAGATTTCTTCTTTGACCTCTGAATCCTTCGTCAGTACCAACGGACCTTTGTCACCCACTCCTCCGTACTCGACGCCTGCGGATGATGTTTCTAAGATGACCGCCCCTGACCTTCCTTCTGAGCAAACAACAGCTCTTCGTCACCTCCTGTCATCTTTTCGGGACATCTTTGATTTGGATGACCGTCCACTTGGCCAGTCTTCTGTTGTCACGCATCGCATCAACACCGGTGACGCCAGCCCCATTCATAGGCGGCCATATCGTGTCTCCGCAACAGAAAGGACCATCATACAGAAAGAAGTAGACAGGATGATGGACAAGGACATCATTGAACCTTCCATTAGCCCGTGGGCATCACCGGTTCTATTAGTAAAGAAAAAAGACAACTCGTGGCGCTTCTACGTTGACTGCCGTCACCTCAACACGATAACAAAAAAGGATGTTTATCCCCTGCCGCGCATTGATGATGCTCTTGACTGCCTTCACGGATCCCAATACTTTTCATCAGTTGACCTCCGCTCCGGCTATTGGCAGATTAGCGTCGATGAGATGGACCGCGAGAAAACCGCTTTCGCCACACCGGACGGTCTGTACCAATTTAAAGTGATGCCGTTTGTATTATGCAATGCGCCAGCGACATTCGAGCGCTTGATGGACTCTCTCTTGCGCGGCTTGAAGTGGTCTACATGCCTCTGTTACCTCGACGATGTGATTGTGTTTTCGCCAAACTTTGAGAGCCACCTGCGGCGCCTCACAACCATACTCTCCGTGTATCGCAGGGTTGGCCTTCAGCTAAACTCCTCCAAGTGCCATTTCGGTCGCCGTAAAATTAACATGCTCGACCATCTCTTAAACGCCGCCGGAGTCCAACCTGATCCACAGAAAGTTCACGCAGGGCGAAATTTTCCTGTACCTTGTTCAACAAAGGATGTCCGTAGTTTTCGTATAGGCGGTCGCGAAATTCCGGCCGTACCTTTTCGGTCGGAGCTTCTGCGTCGTAACTGATAATCACGCCCTCTGCTGGCTCTCCTCTTTGAAGGACCCAACTGAACGACTTGCACGTTGGGCATTGCGTCTACAGGAATATACATTTTCTATTATGTGTAAGTCAGGGCGCCTGCATAAAGACGTTGACTGCCTGTCCGCAATCCCGTGGATCAACCGGACGATACCGACGCAGACTCGGACGTCAGTGTTCTATCCATCTCCGGCTTCCTCCATATTGGCGACGAGCAGCGCGAAGATTCTGTTATTCTAACACTTATGGAACGCCTAAGCTCCTCGCCCAATGACCCGTCCCTCCGGATGTTCACCTTGCGCGATGGAACTTTATACCGTCGTAGCGTTCGTCCTGACTGCCCGGAGCTCCTCCTAGTCGTTCCCAAGCATCTTCGACTAGCCGTGCTCCAGCAACTTCACAACGCTCCTACTGCTGGATATCTGGACATCACTCATACATACGACCGCCTGCGGCGCCCCTTCTTCTGGCCCGGCATTTATCGCTCTGTGCGCCGTTATGCCGCTTCTTGCGACCTGTGTCAGCGTCGGAAGACGCCTGCTACGCCTCCCGCTTGTTTGCTTCAACCAATTGATATCCCCACAGAGCCTTTCTTTCGTGTGGGCCTAGACCTCCTTGGCCCCTTTCCAATTTCTATCAAAGGCAACAAATGGATTGCTGTAGCAACCGATTACGCCACGAGATATGCCATCGCACGAGCGCTACCAACAAGCTGCGCTACAGATGTCGCCGATTTCTTACTATACGACGTCATCCTGCACCACGGCACCCCTCGCCAGTTGCTGACGGATCGCGGCCGCTACTTTTTATCGAAGGTCGTCGATGACCTGCTCCGCTCCTGCTTTACAGAACACCAGATTGCTACCGCGTTCCACCCTCAAACGAACGGCCTCACTGAGCGACTCAACCGCACGCTAACTGAAATGCTGGCCATGTACGTTTCCGACGATCACCGTGACTGCGACGTCGCTTTACCATACATCATTTTCGCATACAACTCGTCCCGTCACGACCCTGCCGGATTTTCACCATTTTACGTTTTGTATGTCCGCGACCCCACCTTGCCCTTTGACACGTTGCTACCTTTGGCAGTACAATCACCCCGCCCTGGTTACGCTCGCGATGCTATTGACTTAGCCGCCCAGGCTCGAGATGTCGTCCGTCATCGCCTCACGGTCTGGCAAGCTTCTCAAAAGCGACGCTACGATCTTCGGCACCGAGACCACCATTTTTCACCTGCTTCCCTTGTCCTTCTCTGGACGCCTTCACTTCGCGTAGGCTTGTCGGAAAAACTACTTTCCCGGTATTCTGGTCCGTTCCAGATCTTACGCCAACTGTCCGACGTGACATACGAGATCGCCCCAGTTGGTCAGCCTTCAGTGCATCGCAACGTCACCAGCGATGTTGTTCACGTCGCCAGGCTTAAGCCCTATGTCCCCCCATTAAGTGAGCCTCTATAACTTGCACCGGAATGGAGCTACTCCACCGGGAGGGTGATGTTACGGTGAAGGGAACGAAGTTGAATTGGACTAGACGAAGACGAAGTCTGGCAGGTGCCTGAACGCCATATACGCCAGTTGTAAATATACGTTATTTTACAATCGTGGGCCTGTTTCTTCCTGGAACAATATTTTGCAAATGGTCACCCACTCCGGTGACTATTTGCCGCCTTCCGAACAGAGTACGCGGTAAAAATGTCCCGTAGAGTGAGACATCCGAGCACAGTTAGTTTAGCCTCAGTGGCACCTTTTGAGGTATTAAGCTCGATAAATAGACTACATAACAATGTCGCAACAGGTTCTGATGAACTAAGCGCGGCGCCTATGAACTATGTTGCGGACATCACCTCAGGGCCCCTGGCTCTTATCATTATTTGTGTATTTGTTTCTGGTCTTTTCCCTTCCGATCTCAAGCTTGCGCATGTATGCCCTGTGCATAAAGGTGGTGCTCCAAATGACATTTTGAATTACAGGCCAATCTCTGTCTTACCTGTGCTATCGCAAAATGTTTTAAATTGCCATAAAGTGCAGACTAAGCAACTTTCTTAGCAAGTATAATATAATTGCGAAGACGCGTCTCGCGGCACAGCCGCCTCGCCACGCGCGGCTCGCGCTGTTGATGTTTCAATTTCCCCGGCATTGACTGGGATGTTGACTTCCCATCAGTGACTCTATCCTCATCCTTGTGTTCAGCCTTTCTTGAGATATGTCCGACCTTTGGCCTTACCTAGCTTGTTCAAAAGCCTATGCGTATCACTGCAATTTCTTCCAACATCCTTGACCTCGTGTTCACCCCGTCTGCCGATTCGATTTCTTCATTATCAATTGCACCTGGATTAAGCGATCATTCCGTGATTCATTTTGCTATGCCCTTACCTCGCCTCAGCGTGTAAAATAATGTAAGAAAATTCGTGAGGACAATAGAGCAGATTTTTTCCCAATCAATAACGAGTTACAAAGTATTGCCGATTTCTTCTTTGCACAGTTCTTGGAAAGCTTATCGCAGAAAACTGCCTTCTTTTCGAACGTAACGTTGAAATACTTATTTAAAGATATGCTCCGACTCGCCTATTTTCTCCATGCAATTGGGTTCCTAGGTTTAGAGTCTTTTTAAAACGGTTTCTTAACAAGAAAAAAAAAACAAATTTTTCTACGCTCTAACCTGTCTAGGGGAACCAAAGCGAAATCTGCCTACGTAGCTATCCCATCTGAACATAAGATAGCTATCCGCTCAGCCAAGTATTACCTTTTTTTCTGAAACACTAACATATCCGCTCACAACTAACCCTAAGAAGCTTTGGAACGTTATCGACATACGCAAACCTGAAGAAATGGTTCTGATAACTGACGCTGGATTCATGTCCCCCGTGAGCTTGGCTCAACGGCTTTTAACAACACATTTTCGCGATGTTCTTCTGACGCTCTGACGGATACTTCACGGTCTGCACGTTCCTTCACGTACCTTGAAATGAAGCCTATATCGATCGACGTTGATGGCAATGCAATTTAATTAAAAAGCTTAAGTTTCCTCATCAGCGGGTGTGGATAACATAAATTACAAATTACTTAAGTGTGCTGTAGTATACTCATCTGTTTTCTTGTCACATATTTTTGCTCAGTCTTTGCAGAGTTCAGCACTGCCGGATGACTGGAAGACGGCGAAGGTGATTCCGGTCCACAAGTCTGGTGATATTCTAACCCCTTAAACTACTGGCCGATCCCCTTAACTTCTAGTCCATGCAGGTTACTAGAGCACATAATCTACTGCAACCTTGGTAGCTTTCTGGAGTCTCGTAACGTTTTTACGTCACAACAGCATCGTTTCCGTAAACATTATTCTTGTGAGATTCAATTACTAACCTTTACTAATGACTTGTCTTCCGCATTAGATTGAGCTTGAATGATTGACTGTATCTTCCTTGACTTCGTGAAAGGTTTTGATACCGTCTCACATCAGCTACTATCACTGTAACTTCGCGCGCTCCATTTTGGTTGCAGCTTGCTTAAATTGGTTCAATGGTTCTTGCAGAATATAACGCAGTATGTTTCTGTAAGTGATCATGATTCTAAATCATGCTATGCAACATCCAGTGTTTCTCGGGGGTTAGTCCTTGGGCCTCTTCTTTTTCTCATCTATAGTGTTATGGATGTATATTGGATTTATATACACTGAGAAGGGTAGAGAAGACATGGGACGGTCCGAAACAGCCGATCACCAACAAACCTCGCGGCGCTTCTTCATTTTCTTCCACGCTCCTCCGATGCGGCGTTGCATTTTCCTGCGGGGCATACGAAGCTCACCAAGCGAGTAAGTGCGCGCGTTGACGGTACGGCTTCAATCGTGTGACGAGGACAACTTGCGTCTTGCGTGAACGGTGGTTATCAGCCTTAACTTTAGCGTTGAAATTAGTCACTTCACTCAAGCATTTACAAATGACAAACGGGCGCGTATACTTGCAGAGAAGCTTTTGGCAAAGCCCTCTTTTCCGAACCGGTGTTCACAGCGAAACGAAGTCACCGGTGGTGAATCTGACGGGTAGATGTTGTGCGCTGCAGAGAGCCTGAGTATCGTAGGGTTCTGAGCCGTGCAAGTCGACGTGCTTCTTCGGCACGACACAGTATATGCGTGACAGAAGCATCGTCGCTAGGTGAAAAAGGAAGTATGGTGTCGAGAAAACTGAGGATGGCGAGCGCACAGGGAAAAGAAAGATGCGTATCCTGTGGCTTCATGCTTGGCTGTGTTGAAGGCGTATGTGATGAACAGTAATATGGCATCCCAGATATTATGAACCGCTGAGAGATACATTGAAAGCATGTTGACGAGGATACAATTGGTGCGCTTGGTTACACCATTGGCTTGTGGATTGTGAGGCCTGGAAGGATGGTACTGAGTTCAGAAAGGCGTAGCAACTCTTCCACGACGTCAGCGGTGCACTTCCGGCAGCGATCACTTATCACTACAAGGGAAGCTTCATGGCAGAGGATAGTCGAATGCAATATCAATGACCTGCCTGACTCTGTTACTTCTAATATAAGGCTCTTTGCAGACGACTGTGTTCTGTACCGCGTAATTTATAATGAGTCTGACTTCTCAGTTCTTCAATCTGACCATAATAAAATTTCCTTCTGCTGTGATTCATGCATTTTGAAACTAAGCATTCACAAATGTAACGCACTGAGGGTGTATCGAAAAATTAACCAGTCCACTTCTCAACGCTATGATCATAACGGTTGCCCTCTTCATTTCGTCCGCAGTTACAAGTTCTAGGTGTCCATATCACTAGAAACCTTTCTCGGCAGAAACATATCCGCCATGTTATTACCAAAGCTAATCTTAACCTTGGTTTTCTTCGCCAGAATTTCCGGCTCAGTCCCGTCTTATTGAAACTATTACTATATAAAACGCTTGTGTGGTTCTAAACTCGAATACGCTTCACCCATATGGGTCCCGTACACTAGCTCACTAACACAGTCCTTAAGATCAATTCAAAACCGCTCAGCTAGTTTATCCTCTCTAACTACAATAGCTTAGCCAGCGTTTCTAGCATGAAGCAAAAGCTTGACCTACCTCTCCTTTCTACTAGATGCCGAATTTCCCCGCTTATGTCAGTTTCATAAAATATACTACACTAATAATACCTAGAAAATAACACTTTTTTGGCCTCCAAGCAATTTTTCATATCCTATACATCATCGAATGTAGGTTGGGGTACCTCAGTGTAAAAGCAATGCCCCCCCCCCCCCCATACCTCGAAGCCTTAATTACAAAAACTAGTGAAGGCTGGAATCACCGTCCCGCCTCCATCGTCGTTATCACAGATCATGATGTGTTCCAGTCGGCTATTTGAGATCATGTGCTGCCTGTTTAGCCATTTTTTTCTTTTTTTACTATTGCCGCTGCTCTCTGTACTGCCTGTACGGCCTTGAGAGTAAATATACGAAATGAAATGAAATCGCGTGCGGCTTCACCGATTGCGCGCTCCGAACAAGGATCCGCGATCGCGCCCAGCAAAGGTAAAAAGCAAAGCCGTTTAGGAAAGAAAAGATAACAAAGAAAGAAACTCACCAAAATTTGTCAGCGCTAGTAGAATGGCCTAGGCCGAACAATATGGACTATTTCAGGTCGTGAGTGGGGCACCACTGTGATTGCAAAAATGCAGTCTGGCACGACCTCGTAGTCGAATGCGCCAATTCATCGAGTGATCTTGTAGGGTCCGAAGTAATGTTGCAAAAGTGTTTTCAGTAATGCTTCGTCGACGTATTGGGGTCCAAACTCAAACCCGAAAATGGTCACCAGGCTGGTACTCCACGTATCGTCGTCGGAGTTTGTAGTGCCGGCTGATGGAGCTCTGCTGGTTCTTGATGCTCAGGCACGCGAGCTGTGGGAATTCTTATGCGCGCTGAACATAGGAGGCCACGTCGAGATGCTCTTCGTTGGTTGCGTGCGGCAGCATGCTGTCAAGAGTCATCGTCTGGTTCCTTGCGTAAACCAGGGGCCGTATAACGTAAAACTATTGCAATATATTTTTATTTCAATCTCCTGGCGTCAAATTTGCGTACCCGCCCACGCTAGCATCGGGCGGTCACCCGCAGGGTTGTCTGAACAAACCAACTTATTTTCATTTATTTATTTATTTATTTATTTATTTGTAAAATACCTTACAAAGCCCCTACGTGGGGATTGAGTAAGGGGAGCATACAATCGAGTACATACAATCTATTAACAACAATAACAAAGAAAACAGCAGCCAAGTGCACAGCCTAAACGTCAGAGAAACATATTAGCTACATAAATCAAATGCTCCGCTTGTTCATAGGAGGTCCCTTTTGTGTGCTTGAAAAACGAATAGCATTGCTTGCACTGAGCGGCTTGTCTTATCTAATTGGCTCACAAGAAGCGAGGAGTATGCTCAAGTGGAGAGTTATTGGATGGGGCCGAGCAACTGCACTGAATATCGATAACCGGATGAAGAGGGTGGTGCCGGCGTCTGCGGTTGGTCCGCTTTCTCTCACTTAGCTTGCGGTGGCTCGTCCACAATCGCGGTGGCATGCAACGGAACCTTAAGAATACCTCTAAAAAGGATCCTCAACAAAGAAGAGTTCGATGGGTGAGGTTGTAAACGTGCCAAGAGTGCTTGGAAACGTTACACGGCCACGCAAAAAGTTTTATTGTACGCAAATAAACACATCCTCTCCGGGAGGTGCGACTAGCCAGTGCCTGAGCGATCGGCGGCAGCCATCTTTTATTACTTTCGGAACCGGGCAGCCTGCGGCTATTCAGAATAAAATTCATATTTTTTCGGCACGGTAATGCATCTTTAACGCGTACGCGTCACTTTGACGCGGTAAGTTTTTGCGGCTTTGTGAGGTCGCGTGAGATGCAGGGGGAGTGGGTGCAGCCCGAAACCTTTTGACCAATAGCCTAGGGTTAATGGCAAAAAGCCTCGAATCAGAATTACCTATTTTTCTTTTGTTCGGTCAAGTTATGCATAATAAGTGTGTACACGCCATATCAGATGGGTAGCTATCGCGGTTTTGGTGACGTCGCGTGACAGACAGGCGAATTGGGGGTGGTCCAAAAAAGGTTTAGGCCAATTGCGGTGGGCTGATTGCAGAATCGCAATAGAAAAGTCTGGCATAGTTTTACGTTATAGCACCCCAGCTTGAATGGTGCGATCTGCGTTGTTTCTTGCATGGTCGTGTTATAAGCGAAGGTTATGTACGGAAGGACGGCATACCACGTCTTGTGCACGACATCGACGTACATTGCGAACATGTTAGCGAAGGTCTTGTTTAGCCTCTCCGTAAGAACGTTCGTCTGCAGCTGGTAGGCAGTAGTCCTCCTGTGGGTCGCCTGCGTGTATTGCAACCAATGAATCAGCGAACTCTACAGTGAAGGCCGTTCCTCTGTCCGTGATGCGGACTTCTGGGGCACCATGTGGCAGCAGGATGTTCTCGACGAAGAATTGAGATATCCCCCGCTGTACCTTTAGGATGACCTTTCATTTCGGCGTAGCGGGTAAGTAGTCGGTAGTCCCATGGATCTATTTATTTCCAGATGTTGACGTCGGGAAGGGTTCCTGCAAATCCATACGTATCTGATAAAATGGTTGGCAAGGAGGCTAAATCGGCCGTAGTAATTCTGCTTACCTTATCTACTGTGACTTGCGTCGCTAACAGTGTCGGTATGTCTTGATGTAACTGGCGACATCTGTGGTCCGTCACGGCCTGTAATAGCTTTCGTATATTTTCGATAGCGTCCGGGAGAATACGAAGTGCCCAGCTGTCGGATCTTCTTGTAGGACATGCAGTACTTCTGGACGCAGCGCGGAGGGAAGAAGATAGTTGGGCCGAACTGGAGAGACGTTCTTTACAAGGACGTCATTTTGCAAGGATAACTAAAAAAAAAAATGATCGCTTAAATGCCCAAAGGGCAACGCTGGTGTGGCCTTCCAAATGCTAGAAGAGCCTTTTTAGCTTCGGGTCTGGTCGTTGCTGTTCAGCGAAGTCTTCTGCGCCAATTGTTCACCGGAAGGCGTGGTCATCCTCGTTGTCTTGCAGTGTCGGGTCAATCGGGCCACGTATGTGATAGGCATTCGGCATCAGATGCTTCCGCCCAGATTTGTGCACAACGGGTATGTCAAATTCCTGAAGTCTCAGACTATGTGCGAGGTGTTCTGAAGGCTCCTTTAGGTTTGCCACCCAACACAATGCGTGATTGTCGCTTACGACATTAAAAGGCCTGCCATAAAGTAAGGGAGGCATTTTTTGGTGAGCCAAATGATCGCAAGACATTCCTTTCCCGTCGCTGGATAATTGGCTTCCGCTATCGACAGCGACCGACTAGCGTAAGCTATGACCCTTTCATATCCATCTTTTGTTTAGATTATGACGGCGCCGAGGCATCCGTTACTTGTGTTGGTGTAAATTTCGAGGTTGGCATCTTCGTCGAAGTGGGCGAGCACTGGTGGTGACTGCAGGCGCTGTTTAAGCTCTTCATGGGTTTAGGATTGACGCGCTTCTCACTCTAAATCGACGTATGATTTTGTGAGGCAAGTTAATGGCTCGGCAATGCTTTAAAAGGCCTTGAAAAGTGTCCGTAAAATGTACTCAAGCCAAGGAATCTAAGCATTCCCTTTTTGTCGGTGTGCTGTGGGAAGTTAGCGATGGCGGATGTCTTCTTCGGATCAGGGTGGACTCCAAATTTGCTGATGACGTGGCACAAAAACAGAAACTCGTCGTAAGCGAAGCGTCACTATTTCTGCTTCAGAGTGAGCCCCGATGACAGGATGGCCTCTAGTACTGTCCCAAGGCACCTAAGGTGATCGTAAAAATTCGCAGCAAGGGCGATGAAGTCGTCTTAGTAGACGAGACACGTCTGCCACTGCAACCATCCTAACACCGTGCCGATGACGCGCTGGAACGCTGCAGGCGCCGAGCAGAGTCAGAATGGCATGACCTTGAGCTCATAGAGGAAGACAGGCGTTATGAAGGCGGTCTTTCGCGAGGCCTCTCGTCGACTTTTATTTGCGGTAGCTAGTCTTGTCATCCATCGACAAGAAATCCTTAGCCTCGCAGAGCTGATCCGACGAGTCGTCTTTCCGTGGGAGGGGGCATACGACTTTCTTCGTGATGTTGTTCAGTCGACGATAATCGACGCAGGAGCGCACAGTTCCGTCCTTTTCCTTCATCAAGACTACAGGGCATGCCTATGGGCTTTTCGATGGCTGGATCATGTCGCGCAGGATTTCATCGACGTGTTGTAATATAGCTTCACTTTCTCGCATTGAAATTCTTCAAGAGCTCTGGTGGAATGGTCGAATTGAATCACCGGTAATGCGATTTCTTGCAACAGGTGTCTCTCGCATCCTCGATGACTTCAAAAAACAGTCTTCCTATCGTCGGAAAAGACTTTTGAGCAGTTGCTCGTTACTGAGGGAGAGACTTGGATTTATGTCTAAATGTGGTTTGCGAACAATGCTCGTCAATCTAGATGCGGCAAAATCTGAGAAGACAACCGCATTGTTCGTTTCAACAATTTCCTCGATGTATGCGATCGTTGTGCCTTGTTGGTGTGCTTGGGCTCCTGGCTGAACTTTGTCAGCATCACTTCCGTTTCTCCTCCATGCAGTCGAGCGATCCCTCTCGGGACGCAAATTTCATGGTCTGGAAGTAGACTTTGGTCACCGTCGCTGACGCGTTCTAAGTCTGCAACAGTTTCGGTGCCGACGTAAAGTGACAATGCTGGTGCGAGGCGGCATACCGACTTGATCTTCGCGCACATTCAAGGCATGGTGACTACGAGCACTGTGCAGCGTATCGCTTGATCATTGGGTAGCGTTATCGACTTCGACTTCAAGTCAGCGATTGCGTCGTATTGGTTCAGAAGTTCAAGCCCATAATGACGTCTCGTGAACACTTGGAGGATAACGATGTGGCAGGGTAGGTTCGGTCATGAAAGGTAATTCTTGGCGTGCAGTGTCCAGTCAGCATTATTAGGTGCCCTCTAGTGGTCTGAATTTGGGGACCTTCCCACACAGTCTTAACTTTCTTCAATTTGGCGGCGAACGGTCCTCTGATGACGGAGTAGACGGCTCCTGTGTTTGCTAATGCGGTGACTGCGTGGCCATCGAGCAACACGTCGAGGTCGGTGGCTCTTTATTTTCCGTTGCAGTGAGGTCTTGGTGTTTGATCACGGCTGCGTCGTGCTTACGTGTGACTGGTACTTCGCGTCGTCGGGTCTTTGGTCGGCGCGTTCTTTCCTTCCTGCTTTCGTCGGGATGGCGACGTGTCGTTGTTATGCCGTAGAGACAGTCTCTTCGGTGTCTTCGTCGGCAGTGGAGGATCTTTGCCATTTTGACGAACAGCGACCGCGCCTCCATAGGTTGCTGCTTTTACTTTTCCGGATATGAGCTGATGGACCGACCCCGGGCTGGGCCATCAGCCAGTTGCGGCGACAGGTAGTGCCCCAGTGACAGCAAACGGGACGGCCGTCGAGGGCTCCACTGGGTGGCGACGAGGTGGTCGGTGCTATCACGTGGCCGTTCACCCTGCTGTAGGCGCGGTGCTTTGACCCCAAACCCTCGCTATCAAATGTCGCGGCGGGCGCTCCGCCGGTAGGGATGTGCGGCTTCGCCGTAGTGATAGCAGAGCGGGCGGGGATCGGGAGCACACTAAATGTCCATCTGCTCTGGGTGACGGGCGGGTGTCGACGGAATTGCGGCTTTACGGGGCTCAGGCGCAGTCGCTGAATTGTACCTTGACCACGGGTGGCGGCGGCGTAAGTCATCGCTTCCGGCTGGGCTTGCGCTGATGTCGGAACTTCTGGTACTTATAGTGACCGCTGAAGCTCTTATTTACCTACACCAGCGATCGAGGCCACCTAGGGCTGCGATGATCGCCTCGCGCCGCTCATCGACCTCTATCGCTTGAGCTTCGGCGCAGTTTTTTGTCAGCGCACGGCGGTTGTATTTCCTTGGTACGGATTTCAAGTGTCTTTTCGATCATTGTGGCCTCCGAAACAAATTTAGCGATAGTCTTGTGCGGGCTGGGTATCAATCCGGCGAAGAGCTGTTCTTTCACACCCCGCATCAAGAACCAAACTTTCTCTTCTTCTGACATATAGGGGTCCGCGTAGCGCAATAGGCGAGCCCCTTCTTCCGCAAAGATCGCAATGTTATCATTCGGCAGCTGCAGCCGGGTTTCCAGTAGAGCATGGCTCGCTTTTTACGATGGGAGCTTGTGAAGCTCTGCAGAAAGTGGCTGAAGAACAGGTGCCATGTAGTTCGTAAGCCACGTCCTCGCGGCGTCTTCTAAGACGAAGTAAACATGCCGCAGCTTTTCGCCGGAGTTACACTTGTTTAACGCAGGGACCTTTCGCATGTTTCCAACGAGTTATCCGAGTCTTCAAACGATGATCCATGGAGGGTGGTCGCCCACTGGGCTGTTACAGCACGATAGGGCACGCTGGGGCTGCTATTTGGGGTGTGGGCTTGGCTACAATATCCTTTGTTGTCTTAAGTAGAAATCCGTGTTCAGGGCGCAGGTATTTTAGCCTGCAGCTTCCTCAATGGTCCGGGACGACGTTAGTGTTTTCTTCGCGGTCCGGGCTTTTGTCACTGCTAGTCGGGGGCCTCCAGTACGTGAATGCAAAGGCTCCTACACCAAATGTCACGTGGTAGTGAGGGTCAAGAACACTGTAGCAAAACTCTGAATGGCGAAACTAACATTATTGGGCGAACCTGTGCCGACAAAATAGGCTACACTCAAAGCTCAGCGAAAGCGTTGAACACAGTCGGCGATCGTGGAAAATTTGATCTGCGGGATAAGCAGGTCGGCTTTTATACACGAGTCATCGATGGTTCCATCATAATCGCTGGTGCCTCCGTGTCTTCCAGAAAGTACTACATAATTAGCGTGGCATATACAATCAGATTACGCAAGTTTTCGCGAAAACAGACAACGGATAGGACCATCGATAACATTCGAGAAACTTCCGATACATGCAAGCGCGTCCTGCGCGGAGTGAGAACGTTAAACCTTTGATAGCCGGTGAATAAGCGGTCACCCAAGAAAGATAAGCAAGCGCGTGTGTAAATATATATATATATATATATATATATATATATATATATATATATAGTGGAGAATTCGCGCCAATCACTGTTACCTGCTCGCCATGAACAAGCTTAAGACTTTACTAAGAGTGCTGCAGTGGTATTATATTACTGATATAAAACACGTAAGGCCAAAGTGCAATTCTCTTGCAGCTGGCCTCTCACATTTTTTCTCGGCAGTACTGTTGACTCCTCCATAGTGGGTATGCGCCACAAGTTTATTGGACAAGAATACTTGGCACATCGAATGCGGCGGCAGATGACGAGACAGAAATGAATTTCTTTGAGTGCATAAGGTGCTGCAAAAAGGTAACGCTAATTAGGTTTTCTTCCGCTAGGTTACCTTTGATTGGGTATTTTATTAAGTTAAGGGTGCGTTTATTTCTTTAGTCGCTTTCTTTTTATGCCACAAAACATGTGTTGTGACCTAAAAACTTGCAATGAGCGCCAAAGAACGCACGCAGGCCTCGCGGTGCTTAACGTACGGAACCACATTTGTTCGGTGGCCAGTAGCCGGTTAAACTGTACGCCATCTAGCTTTACCGCCAGAAGTTTTTAAATCGGTCCCTTAGCCGAAGCGCTAGTATTAACTAATATTTTTCGTTGTCAGGCCAGTTTACCTCTCTTACTGCCGGCAGTGATTCGTACTAGCATCCGGAAACAACGCCTGGTTCCTGCGTTCCTATACTGAAGCCGAGAGACCAGGCTACGTTGCCGCCACAAGCCTCACTACCTACATTATGTGGTAGTTTATCTTCCTTCTTTGATAAAATTCGCTGTTCGAGTGGCGCATTTTTTCGTGTTAGATATCGGATAATTTGCCGAAGTGATGTGTCGTAATCGCGGCGTCTGACGTAATGTGCGTGACGTAGCTGCATGTTCTTGTGGCATGTAGTGAAACGATGAAAACAAAGAAACGCACATCGACGGGCCAACCATGTCAGTATATGTTTGACCAAATAATCTCAAGCAATAGCTCCGCTTTATTCTCCGGCAGGAAGCGTGACTCTCTGGGGTGCCGGGCACACACGCAGAAATTGCAGGTGCTGGCACGCTTCCGTACGCTTCAGACACGATTGCGAGTGCGTGACCTTTGTAACGCAGACTGTTTCTTTACAATGGCCATACCTGGTTAGGCACTCCTTATCAAACACACTTGAACGTCGTTGTAACGAGACGGAATATGACGAAAAAACGAACATTACGAAGTACGTGCAATTTTCTTGCAATCCCCATAAAAACATTTATTTATGAACTCCTTTTATCGAGGTAACATTTTTCTGCCAGAGGATATAACGTATTAAATTCAAATCTGAAAGCCAAAAAAACAAAGCGCCTGCATTCCATCCTGTCAAAGTAAATGTACCGAGAAGAAGTTACCGACGTTAGACAAGTACCACCGCCCCAAATGACATTAGATGACGTTGAACATGAGACTTTGGACATAGGAGGTGAACTAGGGACGTTTAAGTACCACTCGTGAGCAAAAGTATACGGACCAGGGATTGCGCGATAAAACCAAATATCTTCTTTGTCTGTGAATGCAGCTTGAAATGAAGCAGTCCAAACCTGGCATTACGAATTTTCCAGTGCACTCGTCAGTTTCCGTTTGTGTCCTAATTACGAAGAAATTCTGTTCATTCGGCGACCCTGTGGTCCGTGCGCTTTTCTTCGCGGGCACGCACATGCATCATACATCCTCATTCCTCTAGGGCCTCCGCCAGGCGCAAAGGGTTCATTGAACGAATAATTGAATTTTTGAATGTACCGTGCAGACTGGTATAATGTCCGCACCCCAACTTGACAGACGAAAATGTTGAAAACAAAAGGAATTTTCATCAAAAAAGCAATCGCATTCGGTAACCCAATGCTGCGCGCACACTTCGGTGAATTTTCGTGCGATGCGCTATTCCGCGTGCCCGAACCAGATGGCAATAGCTGCGCGTTCACCTCTGATGCAGTGGTACATTCGCGGTTCCGGGGTGTGCACTAGTTCCCGTCTGCGCAGGTGCCAATTTGACCGAAAAGTTTGGTCCTGTGTAGGGGTCCACGTCATCAAAATTGTCATAAATGTGCGGCCCTTACACGAGTCTATCTCTGTAAACTGCGTCCGTAAGTTCCTCAACACCGACTTACACACAAGCTACGGACATAACAGCTTTCGATTCCACTTCGAACATACCAGAAAACACAAAACTGTTAAGCGGAAACTCAAAGACGAACCCATTTACAACGGCCGTTTCAGATCTGAGTGGCCCCTGCCGCTAGGTAGGTGCACTGTTTTCGGATGAGCACAAGCCGACGGAAAATCCGAGGCAAAGAGCTTCGCTGCAAAATATCTACCGTTAGGCGGCGAGCATATCGCTTTCCACCGGATTCTGCATTCGTATGGCACGGCAGTTCAAAATTCCAGGGACAAATACGCTGTAGCGGCGCGACTACACCACCTCGAGCGCTCCATCGTAGCAGCTTTCCCCATTTGAACCAGCACGCCGCCGGCGCCCACCCTTGCCAATCGTGAGCACGCGCCGGCCCCAGCGTTCACGGATCTCTTACGTCCGTGAGCCTTCTCTTCATCTCAAAGGCAGGTGCGCTACAGTTTTTTCAAAGTATTTCACTGCACCGAACGCAAGCCAGTTCCGCTACCGTACGGCCCGCCGCTCTCCTTGGGCGTACAACCAGTTATCTGCTTTCCGTTCGGGGACTCATCCGAGATTCCGAGACTCTCCCAGTAAGGGTCACCTGTAGCGGCGCGATTATCGCCTCCACAGCCGCCGTATAAGACGGCTCACGTGCAGGTAGATGCAGCGCGGTAAAGGAAAACACTGGAGCGCTAACCCTCAACGCTCTAGCGTGAGCTATACTTGAGCGCTATAGTGTGTTGCACCCTCTTTCATGAATACTTTTGCCTCACAACGATAATCGGCATCCGTCTTGGTTGCGATTCCTTTCTTGAGAACGCCACACTCGTTACTTTCCTGTCCAGAATGCTCTGTCATGCTGATAACGCGCATGCCGCTCGTGACTTGCAAGCACCGGGCTTGCAGCGCTAAAGAAAGGAAATGCGGGAAAGACAGATGATGATTATTGTCGCGTGGCAAATAATCACGCCAAAGGGTGCAACTGTTTTGAGAGTGTACCACTACGGAGGTCACGCAGCATCATGGCTGGCAGGCCGACATAAACCTTGCTCATTGCGGCCAACGTGTTTGCGCGGCTTTTCACAACGCCGTTAGCACCACGCGGTCATCACTGCGCGTAGCTGCGCGCACAGTGGCCGCGAATAAGCCGCACTTCTTCATAATCGCATCTCTTCATTAGACACGTACACACTAAAAAAGATTGCACCCTTTGGGTTGTATTATGTCTCTAAGCAGTAATCGTCATCTGTATTGCTCACGTTTCTTTTCTTGAACGCGTTGAGCTCGGTACTTCCTAGTCACGAACAGCTTGCGTGTTATGTTACAAAACATTTTCGACTGGAAAGTAGCGAGCGCCGAGTTTTTAAGAGAGGAAACGCAAGCACGGCAGATGACGATTATTGTTTGGGGACAAGCTAAGCCACAAAGGGTGTAAACTTTTTTTAGAGTGTAGCTAGAGAAGCTAGGCGCATCATCCGAAATCGCCATCTTGATGGTCACGCCGAGCTACACAGCGCCACTTATCGACGATGCGTGCGCGCGCAGTTGCCAGCAACCAGTGCTTTCACCTCTCTACGTCATTGCGATGCGCCTTGCTTACGCAGCTAGGCGTGACCTCCGCGATTGCGTGAAACAGCCACGAACCGGTCAAGCCAAGCCAGCACGCTTACATCACATAGCCTCGTGAAAGACGGGTGTCTGATTTCAGGAATAGCCAGCAGTTTGGCCGCTGGCGAGAAAGCAAGCTAGTGAGAGAGAGAAAATCTGAGGGCCATAGCGCCTTGAATGTCTGACTTTGCCTGCTAATACGGACAAGTGTCCTTGGTTAATTTTTAATCGTTTGTCCCAAGGCGTGCCAGCATTGCTGTTTTGAGCGCACGTCTGTGTGTCTTTTCTTCGTGCTCCTTGGATGTTGCTGGCGAGTTGCATTTTTTATTGCGCTTATATCCACACTCGAATGGCATTTCTGTTGTCGCTATCGGCGTTGCGGTGAGGTTCTCTAGAAAGTATAGCGGCGGTAAAATCGTTGCCACGCGACGTGTGCTGTTTCTGCGAGTGAAAGCATTGTGAGGTTTAGCCGGCGATCACGGTCAATCTCACCCACGCAAGCAAGAAAAGCGGGGAGGAAGCTCGGCGTCTTCCGTCGAGCGCATACGGGGCGAAAGTAAGGAGGGAGAGCGTGTTCCTCTTCGGCCGGCCGCCAGCGCCCTCACGGACCGCTGTATCTTCAGAGCCATCTATAAGGGAGACCACGTCCAGCCGCGCGCGGTGTTTTTGAGGCTTAGTTCGCGTTGGTGCGACACGCAACAAGATGGTCAATTCACTTACTGCTGCTGCCGTGCTTCCCAACTACAGCGTTTCGAAAGAGAGTTTCCGCGGTGTTTGGATGAGATATGTTCCTGTTCACTTGTGCGCGCGTGACACCATGTTTTTTGTTTTACGTAATTTGCCTATGTTTACAAGTTTACACGTCAAATAAAATTACTATCCGTGGTTCGAATATCTAGTTGTCGACTAATTTACTATCGCAATCGATGCTTCACCTTTCGGGCAATATGGCGACTTTTGCAGCAGCCGTAACACATGAAATCTTGTGATAATCGTGAGGAGATTACAGAACCTGTGAGACTGTCGACAAATTGGATAGTTTTATAGCTTTAGGGCCAAAGCATTAAACTTGAGCTGTGTCTGAAGGTACGTCAGACATACGGGAGTCCTAGACGCTAAAGGTGCATAAAACGTAAAGAATGAAGACGTTCTAGCGCCTGTAGCACTCGTGCTGAGTCGGTCATGCCGGATTATACATTTATTGCGCCCTACGGTACTCTACCTTCAAAATAATAGTACTGATTTTCACGGTGGATCAGTAAGGGTAGCAGTAGAGGCTGGGCCTGCTCTCCTGGAGCAGTATATTCGCTCTTGAGACATTTTACGTATGCTTCTCTCCGCTAAAGATACGTTGGAGCTTCAAGGAAAGCAGCATACAAAAAGCCTATCACGGCGCGAGCTAGGTATAATCCGTTATTACTGACTCAGGACGAGCGCTGTAGGCGCCAGAAAGCCTTCATTCTCCACGTCTTACGTACCTTTAGCTCGTGGTATTTGCGTACGTATGACGTACCTCATACATACCTCATGCGTACCTTATACGTACGCACGTATAACGTACCTTGAACGTCATACGTATGACATATGACGTGCAACGTAACATTAATGCTTCCATTCCAAGGCAATAAACTTCTACAATTCCTGGTCAATCTCTGAGATTCAGTGATCCTCTCGGGACTATCAGACAATTTCCTGTGATACCGTTGTGAAAAAACGCAACAACCTCGGCAGCGACGTCGAAGGAGCACAGAGAACACGAGCTACGAAACGGAAGCTCCGATGTACCTTTAGCTTCTGGAATTCGGGTGCGTTCGACGTACGTTTAGGGACTTTTTTATTCGATTCGTCGGTAGTCTAACAGGTTTAGGGATCCTCTCACGACTATTAGATGATTTCCGGTGCAACCGTAGCGTCAAAAAAAAAAATAAACAAACAAACGCTGCGCTCTCTTAGCAACATCCAAGGAGCACGAGGAAAACAGGTGGACGATCAACACACACACATACACAAACAACTTCAAACGGCAATGCCGGTACGCCTAGGACCAAACGCACACAGAACAAGCAAATAAACTTCTCCTCCGTAGTACCTAGGCAAAGTCCAACATTCAAGGCGCAAAAGACCCCAGATTTTCTCTCCGACCCGCTTGTACTCGATTCCAGAGATCAAATGCTCGTACTTATTACGTTTCAACGTTTCGTACTTATTACTACGCGTTTCTGGCATTCCGCCAAGCTCTGTCGGCGGTATACTTCGCCGTGTTTGCGAAATCTCCGAAAGTCATGGACGTCACTCCCGTTGCCTACGTAGTCGGCGCGCCATGTTTGTGCCACGTGCAGCTTGAACATCACAGACTCTGCATCAGAGCGGGCTAGCTATTCTCTTCGACCACGTCGCTATTTCACCAGTTGCACGACAATTTGAGTGAGCCAAGTGACACGCAGAAGCGAAAAACCATCGCATAGGGACATAAGGACGCTGTTGCAACAGCTGTCGCGTCACGTGCTAAAACGCCGCGCGTCCCACCCGTGATAGATCTTTTGCTGTTGTTTTACTGTATTTTCGTCGCATACTTGGCCGCGTAAAGGGTCGGTGGGCAGCGGAGCAGTACTTTTCTTTGCATGCTCAAAGTTCCGCATACCGCTGGGCGGTCTACCAAAGTAATCACCATCATCATCAGCAGCAGCAACAGCAGCCTGGTTACGCCCACAGCAGGGCAAAGGCCTCTCCCATACTTCTCCAGCAACCCCAGTCATGTACTAATTGTGGCCATGTCGTCCCTGCAAACTTCTTAATCTCATCCGCCCACCTAACATTCTGCCGCCCCCTGCTACGCTTCCCTTCCCTGGGAATCCAGTCCGTAACCCTTAATGACCATCGGTTATCTTCCCTCCCCATTACATGTCCTGCCCATGCCCAGTTCTTTTTCTTGATTTCAACTAAGATGTCATTAACTCGCGTTTGTTCCCTCACCCAACCTGCTCTTTTCTTATCCCTTAACGTTACACCCATCATTCTTTTTTCCATAGCTCGTTGCGTCGTCCACAATTTGAGTAGAGCCCTTTTCGTAAGCCTCCAGGTTTCTGCCCCGTAGGTGAGTACTGGTAATTCACAGCTATTATATACTTTGCTCTTGAGGGATAATGGCATACCGCTGTTCATGATCTGAGAATGCCTGCCAAACGCACCCCAGTCCATTCATATGCTTCTGATTATTTCCGTCTCATGATCCGGATATGCCCTCTCTACCTGCCCTAAGTAGATGTATTCCCTTACCACTTCCAGTGCCGCGCTACCTATTGTAAATTGTTGTTCTCTTCCGAGACTGTTAAACATTACTTTAGTTTTCTGCAGAATAATTTTTAGACCCACTCTTCTGCTTTGCCTCTCCAGGTCAGTGAGCATGCATTGCAATTGGTCCCCTGAGTTACTAAGTAAGACAATATCATCACCGAATCGCAAGTTACTAAGGTATTCTCCATTAACTTTTATCCCCAATTCTTCCCAATCCAGGTCTCTGAATACCTCCTGTAACCACGCTGTGAATAGCATTGGAGAAATCGTATCTCCCTGCCTGACACCTTTCTTTATTGGGATTTTGTTGCGTTCCTTATGGAGGACTACGGTGGCTGTGGAGCCGCTATAGATATCTTTCAGTATTTTTACATACGGCTCGGCTACACCCCGATTCCGTAATGCCTCCATGACTGCTGAGGTTTCGACCGAATCAAACGCTTTCTCGTAATCAATGAAAGCTATATATAAGGGTGGGTTATATTCCGCACATTTCTCTATCACCTGGTTGATAGTGTGAATATGGTCTATTGTTGAGTACCCTTTACAGAATCCTGCCTGGTCCTTTGCTTGACAGAAATCTAAGGTGTTCCTGATTCTATTTGCGATTACCTTAGAAATAGTTTGTAGGCAACTGACAGTAAGCTGATCGGTCTATAATTTTTGAAGTCTTTGCCATCTTCTTTCTTATGGATTAGGATTACGTTAGCGTTCTTCCAAGATTCCGGTACGCTCGAGGTCATGAGGCATTGCGTATACAGCGTGGCCACTTTCTCTAGAACAATCTGCCCACCATCCTTCAACAAATCTGCTGTTACCTGATCATCCCCAGCTGCCTTCCCCCTTTGCATAGCTCCCAAGGCTTTCTTTACTTCTTCCGGCGTTACCTGTGGGATTTTGAACTCCTCTAGACTATTCTCTCTTCCATTATCGTCGTGTGTGCCACTGGTACTGTATAAATCTCTATAGCACTCGTCAACCACTTGAACTATCTCATCCATATTAGTGATGATATTGCCGGCTTTGTTTCTTAAAGCATACATCTGATTCTTGCCAATTCCGAGTTTCTTCTTCACTGCTTTTAGGCTTCCTCCGTTCCTGAGGGCATGTTCAATTCTCTCCATATTATACTTCCTTATGTCAGCTGTCTTACGCTTGTTGATTAACTTCGAAACTTCTGCCAGGTCTCTTCTAGCTGTAGGGTTAGAGGCTTTCATACATTCGCGTTTCTTGTTCAGATCTTTCGTCTCCTGCGATAGTTTACTGGTATCCTACCTAACGGAGTTACCACCGACTTCCATTGCACACTCCTTAATGATGCCAACAAGATTGCCGTTCATTGATTCAACACTTAGGTCCTCTTCCTGAGTTAAAGCCGAATACCTGTTCTGTAGCTTGATCTCGAATTCCTCTATTTTTCCTCTTACCGCTAACTCACTGATCGGCTTCTTATGTACCAGTTTCTTCCGTTCCCTCCTCAAGTCTAGGCTAATTCGAGTTCTTAGCATCCTGTGGTCACTGCAGCGCACCTTGCCGAGCACGTCCACATCTTGTATGATGCAAGCGTTAGCGCAGAGTATGAGGTCTATTTCATTTCTAGTCTCGCCATTCGGGCTCCTCCACGTCCACTTTCGGCTATCCCGCTTGCGGAAGAAAGTCATCATTATCCGCATATTATTTTGTTCCCCAAACTCTACTAGTAACTCTCCCCTGCTATTTCTAGTGCCTATGCCATAATCCCCCATTGCCTTGTCTCCGGCCTGCTTCTTGCCTACCTTGGCATTAAAGTCACCCATTAGCATATTGATTTATGTTTTCACTCTACCCATCGCCGATTCCACGTCTTCATAGAAGCTTTCGACTTCCTGGTCATCATGACTGGATGTAGGGGCGTAGACCTGTACAACCTTCATTTTGTACATCTTATTAAGTTTCAGAACAAGACCTGCCACCCTCTCGTTAATGCTATAGAATTCCTGTATGTTACCAGCTATATTCTTATTAATCAGGAACCCGACTCCTAGTTCTCGTCTATCGGCTAAGCCCCGGTAACACAGGACGTGCCGGCATTTTAGCACTGTATATTTTTCTTTTGGCCTCCTAACTTCACTGAGCACTATTATATCTCATTTACTGCCCTCTAATTCCTCCAATAGCACTGCTAGACTCGCCTCACAAGATCACATTGTAGCGTTAAACGTTGCCAGGTTGATATTCCAATGGCGGCCTGTCCGGAGCCAGGGGGTCTTAGCACCCTCTGCTGCGTCGCAGGTCTGACCGCCGCCGTGGCCAGTTGCTTCGCAGCTGCTGGGGACTGAGGGCCGGGGTTTGATTGTTGAGTTCATACAGGAGGTTGTGGCCAAGTACTACACCAGCGTGACCAATCCTGCTCTGGTGAGGGAGTGCGTTACCGGTTCTGGTCACCGCGATCAGGCCACACTGATCACATTTTATCAACACGTGGTATTTTGTTAATCCCGTGGAAAATTGCCGGCACCGGGATTCGAGCCACGGACCTTTTGCACGCGAGGCAGATGTTCTACCTCTACGCCACCAAAGTAATGCATATAGGGAAATAATTCTGCTTCCCCTTCAACTTTGTTGTAAAGAGGTTGAAAGGAAACTTATCGCACTGCGTTGGCGTGGCAATAATTGAAGCTCGGACTAATCATATCACAGTTTTATGTAATATTGTTACGGGGATATTTGGAGCATAGACAGACTGTATTTACAAGATATATATATATATATATATATATGTATACAAGCAGAGTCAGTGTTGTTAAGATGACTGACCAGCAACAAAACGCAGCAGCCAGGGTCTCGCGATCTTCTTCCTTTCTCTTCCCTGTGGTGGCTGCCGATCGGGGCAGAAAAAAAGCAATAATGTCGTCAAGATAACAAAGAGAGCTGACCCATTTGTAACCTCGCAGAAGAGAGTCCATCATACGTTCAAATGTCGCAGGAGCATTGCAAAGGCCAAATAGCACCACTTTGAACTGATATAAGCCATCAGGTGTGATGAAGGCCGTCTTCTCGCGACCTATTTCATCAACTGGAATCTGCCAGTAGTGGGATCGAAGATCAATGGACTAGGAGTTTTTAGCTCTGTGGAAGTAGTCCAAGGCGTTGTCGATGCGTGGTAGTGGGCAGACGTGTTTCACGTGAGCTTGTTTAAATGGCGATAATCGGCGCAAAAACTCCAAGTACCATCTTTTTCACAAGAACTACATGCGAAGCCCAACTGCTGGCTCATAGTTCTATTACCCCTTTGCGGAGCATTTTGTCCACTTCTGATTGGATGACTCTACTTTCAGCATGCGAGGCACGATAGGGACGCCGATGAATAGGGTTCGTGTCTCCAGTGTTTATACGGTTGTGAAGAACAGATGTTTAACCTAAAGGCCTGTCACCGAAATCAAAGATGTCACTGTACGATTCGAGCAAGAGACGTATGTCCATGGCCTGTGCAGAGGTGAGGTCCGGTGCAATAATCTTCGCGAAGCCACCCGTTAAAGAACCAGGGCTGTGAGCTGCAATTGGAGCTGAGAAACAACTCTGGGCATTCTGACTCTCCATGTCAAATTTGGAAGTACTAGAAGCGCTGTCCAAGAACATGCCAGCCGGAAGCACTCCAGGTCACAGGCTGACATTCAGAAGCGAAAGAACGACACCGTTATTAGTAACCGTGAGCAGCGTATATAGGAGAGCTACGTTCCGATTCAAAAGCACGTCGACGATGTGGGAACGCACAAAATTCACCGTCAGGAACCTGTAGATGTGCGGTCAAAGCAATGTAAGTGACTGCCTCGTGTGACAGACGCACATCTAGAAGCGAGCACAAGTGCGGTGGGGCGGTGCTCTGAGCAACGGTGAGTTGAGGCACTTCCAACTGATGAACGCCGGTTGTGCAGTCGATGAGAGCAGAATGACTGGATTTGGACACGTACGCCGTTTATTTTAACATCAATGACACTGCTCTTTGACTTGCTGCAGTAGTAGGCAATGCAGCACCACCTTCTAGGGCTGCATTTATTAGTTTTCCGAAATGATGCGGCCGAAAGCAACAGGGGACGAAAGACGACGTGACTGCTGCGAATGGGAAGATGGGTGACGTGTTTGCGGTGAACGAGACTGGTTTCCGCGCGGCGATGGTAAGCAACTGTACACCGTGTTCATAGCAGAGTTATCGGCGCCCTTATACTCGGCGGTGGGTGAAACTTTGCGGGTGTTTCCTTCAAAGCGGCTCAGGTTGGTCGGCCTCTGAAATGTTGGGGGCCATGAGTTGCGACAGTATCAGGAGATATTTATTTATTTATTTATTTATTTATTTATTTATTTATTTATTTATTTATTTATATATTTATTTATTAAGGGACCCACAGCGCCAAGGCATTACAGTGTGGGGGGGGGGGGGGGGGTACAAGAAGAAATACATCCGACACCTCTTCTCCTAGACAGTGTCAAAATTGATAACAAAAGGGGAAAAATAAAAAAGGCAAAGCCGTTAGCAATGCACATTTACAATCTACAACTTCAAAAAGAAAGCATCATTTTATTCAACCCTCACAACATCACACGGCAGTTTATTCCATTTCATAATGGTTTTAGGAAAGAAAGGCATCCTAAACAATTCGGTTGTCGCAAATTCACGGACCTTAAAATCATGGTCAACACGATTGGATCTACAAAAAGGTTCTTGCAAAAACTTTTCGCGATCAACCCGAACAGCTGAATAATAAATAGCGTGGAAAAACTTCAGGCTCAACTTCTTACGGCGCGTGTCTAGCAATTCCTAGTTGAGTGCTTCCTTCGTACGCGATGCACTGTACTGAGCCCCGCGTATACCAGATGCGAAACGAGCGCCAATGTTCTGCACCCACTCCAGCTTATCTTTATCTCTACGAGTAGGCGGGTCCCAAACCGCACACACGTATTCCACAATTGACCTTACATAAGTCTTGTACAAGATGTCCCGACATCACTGTAGAAAAGTGTTTACGTTTCGGCGAAGAAATCCCTGGGTTTTGCATGCTTTAGCAGTGACATAATCGACTTGACGGCGCCAATTCAAAGCGGGAGTAAGATAAACACCTAAATTTTTAAATTCGAACACCTGTTCCAACATTAAATTCCCAATAACATATGGTTGCATATCAAGATTTTCCTTTCTTGTGAATTTCATATGAACAGTTTTAGACCATTCCATTTGACGCACCCCTCTGAAATTCTGTTCAAGTCTTCCTGAAACATCTCAGCATCACGGTTACAAGTGACTACTCTATAGAAGACGAAGTCGTCCGCAAATAACCGCATTTGAGAGACTATTCCATCACTAATGTCGTTCACGTACAGCAAGAACAATAGCGGCCCCAATATGGAGCCTTGCGGAACACCGGGCACAACTTGCACCTTCTGAGTCTGAGTGCCATTCACCACCACAAACTGCTGACGTAAACGTAGCTAATATTTTACCCATGATATCACTTGAGGACTGATATTGTAAAAAGCCATTTTTTTTATTAGTAAACAGTGCGTCACGGTATCAAATGCCTTTTTGAAATCCAAAAACACACAGTCCACGATAAGACACCTGTCCAGTGCTCCTGCAAGGTCGTGCACAAGTTCAGTAAACTGCGCAGTACAAGATAGGCCCCTTCGAAAACAATGCTGACGAGAATTAAACAATGAATATCCATCCACATGTGCTACTATATTAGTATACAAAATATATTGAAGAGCCCTGCACGCAACTGAAGTTAGTGATACTGGCCTATAATGTGAGGCGGTGTCACGCGGACCAGATTTGTGAATGGGCGCTATGCTTGCGATTTTCCAGTCATCTGGAAGGCAGGATTCGTCAAGCGCTTTTCAAAGATAATCTTCAAGTACGGTGCAACCGCCCGAGCAGAAAATTTATAAAACTTGTTTGGCAAGTCATCAGGACCAATCCGGTGGCAGGTTAAACAAAACGGTGGGTCGTCCTTAATTCTCCACTCACTCTGGTAGCGACAACGCGGAGAGAAGCATCGGGGTGGAGCGAAAGTAGTAGAAGGACTTCAGCATTGCCATTTGTTGGGCGTGTTGGTAAGCAAACAAGGACGGAAGGGAAACGACACCTTCTCAGCTTCTGTCATGTCATGATCGGCTTTACGACAAAGCGCCAGCACGCCCCCGATGTACGAAACTCTGTGGGGGATTGGGCACGGGAGGCCAGTTCTTGGGGGAGGGGGGTGCTTCGCGTTAATATTACGGACGGCTGGTTTGCCAAACAACTGTGTTTACTTTTTTTTGCATTTGTTCCTGCTGGTTAGCTGCTCTTCGTGATTTTCGTACGACACCTTTGCTTTGCCTATTAGGTAGAACAACAGGTCAGCTAGCATAAGCCTAGGGTCCCATGCGTTCATTCCACTCACGTGTTCCTACGTAGCCATCCGTTCTTCAATGTCGGCGCCATCGGTCTCGGGGGAACTTATGGGATCCTTGGGTTGCACAACCACAACTGAAGGGGACAGTGACGTAGGTGGCGACGCTGACGGTGGAGGCGGCAACGACGTTGATCCCGCATGCTCACCGTCATTCATGGCATGGGAGGTGAGGCGACGTCATCTGTTGAGCGGAAGAAAAACAGAAGATGGATTAACACAAATAAGTGTGTCTGTGATTAAAGCCAGCGGTTACTCGAAGGGGATTATTGGTATGCACGCCAGTGGGCGCAAATTTAGGCTGCCTCTTTGGTTTTGTCTTTTCATTACAGGGGAGAAACGCGCATGATGCTTATACCGGGTGTCCCAGCTAACTTGGACCAATATTTAAAAAAAAAGAAAAACGTTAGCTTTAGGAAATCATACTGACTGCTCAATAGCGGAAGTGGTGCGTACTTAGAGCCAGTATTTCTTTTCACCACGAATTCTTAATAAATTATTTCCTTTTATATAGCAGAGCTTTTCTATTATTCCTTGAATCACGAACATGTCCATTACAAAGTGCTAGGTCACCTTAAATATCCTCCGAATGAAGCATTTATTCCGTGATTAAGTCTACCTGGTTGTTTTTCCCAAGAAAAAACAAAAGCACGTGAAATACGAGAGATATGACAAACTCGCGCTCGCCGGCCGCTACTCAAGCGCCTTCATGCGGCCTTTGAAACATGTACGGCTCCATTCATTTATCGCCGTATGGTACAAGCTTCGCCACGTAGGATGGCTCGAGAGGTTTCGCGACATAACTAGTATGGTGCGATAAGCGTCAGCATCAGGAGACCCAAGAATGCTGTCCTCAATCGGGAGGTACTCGGCATAGATTTGACCTTCGCGTATCATGAAACAAAGCTACAAAAGAAATTCAATCAATGTTTAAAAAAAAAACAGTGCGCAAAAGAGCACGAAAAAAGACTAAAGGCAGCTCTCCAAAGAACAGAAAAGAGATACTCTGGGGTTTACTTTAAAAAATAAACCATAACCATGAAAGCCGTCTCAGCCGCCCAAACAAAAACATCGAGAGGTGCAACTGGTTTAGCTTTCTGTCTCTTGAACTCCCAACAAGAGGGAAAACAAAGCAGTTTTTACCTATGCGTGGTTATTTTCCGCTGCACTTATAGCATGTGCTCAAACAGGTCACCGTTTGTAGCAATACAGTAGTTGCTTCTTTCCAACACTTATGTTGCAGGTTTGACCAACGACGTTGGAACCTGGTGGCAGACTCAGCTTATTTTTTTTCTATTTGCCTTTATGGCGTGCGTTGCCTACAAAATATTTACTAAGGTAATCG
Source organism: Dermacentor andersoni (assembly GCF_023375885.2). NCBI lineage: Eukaryota > Metazoa > Arthropoda > Arachnida > Ixodida > Ixodidae > Dermacentor > Dermacentor andersoni. The sequence goes on along the minus strand of NC_092819.1, from coordinate 172,351,839 downwards.
CAAATAGAATCAAGAATACTTTAGACTTCTGTCAACCAAAGGACCAGGCAGGATTCCGTAGAGGCTACTCAACAATAGACCATATTCACACTATCAATCAGGTGATAGAGAAAGGTGCGGAATATAACCAACCCTTATATATAGCCTCCATTGATTACGAAAAAGCATTTGATTCAGTCGAAACATCAGCAGTCATGAAGGCACTACGGAATCAGCGTGTAGATGAGCCATATGTAAAGATACTGGAAGATATCTATAGCAGTTCCACACCCACCGTAATCCTCCACAATGAAAGCAACAAAATCCCAATAAAGAAAGGCGTCAGACAGGGAGATACAATATCTCCAATGCTATTCACAGCATGTTTACAGGAGGTATTCAGAGACCTGGAGTGGGAAGAATTGGGGATAAAAGTTGATGGAGAATATCTTAGCAACTTGCGATTCGCTGATGATATTGCCTTGCTTAGTAACTCAGGAGACCAATTGCAATGCATGCTCACTGACCTGGAGAGGCAAAGCAGAAGGGTGGGTCTGAAAATTAATCTACAGAAAACTAAAGTAATGTTTAAGAGTCTCGGAAGAGAACAGCAGTTTACGATAGGCAGCGAGGCACTGGAAGTGGTAAGGGAATACATCTACTTAGGGCAGGTAGTGACCGCGGATCCGGATCATGAGACTGAAATAACCAGAAGAATAAGAATGGGCTGGGGTGCGTTTGGCAGGCATTCTCAAATCATGAACAGCAGGCTGCCACTATCCCCCAAGAGGAAAGTGTATAACAGCTGTGTCTTACCAGTACTCACCTACGGGGCAGAAACCTGGAGGCTTACGAAAAGGGTTCTGCTGAAATTGAGGACGACGCAACGAGCTATGGAAAGAAGAATGATAGGTGTGACGTTAAGGGATATGAAAAGAGCAGATTGGGTGAGGGAACAAACGCGGGTAAATGACATTTTAGTTGAAATCAAGAAAAAGAAATCGGCATGGGCCGGACATGTAATGAGGAGGGAAGATAACCGATGGTCATTAAGGGTTACGGTCTGGATTCCAAGGGAAAGGAAGCGTAGTAGGGGGCGGGAAAGTTAGGTGGGCGGATGACATTGAGTCGTTTGCAGGGACAACATGGCCACAATTAGTACATGACCGGGGTAGTTAGAGAAGTATGGGAGAGGCCTTTGCCCTGCAGTGGGCGTAACTAGGCCGATGATGATGATGATGATGATGATGATAATGATGATGATGGCGGCGTGCGGTGGGGTTGTTTCGCTGCTATACACGTGATCTTTCACTTAGCCTAACAAGAAGAAGTCCAGCGGTGTCATGTAAGGAGATCTTGCAAGCCAGGGCGCAGGTCCGTGCCTGCCAATCCACTGTCCAGGAGAATGTTTGTCGAACCGTGGTCGAGACATACTACCACTATGCGCAGGAGCCGCATCGCGTTGAAACCAGATGTTCTGAAGGTGCACAAGTGGAACGTTGCAACAGACATCATTCACGGGGCCCCAGGGAATGTCGTAATCGTAGCGTTGCGTCGTTAGTGGGTTGTCAAAAAAGATGGGTTCAATGATGTTATATTCAAAAATAACACGCCATAGATTAAACGACCACTGATATTGGTGTCGTCTTTGTGCCACCCAGTGGGGATTCCTATCAATCCAATATTGCACGTTCTTGACATTAACTTGAGTGTTTCTGGAGAAATGAGCCTCAGCTGTCCAAACAACGTTCGTGAGTAATTCCGGTTGTTCACATTTCGTGAACATCCAAGTGGCAAGTGAAGTCTGTTTTCAAAATCTTGGTCTTGAAGCTTTTGATGGGGATGTACATTGTAAGGGTGCACATGAGATTTGAATGCGATAGCTTTAAGGACCACTCGTCGCAGAAAATCCGGCGTCGGCGTCCCGCGCCCAGCGTCACAAGTCTGTTCGGCGAGACAAACTGCGGACCAAATTTCGAGCTAAATTCCGAACCACGCATACCCAAGTACTGTTCTGCCACGAAAGTTGCTCATACCTTGTTTTCATTCTTTACGAAGTTATTCCTCGCAATTTCAAGAACGGCAGTCCACAAACAAGTCTAATAAAAAAAACCGACAGTGCATACCCATTGTCCTAAATCTGTTCAGACTGAAATATTAAAAGTGCAAAATATTTACAGGAGATCGACTAATCCAAGAGGACGCGTTTCTACCAGAAAGCTTGCCTTCGTGCATAGCGTTCCCCGCGAGTATTTCCCGGAAAACGTTACCGTTGCATAAGGTGCAGTTGCCGGCTAGCATGAATAGCCGTGAGGGGTCATCGAATGCTATCGCGTTCTATTCTTAAAGGCGAAGCTTAAGCATGCTTCATTTTTTTAATCCTCCACACTAAAGACCTTGAGGTTCCGTCCACCACACTGGCGTCGCGCACATGAACGTGAGGATTGGTTGCAAAGAATGCCAAATCATCCGTTTCCGCTTCCTAAACTACCGTCGCAGTCCTGTGTAGCCTTTTTGTGAAGCTGCCCGTCTCGTAAATGACTTCGTGCATTCTAAGTATTGATGATGTGCTCCACAATGCCACACCAGGAATAGCTTGGCTGCCTTTCTCATGTCGTCGTGCGCCGCCCCCAGAGACATCATTTTAGCCTTCTGATCATTTGGGAAGGGTCGGATTGTCTTCTTAAAGAGCAGGTCACTGGCATGGTACCTTTGAGATCTCCCGTTATTATCTGCACACTGACACGTCAAGGAAAAATTATTTACGTAATCGACATCAGCATATCCTGGCCGTACAGATCCGCCAAAACGCATTGGATCGACATAGCCTGCCCAAGGTTTGCTTCTGTTGCTAAAGGGAACAAAAAGAACATACGTTTAGGGCGCGCCTATCTACAGAAGAAGATTGGTGCGGAAAATTACAGTCGCAAGTGCGCCGTCACAGGTTCCTGGCTTCGAAATCCCCTCTACGGCTCCGCTATGCTTATGAATGCGTCAGCGGCGTGTTCTCGTGATGCAGCGACCATGATACTGTGTGAAGCCCTGTATCAAGCTGCCGCCACTCGCTTCGTACAACGACTGAAAGTAGAAAAACGATGAGACATCGGGAAATGTCTTCAGGTATATTAATAAACCTCGAGATTTTAAATTTATGTAGCACATTACTGTCCCCATGCAGCCCGTCGCCACTGAATGTGAACTCTGTATACCGACCAAACGTCTCTCAGGATATTGAAAACATTGCGGATAGTAAGTAATAACCGTGCTGGTAGTTTGTATTTTAGGAGGCTAGGACAAACATAGGCGCGGTAAAAACAGACAAAACAAGGTGCTTATCCACACGCATTTAAATTGCGTGTTTATTAGCCCTACAGTTTCACCGTTTTTTTTTTCAGTTATTATTTAGTGCCGTGTGCCACGTGCTACACAGCTTCGCCACGGTATCATAATTTCCACGTAGTATGACTTCAGAATCTTTGGTGACCGTTTAGTGAACAATACAGGCACGTGGGAACGAACGAGCATGGGAGAACTTATTACTAGGCTGTGTATTTATGTAGATCACGAATTCAAAACACCTACAATAGAGGTTTAATGTACGCAATATCATAATGGCTCTATGGGAGAATGAGTATTATTGGTGGTACCATACGGGACATTACAAGAAAGCAAATTACGGATACAAAATTGTATTACGGATCAACATTCAATGTGCTTAGCTTATAGAACAAATAAGAATAAACATATTTATCTAAGTCTTTTGAAATATCTAAGAAAATGTTCACAATAAAGTCTTACGTGTGTGTGGTAGCTGCTGCAAACACGAACTGCAAACGGCCGTTCGCTTAGAACTGACTGACTGGCTTTTCCTCTCGTGACAAACTGGTGGAGGTGCGGGGTACGCATCCATCGTATGCCTACGGGTCCTGAACCAGAAGCTACCGACGCCAGTACCTCGGGGACGTCAGAAATCTATCGAAGCAGCCGTCGCCTCCAAGGTCTTCCACCGCAATACAGTCCCCTGGCAAGCTCCGTGAGCAAGATGTCACCAACTACCGCAAGCCAAACCTAGGGGATCCCAAATGCTGCCATACCATGCATTCTCAACGCGCCTCGCACGCCTAACCCGTTCCATGGCGGCGCCTTTCAGGACGTTGAAGACTGGTTGAACCATTTCGACCGGGTCGCCGCCTTTAACGACTGGGACGATCGCCGTAAGTTGAAGAACGTCTACTTTTCCCTTTTAGACGCGGCGAGAGTATGGTACGAGAACAACGAAGCCTCATTTACCAGCTTGCAGAAGTTTTACCGACTACTTTGCGAAGCCTTCAGCACTCCCGAAAGGAAAGAAAGAGCCGAACAGGCACTGTCTTCGAGGTTCCAAATGCCGAATGAAGCCGTTGCCATGCTCGTCGAAGACATGACGCGATTGTTCCGTTGGGCCGATCCACTAATGCCAGAAGACAAGAAGGTGCGTCTGTTAATGCGAGGCGTAAAGGAACAGTTTTTCGCGGGCCTCGTGCGCAATCCTCCTACAACAGTCTCTCAGTTCGTTCGTCAGGCAACAGTCATGGAACGTATGCTTCGGCAGCGGCTCTCACAGTATGAACACCAGACCACCATTACTGCTGCATGCTCTCTCGTACCTGCAAATGATGACAGGGAGTCCCTTACCGAGCTAATACGACAAATTGTTCGAGAAGAACTGCAGAAGTCCTATGCATCGGCTCCGGCACCTCCCAGTGCCGCGGTTCTTACGGATGTCATTCGGGAAGAAATCGGCAAAGTGGTTCATCCCTCGCCACCAACACGACCCGAACCTCCCACGTTCTCGTACGCGGATGCGCTTCGGGCTTGCGCGCCGTCGAGCGGCCGTTTTTCGCAGCCGCCTGCTGGGATTTCTCGAGGCTCCCCAAGTCCGATCCACCGCACGCATCCGCAAGCACCTTTTCATCCTGGTCCGCGCAAATCTACAGTATGGCGCACCCCCGACAACAGTCCGTCGTGCTATCACTGCGGGGAGGCTGGTCACATGTATCGCAACTGCCAGTACCGACGGATTGGTCTGCGGGGATACCATCCGGACGCCCGTTGCCCGCGCTATGGCGAACACCTGCACGAAATCGAGCAATACTTAGAAAGTAACCGGCTTCCTCCTGCCCCACAGCGAAGACAGTCACGGTCACCTTCACCTCATCGGTACGCGTCACCAAACCATGCTCGACGCGCCTTTGATTCCGCTGGAGTCAACGGTAGAAGCCCGCGCCGGGGAAACTGAAAATGGCGACCTCCGGGGGTGAGGCCGCTGTCATGCGAACCGTCAAATATCCTCCGCCGACGCCATCCCCTCGGGACGTACCGCTGACGCCTTCATTCGAAATCGCAAAAAGAACTTCTGCTGCTATTACTGCTTCCATCGACGATTATCCGGTCACGGCACTTGTCGATACGGGAGCTGACTACTCGGTTATGAGTGCCTCTCTGGCCACTCGGCTACGCAAGGTGCTGACAGCGTGGGATGGCCCACATCTGATTACGGCTGGAGGACACCTCGTGTCACCCATTGGACGATGCACCGCCAGACTTGCAGTTTCTACTTCGACTTTCGTAGCGTCTTTCCTTGTGCTGCCCAAGTGTTCTCGGCTAGTTATACTGGGCATGGATTTTCTCCAGGAATATGGGACGGTCATTACCCTTCGTGACTTGTACGTCACTTTTTCTAACTATGTTTCTTCGGATTCGAGTGTGGAGGTTGAACACCACCGCGCGGCTTTACGCGTGGTCGATGACTGCGTGACGTTACCGCCTCGAAGTAGCATCTTCGTCCTCGTTGAATGCCCCCAAGACTAACTAGGAATAGGCATCGCCGAAGGTAACCTCACCATATTGCTGGATCGCGAAGTCGGCGTCGCACGAGGTCTCGTAGAGCTCCAACATAGGCAAACCACGATTCTCGTTACCAACTTCAGTGGCGAATACAAGCACTTTGCGAGGCATACCACCATGGCCTACTTTGAAATGGTGGCCGAGTCCAATGCCTGTGCTTCGGTAACGACAATCTCGATTCCGGAACCCAGCGATGTGGACTTCACCAGTCACATCAACGTCAGCCCACAGCTAGACCAAAACGAGAAGGAGAGGCTCCTCACTCTGCTATCGTCATTTAGCGACTGTTTCGCCACCACGTCGAAGGTCCAACAGATTCCTTTAATCAAACACAGAATCATCACTGAACCGACCGTCCAACCTGTTCGCCAACACGCTTATCGCGTGTCGCAGAGAGAACAGGATGCTATTCGTCATCAAGTTAAACAAATGCTCGACGATGATGTCATTCAATCATCGACAAGTCCTTGGGCTTCACCTGTCGTATTAGTTAAAAAGAAAGACGGTTGACTACGATTCTGTGTCGATTATCGCAAACTGAACAAGATCACGAAAAAAGACGTTTACCCGCTTCCTCGAATTGACGACTCCTTGGATCGCCTGCGACATGCCCGTTACTTTTCTTCAATGGATCAGCGTAGAGGGTACTGGCAAATTGAAGTTGACGAACGGGACCAGGAAAAAACGGCGTTTATAACACCCGACGATCTCTATCAATTTAGGGTCCTCCCTTTTGGATTGTGTTCCACTCGGGCCACATTTCAACGCATGATGGACACAGTTTTATCTGACCTCAAGTGGAACTCGTGTTTAGTCTACTTAGACGATGTAGTTTTTTCTACCACGTTTGAACAACACATCCAGCGGCTTGAGGCGGTTCTTCAAGCTATCCACGCCGCAGGCCGCTCTCTGAGGCCCGAAAAATGTCACTTTGGCTATGAGGAGCTCAAATTTCTAGGTCATATTGTCAGCAGCACCGGCGTGTGCCCTGACCCCGACAAAGCCATGGCAGTTGCTCTGCTCCCGATAAGACAAAACACGATGTCCGCCGATTTTTAGGGCTTTGTGCGTATTACCGCCGTTTCGTACCCAATTTTTGTGAAATGGCCGAACCTTTGCAACGACTCATCAAGAACGACGTTACATTTGTGTGGGGCCCGGCACAATCCGATGCCTTCCACGACCTTCAGCAATGTCTACAGACACAACCGATCCTTGGTCACTTTGACACCGAGGCTGACACAGAAGTACATACTGATGTTAGTAACGTTGGTCTCGGAGTGACACTCGTAGAGTTTCAAGCTGGTGTTGAGCGCGTTATTGCGTATGCCAGCCGAACCTTGTCTGCTGCTGAAAAATACAACTCTGCAGCCAGCTGAAAAAGAATGTCTGGCAGTCATATGGGCTATCCAGAAGTTCCGCCCATGCCTGTACGGACGCCCCTTCCGTGTCGTCAGCGACCACCACTCTCTGCTGGCTGGCGAATCTCAACGATCTTTCAGGCCGTCTCGCAAGAAGGAGCCTTCGGTTCCAGGAATTTGATGTGACCATCGTGTATACGTCTGGCCAGAAACGCACTGACGCCGACTGTCTCTGCCGCGCCCCCGTCGAAGCCGCACGACTAGATACTGACGACGATTCTGGTTTTCGTTGTACTCTTCCGTCTTTAAACTTTGCTCAACAGCAACGCCAAGATTCCGAGCTCCAGCCCTTGATTGAATACCTTAAAGGAAGCCGCTCACAGCCCCCACGGCAGTTCGCGCGTCACTTGTCCTCTTTCTGCTTACGTGGCGACATCCTATACAAGCGGAACTTTCACCCTACGGCAACCGTTTTCCTCCTCGTTGTTCCCGCTACTCTCTGCGACAACGTTCTACGTGCATGCCACAACGAACCAACGTCTGGGCATCTTGATTTCACGCGTACTCTCGCGAGGTACAAGCAGAAGTACTATTGGCGAAAACGCACAAAAACCGTGAAGCAGTACGTCAGAAGTTGTCGAGATTGTGAGCATCGCAAAGTTCCACCACTGAAACCAGCCGTTCTGCGTCAGCCCGTCTGACCTCCTTCCTTGTTCACCTTTTGAACAAGTCGGGATGGATTTTCTCTGCCCATTTCCCATGTCTTCGGCTGATAACCGCTGGATCATTGTCGCCACCGATTACCTCACGCGATACTGCGAAACACAAGCCGTTCAGCGAGCTACTGCTTCAGATGTTGCAAACTTCTTTATCGAAAATATCGTCCTTCGACATGGTGCTCCCTCTGACGTCATCACAGAATGTGGTACGGCCTTCACTGCCCAGTTGGTCTGAGATATTCTGCAGCTGAGCGAAACAACGCACTGTACGGCAACTGCGTATGACCCGCAGACTAACGGTTTAACTGAGCGTCTCAAGAAAACGATTGCGGATATGCTTTCCATGTATGTTGCCACGGATCATAAAAATTGGGACGAACTGCTCCCGTATGTGACATTGGCGTACAACACTGCCCTGCAAGAAACCACCGGGTTTCCTCCTTTTCGTCTGGTCTACGGACGCGACGTCACCACTATGCTCGACGTGATGCTCCTACCAACTTCGTCTCAACCTACCGCACCAGATACAGACGCCTTTGTTCAGCGTGCGGTAGCAGCGCGGCACCTTGCATGGCAACGAATTTTATCCCGACAAAGTCAAGATGCTCGTCGATACAACATTGTATGGGTTTGGACCCTTATACGTCAACGAGGCCGGTCAGAAAAATTATTGCGCCGATACTTTGGCCCCTGCATAGTTTTGCGTCGTCTAAGTCCTGTCAACTACGAAGTTATTCCAGCCGACACTTCGCACCACTCCCGTAGACCACGTTCCTCTGACATTGTTCACGTTACCAGGATGAAGCCCTACCATTCGCGCTGACTCTCATCCACAAACTTTGTGATGCGGCCCCTGTCGTCACGTCCGTTGTCTTTCCCACTTTTATTTTCTCCTTGTGGCATTCAACATCTCCCTAACTTTATTTATTTATTAATTTTTTTTTTGGAGGGAGGGGTAATGACACGCACTAGTTACGCTAGAAGTCGAGGAAAAAGAAGTGTGTGTGGTAGCTGCTGCGAAAACGAACTATAAACGGCCATTCGCTTAGAACTGACTGACTGGCTTTTCCTCTCCTGACAATATTATGTGAAATTAGGACATTCAAGTTTAGACCAAAAATGTTCCCCCGCTGCGAGGGAGAAAACAAAGTTACTTTGTAGGAGGTTAAACAGGCGTCTGAGTGCCCTAAAATTTTACAAGACACTCACTCAAACAAGATATGACCCGATAGCAAAAATAAGATTTGCAATTCATCCATTTTATCAATGTTCAGATAAAGCACATAAGTTCGTACGACTGCGAAACGATTGTTAACGATAAGTAAGCTGGATTCCTTGCTGACTCTTGAAATTGATGAACAATCTATTACGTCTCCCTAATACTGTGTATCACCGTCTTAATTCGAGCTGACTCCGAAACCATATTGAATACATGGTAAATTGGTGTAACCCTTTATGAACGAGACATACAAATACCCATAAAAATGTTTATTTTCTATTCAAATGTGGAAATTACATAAAAAAGAAGCATAATCAACAAAACGAAACAAAATATTTTGCGGATATTTTTTCAGCATAGGGGATAATCACAAGCACAGAACTGGAAGTGGGCTTCCCCTAAAGCTTCTTAAGGTTTCATTTGGAATTGCAAGAGGCAGCTCTCATCATATGTGAACCATAGGTGTGCATTTATTTTCTTTTCATCACGTGTGTGACACTAATGCAGGACTCTATCTCCTCTGGCAGGGCTTTCAAAAGAAAGCCCTGCCATCTTTATCTCGTGTTTCTGCTCTAAACCAACAACCTGACGCTTGCTGCCTCTCATTTAATTTTGGCCGAAGATATTTACTCAGAAACTTTGTACTCAATAATGAAACACGACAAGAAAAAAAATTGCTTGTATGTTGGCTGTCGACAACGCTCCTCATTAAAGGGTTAATCGTGGGAAGTCTGGTAAGTGGTAAGAAGTTGCAAGAACAAATTATTTAGTAAAAGCATCATTCAACAATAAGCATACGTCAGTGCTTGGTCACCAGGTAAATATACGAAAAATGAATTGTGTTGACAGTTTCTTATTTAGTTCATTGCAAACCAGTTCTGGGTTTATTTTAGCATGGTAGTAAGGGTTTCCTTCAAAAGTAAACGTTTGCTTTATTTCAGGTCAGTAGAGTGTTGATGCGTCTGTTTAGTATAGCAGCCAGTAAAAAATACTTTACTACGTTTTCGTTGCTTGACACAAGCGCTTTACCATGTTAGCGAGTAACTATATATACTTGTTGTACCAAGCTTCATTGCTCCTAGAGAAAATCCGTTGAGCAGGAAGATATTTCTAAATTACATCAGACATTATCACAATAGCATACAGCAATTACTAATTACTGTTTCCCGAAATATTGCAGTAAATATATAGCCATAAATTATAGCTTTGTCATATATCGTCATATAGCTTTGTTATGTCGTCACAGTTACCTCTGCCATAATTCTGAGTAGATTTGAACCATTTGTATGTTTTGTAGTGCGACGTAGCCATATTAAAGTTAAAACACGATGGCCGCTAAGGACCACTAAGTAGGTTAGGATAGGAAGGGTATCAATAACCGATACTATGGAACAAGGCCTAAAAAGAATAACTTGTTTCGTGTGACGTCCGTGAGCAATGTAAATATCTTTGAAAAGCTGACATCATCCCAGCGCAGAATAAAATTGCTAATTTCCGTAGATGATGGTTTAGAGACTAGAAACTATTATTAAGAATGAACTCCACCTTTGAAAGAAATTCTGCACCAGGATACCAGAGTGTAACTTCTTTAGGCAGTCGTGTCATAAGGTGCCTAGTGGGTGATTCAATGCTTGGCTGCCAGTAATAACAGCAGATAATCGGCTTCTTAGAATTCGCGATTATACATAACCAGCCGCCGAGGCACGGGATGACCATGTATGGAGCATGTACCGCAGTACTACATACAACAATGGTCCGGTGACAAAATAGGACGACGACACGACCACCACGCTGACGGTGCGCGAGCAGTGGAATCGGCGGAATCAGGCTTCCGCCTGATGGAGTCGACTGGGCTAAAAATACAATTTCTGGACACCACGCGCCAGCGTCTGTCTGGTTTTTCTTCACTCACAAATATGTCACTCGGTCATCGCTCTCAGCTCCGGGTGCCTCAGCCGCTTCGCTGGGCCTACCGCTGCAGGGAGCCCCGCTCTCTTCGCAGTCAGACTTCCGGCCAGTCAGCCGTGGCGTCGGACTCTTCCGATCAATACTGCCGTCAGCATCGCTACCCCGCGATTCAGAGGTCTGCACTCGCAAGTTCCCAGAATTATAATCCTTGGATTCGGAACTTTGATTCATTACCATGGAATCCTTGTTCCCTCGCCACCGCCTCAGTTCGCAGTTGACCATGTACGACCATGTCGGTGGGGCGATCCCACCTACTACTGCTGCAATTAATCGCCGTGTTCTACGCTCCCCACCCATCGACCACCCCTATGACCACTTTAAGGCGATGCTCATCGAGCACACTACTGAAAAGGAGCAACATTTAAATTGACAACATTGACAATTCTGACATTGAAGGAGCTCGGCGATTGCGAACATACCGGCTTATTGCATCGTATGCAAGCCTTGGCTGGGAATCTGGCTCCTTCAACTAACAGTGCACTTCTCTGGGAACTTTTCCTGCAGCACCTTCCACCGCAGGTGCGCATGATCCTCAGCGCGTCTTCACTCTCTACTTTGGAATCTCCGACCCAGTTGGCTGGCAAAATTATGAATGTCAATTTCCCTCTACTGCCACTGTTCATCGCCCTCCTGACCTTCCGTTTCATAACAGAGCCACTGGTGACAGCTATGAGCGTCTCCTCGAAGCTAACGAGAAGGTCACACAAGTAGCCTGACTGACTGGTGAGGTCGCTAGCATCCGAACGCGCCAGCCGTGTTCTTCGTCACGACCTCGCCGCCCCTGTCCCGGTCGCTCTGAACGCCGTTCTCCTCCTCCCGTTACACTGGGATCTCACGCAAACCAGTGCCACCAGGCCCATTCCTACACGCGAAACAGTTTGGTCGAACACTGAGGGCAACCGCTGTTCCCGGTCCCATATCCAGTCACCTTTTCCAAGTCACCGACCATGTCGTAAAATCCCGCTATCTCGTCGACAGGGGCGCCGGGATTTGCGTCCTTCCTCCTGCGCCCTTCCTCCTAAGCCTCCTCTCACCGCATTCACTGGATGAACCATCCGGAGCTACGGATAAAATTCGCTGACTCTTGACATCGACCTCGGAGGTGCCTTTTGCTGTATCTTTCTCATCGCCACCTTGCGCCAGCCCATCATCGGAGCTGACTTTCTCTAGCACTACAAAGTCGTCGTCGAAGGGGGGCACAGTCGCATCTTGGACTCAGAGACGAGCTTAACCGTCGAAAAAGTTTCCTGTTACGCTCCCCTGCTTCGGCTTCTCCAGGCGCACATGGCTGTTCCCGAGCCTCGGCCATCCGTTCTTACCGAGTTTCCGGACGTCTTGCAACCACCCTTCTTTGAGTCCTTGGTCGCTCACAGCGTGCAACATCATATCATCACGACTGGCTTTCCCGTGTTTGCTCGGGCTGGTCGTGTCACGCCGGTTCGTCTAGGTGTCGCTAAAGAGGAGTTTGAGGATGCTTGACTTTCGCTTCATTCGTCCCTCCTACAGTCCTTGGGCCTCGCCACTCCATATGGTGCCCGAGAAGACCGGTGACTGGCGCCCCTTCGGCGATTACCATGCTCTCAACAAGGGCACTGTCTTGAAACGGTACCTAATACCTTCTATTGAGGACTCTATGTCGCCACTGTGCGGCTGCACCATTCTTATCAATGTCGACCTGGTAAAATCCTGCCATCGTATTCCTGTGGAACTCTCAAACATTCCCAAGGCCGCAATTATAACACCCTTGGGCCTGTTCGAATATCTGCACAAGCTTCCGTCTTCGTAATGCGGCCCAGACGTTCAGCGTTTTGTTGAACAGGTACGACATGTCTTCACGTGCTGCTTGTCTATCATGACGACTTCCTCTTCTACAGCACCACCGCCCAAGCACACAAGCTCCATCTACGTCAAGTGCTCGCAAGACTCAGCAACTTTGGCGTTGTCGTTAACGTTCTGAAGATCGAAGTCGGCGTTACAGAGTTGGATTTCCTCTGCCAGCACATCGACATACAGGGCATTCGTCCACTCACGACCCACGTCACACCCATCCATGAGTTTCCTCAGTCATCCACTATCAGGCAACTGCGCGAAGTTCTTAGCCTTGCCAACTATCACCACCACTTCATTCTTTGCTGCACCAATATACTGCCGCCTCTTCACGACCTTCTCTCGGGCCTGAAGACACTGGATACTCCCGGGATCTGAGACAACAGCTCTGACCGCACGTTTAGAGTCATCAAAGGAACCAATGCCAGCACGACGCTCCTCATCCATCCCAAATGCGATGTCCCAACATCTGTCCCGTTTGACGCATTGGACACCGCTGTCGGTGCAGTATTGCAGCAGTTTGTCTCTGGTGCTTGGCAGGGCATCGCGTTCTTTTCCAGGAAGCGTGCACCCCCTGAGCGTCACTTCAGCACGTTCGGCAGAGAGCTACGCGCCATCTATTTGGCTGTTAAGCACTTTCAACATTTTCTCGAGGGCCGCTCCTGCTGTGTCCGTACTCAAAATAAACCACTGACTTCCGCCATAGCGTCCAGCAGCACCACCTACGCTACCCGCGAAATCAGACAGCTCACCTATATTTCTGAATTCACCAAGAAAAATTGGTCACATCAGCGGAAAATCCAACGTTGTTGATGACGCACTTTTTCGCACAGCCATCCAAGCAAGCGGTACCTCTCTGGTGTTTGATGATATCTTCATTAGCAAACAGCGCTAGTAATGGGACATGGAAATAAGGCACACGACACAGGCGCTGACTTCCAACGAAGTCAGCGCCTGTGTCCCGTTATTCACTTTGTTTGCTAAAGTATGTGTTCCCAACAACAAGCCCGTCTAGCCGCTATTCTCAAGATGTCTTCCTTCCTCACTACAACGTGCTCCTCGTTGGGGGTACATCGACCAACGTCCTCGTCCTTAGGTCCCTTGCCCATATCGCCAGGCCGTCTTTGATGCCCTGAATTTTTCGGCTCGTCCTGGCATTCGCGCAACACAGCGACTCGTCACCTCTCCTTGTGTATGGCCCAGTTTCAACGTAGACGTTCGTCACTGGTTACGCGCGCACCTCAACTGCTAACAGTCTAAAGATCATCGCCACACTACGACTTCTTTTGGCACATTCCCGTCCCCGACGCCCGTTTTAGCCACCAGCACATTGATATTGTTGGCCCCGTTCCTCCCTGCGGAAACCTACCTCTCAACCTGCATTGACAGGTTCACCAGATGGCATCACGCGATGCCCCTTCTGGACATAACGGTGGAGTCAATAGCTAGACCATTCATTACACTCCAGATTAGCCGCTACAGTGTCCCTTCCACCACTACGATTGGCCGTGGTCGTCAGTTTGACTCAACACCGTTCGCCAATATACCTCGGCTACTCGGCGTCAATCACATCAAGACTACGTCTTAACACCCTATAAGCAATGGGATCATCGAACGTTTTCACCACCAAGTGGCGGATTCACTCAGGGCTTTGACATTTCCTTCATCACAAGTCTAGCGCTTTCCTTTCCTGATGCTTTTCATTCGCATCGCTCTTCGCAGTGTTCTTCGACCAGCGCCGCCGAGCTTACGTTTGGCACCACTCTAGGAGTCCCTGGCGAATTCTGCGGCGACTCGCTCACTGTACCTGCTGATAATTCCGACTACGCCTACCGTCTACGCAGCGCTATGCGTGCTGTCGTTCTCCCCAATACCGGCGTTTACCCGGCGCGTATACGTCAAGCCTGGCTTTGAGAACTGCACGCACGTCTTAGTGCGCGACGTCGCTTTGCATCGTCCTTTACGGCCCCCGTATGACAGTCCGTTCAATGTGCTGGAGCGTGCACCTAAAAACTTTCTATTGCTCTTCAACGACCGGGAAGATATGCTCTCTGTGGACCGTCTGACGCCTGGCTACTTGGACTTTGAGGTTTTAGCCGCTTGTGCTGCCACATTCTCTCCCGACGAGCTCAATGCTACTCGCCGCGTGCGTTTCGCACCCCCACCATCCGTACTTTGCCATTCGTCCAGCTCAGGGCTCCCTTGCTATAATGGCACACGTTCGGCACAGAACTGCGTGCCATCTATGCTGTTAAGCAGTTTTTGTTTGGCTGTAGCGCACTGCTATATGCCACAACGGTCCGGTAACGAAATACGACGACGACACGACCAGCAAGCTGACGGTGTGCGAGCAGTGGAATCGGCGAAATCAGGCTTCAGCCTGATTGAGCGGGCTCGGCTTAAAATATAATTTGTGCACCCCAGGCACCAGCATCTGTCTGGTTTTTCTACTCCCACAAGTACGTTTACACTAGCAGCCTTTTGCTTCTCAGCTTTCCCCGCGAGTGACATAAGCTAAGAGGGAAGTGATATGAGCCAATGTATACGCAAAATGAAGAGCTTGAACGATACACACGCAGTCATGTTTGCACATGGGTGTAGCAGCTGCCTGGCTCTGAGGAGGAGTCATCGCCGCCGGAACCACCGCACGCTGCGGCACGGGATTACCTCCGCCGGCTCCTGGTGGAAGCGCCCGTGCTAAGCAGCTGGATGCTGGCACTGCACCGGGGACTGTGCCGTCGCTGTGAGTACCACTGGCGGCGCGTGCAACGGTCAAATATGCCACTGCTCGAGGATAATGCTCATCATATTCGCAAGGAAGTGACAGATCCCACAGCACAAACAGAATCTTTCCAGAATCAGTGTATTAATGGCTGCGGTGAAGTAGGAGTTACAAGACATACAGGAGGAGGTCCTGTAGTTGGAAACTTAACAGGGACCTCTTGTTAATGATGACAGGAATTATTGAAATATTACAGCAATGCCAAATATAAAGTTTGCAACCATATAATCCTAATATATCTTGTGATAAACAAATGACCGAAATAAGGGGACTATTAATAAACAAGTTGAAAAAAAAAATTGAAAGTGCAATTGTGCATAACGAAATAAACAACGCCTCATATATAGGAAAAAAACAGTAAAGAAACAAAACGAACAATCGAAGTGGCGGGAAGAATGACTGCCCTTTATATTTTATTTGTTGCTTACCATCCTCCTTTCCTTTTCTGGCCAGAAATTGAGTGTTCCTTTAGTAAACACCAACTGGATCCACAAAAACTTTATTTAGAAGTGATGGCTTCGCTATTACACATTTATGGTTCGCAATCGGTAACACTGCGGTAATCTCGATCAAGCGTGATATGGCGATTGGTCGACAAGGTCGCACAATCTATTCAAAACTGCCATGTGTACATTGCTTGTCTTCTTGTATGTCACCGTATTTAACCCGCCGTGGTGGCTTAGTGGCTGTGGTGTTGGGCAGATAAGTACGAGATCGCGGGATCAAATCCCGGCCACGGCGACCACGTTTCAATGGGTGCGAAATGCGAAAACGCCTGTGTACTTAGGCTTAGGTGCACGTTAAAGAATACCAGGTGGTACAGATTGTCGGAGTCCTCCACTATGGCATGGCTCATAATGATATTGTGGTTTAGGCGCATAAAACCACAATTTCGTTTGATTAACCGTCTCTCATCAGATAATGTTGTGAAGTTATTGCTCAGCACTCCCCCCACATACAGTGCTCTAAGGTTCTCGATTATTGCGATAGCAATTATGTGGTCACTGCAGGTGCATTTCTGTCGTCGTCGTTACCACTGTGATGTTCCGTGTCAAGTCCAACGGCGATAACCCCGTCCCCACGGGCCGTATGCTGTATATGCGAATAAATGTGCGCGAGGGTGAGCCGACGACAGCGACTCAATCTAGCCCACGTAACGGAGGAAAGCAGGGAGAAGCACGCCAGCTTCTGTCAGGGGCATGGACGCTATACTCCAGGGGCCTGTACGTATGGCGCGGCCGCGCAGGTCCTATCTTGAAAGCGATCGGCGATAGGGACAGAGTGCGCCGATTGGTGATAGCTTCATGTGCGCTGTGCTGTCACCACTTAGTTCGAGTTAAGCGAGAAGCAGCAGGAAGGGACAATTCGCTCGCTGCTGCTGCGGCGCATTCTCACTTCATTGTTTTGACCGCGAGTGTCCGCGGCCGTCGAGTGAGATGTGTTCACGTTTGCCTGTGGGGCGGACTTGACACCATGCTTGTTCACTTAGTTAGCAAGCGAATGTTGCAACTTTATACGGCTGGTAAAACTACTATTAATACTTCATATAGCTGTGAACAAATTTCCTAGTGCAATCCATGCTTTGCGTTTCGGGAGACACTGCGACTTTTTGTTCTCAAGGCTTATCGTATGAAATGCTGCGCACAATGCTAATAACCTTATACTCCTTTGAGAATGAACGTGAGAACCTGTGGCTACATGTTTTGTACAGTGAGACATATTCAGGAGCACAGCGTGGACTTCACCTAGGAGTTTGCATTTAAAACGATGCTCTCTGCTCGATAAATAAGATCTCGGGGTTTTAGCTAGGGTTCAGCGCTCTCCGTTTTCAAATTTTTTGAAATTACGGCATATTTTTTTCGTGTTGATTTCCAACTTAAATTTCCTTGTTGATAATGTACGTTCTGATAGCCTTTTACTTTCTTCTTAGAGTTCTTAATCTTTCCGTCGAGCATAGTAGTTTGTTGTCCTGCTGAATTTCAGTTTCTCTAATTTTGATTACGTTAAAGCGTGCTGTATGACTGCACATTCAATTCTTATACGCAGTAGTCAGATCTATAGAATAAAGTTTTCGGGAATCAGTCTGTAGCAAGGACACAACGTCATACGACAATGTCACAGTGTAAGAATCAGAATACGCTGAATATTCCAACCCAAATAGCTTTATTTATAACATATTTCTAGTACTTCCATTAAATATTATGCAAAAAATATAAAAAAAATGGCGGATTCCACGCACATGTGAGAATCAGTGATAAAGAGTGCAGTTTTAATATTACTGAAATGTCTTGGCTTTACCTAATTCACCTCTATGTACATCCATGCTCCTCTCTCATTGCACGCTTTGGCTACATTTCGTATATCTTTCTACAATACATTTTGTACAGCTTCTTTTTCTCCAGTCGGTGTCTTTTCATGCCGACTTGTCTGCTTTCTGTAGCCGACATCAATCTGATGCTGCCGACTTCTTTCGCTTTCTTTTCTTGTCCATTAGGGGGCGGGCATGTTCGGTCTCGGGGAATAACGACAGAAGTTCACAGACACAGTGCCACATGCCCATTTGCACATAACAAGGGAGCTACATTTTCTTTTCGGACGCGAACATAGCGTGCCATGTTTTATCCTCGACAAGGCAGCAGCAGCCAGGATACAGAACCCCCAGAATTGGTGGAAGAGGTATAGCACGCATCGATTGAAAAATGCCAAGACAGAAGCGAACGCGTGTTTCTATCAACAAAATGACCGAGTTCAGCCACCAGAGCTCGGAGACCGCAAAACATCGAGCTAGGGCTCGCTAGACCACTGTGTATGCTCACTTCCCCTCTCTTTCTCTCTCTGTGTCTATCCACTTCCGATTTTGATTTCAGCCGCAGAAGAAACAGACGCAAATATCAAAATAGTAATTTTGGGGGGGTTGGCACTAGACCACGTAAGAGCGGCATAAGAGCGTACGGTGATTAGCAGCTGAAAACCGGCCTCCATCTTAGCTCTCTGGCAAACTCGTTCTCGCTGACCCGTTTCCGCCAAAGTCGCATTTCTGGAAAGTAAAGTCGGCACACCTATTTCGGATGTGTCCCGGTATGAACCAAGAAGAGTTCACGCTATAGTTATAATAAACCTTCGACACTTTATCAATGCAACATTTGCTGAATCTTCACTTTCAGCGCGTCCTTGACACAAAATTCTTGCCTCCCCTCCCGACATTCCGCGAATGCCCGGCGCTCTACGTATTATTACGCAGAGCTGGAATGTCAATGCCGACCACCTGGCCAGCATTCGTAATCAGCACATGCATATGCGCATGCTCCTCACATCGGCGTCAACCTCTTCTTGTGCTGAAACTGCAGACCGGATAAAATGGTTTATTTAAAACGCATATGCAAGAACTGAACTTAAGAGTAATTTTCCCTCCTTAGACGCGTTTATTCCCATATCCAGACGGGCTGATTACGTACTGATTTTCTCGGCCACTATGACCTTTTCTGACCTTCGGTGGAAGGGAACGATCTCAGTGCGGGTACCTGGCGGACGCCGAAATGCCTGTATTTGAGCCTTAGAACGTTTTTACTGTTATTCTTTAGGGGACTAGCGAAAACGATTTGCTTGAGCTTTATTATTGCAGTGATAATATTTAACAGGAGTTGGCTTTCTGTGGCTCGTTCCAACGCGCCCGAACGGTTGCTGGGTTTCATTTCGTGTCGACTCCACAACAGTGGAACGACTCGAACTCAGCCCTTTCGTCAATGCTTCTGAAAAACATAAAACCTTCACAGGAACACATCTCCGACACTGACATAAGTGAGCAGTTATCATGGTCGACTGATAAACATGTTGGCACGAGACAGTGAAGGGGCTGCTATTGTCGATCGATCGACCACGACAGCGACGAAGCGGCCAGAGGCACGCGATAGCCTCGCATTCTTCGCCGTTGCTTTTGGTTTGTTTAACATTGCGTACAGCAGTAATTTGTGAATAAGCGCTACCCCTGTAACATGTTTTTTTTTTTTTTTTTTTGCTGAAGGTGCAGCGTAAGCCTGCTCTGCGAGCGCGCTCCGTCAAGGAAGCTCGGAACTTCGCGGCGGTCGCCGTCTTGGTTGCTCCGCGATGAACAAGGAAGCGCGACGGCACAGCTGCAATGGGCTTCTGTGATTATTTTCCTCCCACAGACACGGAAACCTTTTCTGGCACGGATGGCTTGGATGTCGAAGATTGGATCGACATGTACGGGCGTGTCAGCGACAACAATAAGGAAGACCCCACGCTGAACTAATGCGAAAGTGATATTCTACCAGAAACGAAGGGCACCGGCTTGGTACCAGACGCATAAAGAGGAGGTGACATGTTGGGACGCTTGCAGGACGATGTTTTGCGAGATTTTTGGCAGTCGATTTTCGTCAGCAGGCCGCTAAACATGAGCAGATATTCTCCGTCCAGACGACCACTGAATCGTACATTTCTTACGTACAGGCCATGCTGGGTCTTTGTCGAAAAGCTGGCACAAAAATTTCGCACATTTTGAAGGGAATAGCCAACGACACATTTAATATATTTCTCTTTAAGGACTGTGGGACGGCCGACGCATAGTTAAGGAACGTCAACACTTTGAACAAACGAGGAGTCACCGCACTACCCACCAGTTCCTTTCACTGCCTAACACTACCACCACATCATTATTCGAGAACCGGCCAACGTCTGCGCAATGTGCGGGGTCGGAAGTTGTAACTCGCATTGCGCACCACGAAATGGAAGCCATAGCTCCTACGGCCGTTCTAGATTTTCTGCCAGACAACATACTCACCGTGTTACTCATACCAGTCGTCTGCCAAGAGTTCGCAAGCCTGGGCATGTGATCCGCCTTCTGTTCTATCCATGAACCCGAACGTACTCCTGCTAACGCCACCGAGAATCAGGTCTAACCTACGCGTTATAGAAAGCCGCGTGACTAGAGGAGGGCAGACAACCGAGCCACATGTTTGAGCTGCTCTCGCGTCGGGCACGTTTCCCCTCAGTGCGCACTCGCTGGTCGCCGCCTTTGACACTGCATCTCGGCGTCGTCCTGAAGGCAACTCTTGATGCGTTCACCCTCACTCTGATACACGGGCTTCAGGTGCCGCTGTTTCAAATGCCAGGTTGAGCCCGTCGCCCCCACGCCATCCATCTGTATCGCCACGCCGGTCCTCATCCCCTGCATGGCCTGACAGCTGTGCTCCTAAAAACTAAGCCGTGCAGCTACCGGAGGTGACGCTGAATCAATGACCCCATTAGAAACAAGAAAGCGTTTGTCATTGTCCCTTCCTGTCTTTGTGAGAACGTTCTGCTGGAAACCACTTGTGCTATGTGCAACCAAGGCGCTCGGGCAAACGCTATTCCGAAGTAAAAACAAAAACTCCTTTGTTGACTTTACCTACGCGCTGAAACATTGTGGATATTCAAATGCACAACGTCACCGTTACAGCCCACATAAACACCGTTGCTCAGATTTCGATAATGAGCGCTGCTCAACGTACTTAGCTCCGCATAGTTGTTACGCCTGCTATTCATCGCACAGCACCGGTAGCTGATGGCAGCACGCGTGACGTTTATGTAATGTTGACGGCGCTAGTATGCATTGCTGACCATCAGACCACTGTATTATTTGCCGTGCTTGCGCAGTCGCCTCAGCTCTTATCGACCGCTTTACAGGTGTTCAACTCGAATGCCTTTTCGGCGCATCTATTATATCTGACACTTCCAGCCGCTTATATTCTGTAGAGGTCTTCCATCTGCCAGTGCAAGCCGGAAGGTAAGACCCGTTAAGTTCCTCCCCTCCTGTGTGCGACAGTGAGCACATAGTCCTGACGCACTCTGTCGTCTTCCCGCCCACCGTGGTCACCGTACGCGGAAACAGAATCTGCCTGCCTCGTTTTAATTTTCGGCGATCTACCCACCTGTTACCAGCCGGCACCGCGCTTGCCACAGTGTAGTTCTTGCAGGAAAGCAGTATTTCTGCTTTAGCTGTGGACGGCCCTCGGAGAGATGCAGGTTCTTCCGCAGCCATCGCGTCTAAATGTGCCAATTTCTAAAATGACACATGCAGCCATCCTACTTGCGTAAGCAGATCTCGTCGGATCTTGAGTGGTCCTATGCCCAGATGTTTTACCTAAAAAAATCACCCGCAAGGCCAGACCACATTTGTGGTGCACAACATCCACACCATTGACGCAAAACCGATTCACCGGCCTCATTATCGCGCTTCTGCCGCGGGGGGTAGAATCCAAAAGAAATTAAGAAAATGCTCGCCAAGGGCATCATCGAATCCATGGGCATCTTCTGGGATGCGCGTCAAGAAAAGAGGCAACACCTGGCGACATTGTATTGACTATCAACACTTCAACAAGAAGAAAGACGTTAATAATTTACCCCGTACAGACGATGCACTCGCGTGTCTTCATGGCATCCAATATTGCTCACCAATTGCTCTTCGCCCAGTTTATTAGGAGATTGCTGTTGATGAAGTGGACCACAACAAAACGCATTTCTGATTCTGGATGGGCTCTGTCACTCCAAAGTCATGCCTTTCGGTCTTTGCAATGCGCTGGCCACATTCGAAAGCAGGATGGATTGGTTTCTGCGTGGCTTCAAGCGGTCACCTTTCTTGTGCTACCTTTACGATGGCGTTGCGCTTTCACCAACGTTTGACATGGCTCTTCAGCGCTTCTCCACCACTCTCGCTGTATTCCGCAATGCCGGCCTCCAGCTCAACTTCTCAAAATGCTGTTTCGGATGCATGAAATAACCGCATTAATCATTTCGTTATTTGCCGTATTAGTCATGTGGCCCTGAAGGACACAGCAGAGTTCACTAGATTGACAACATACCAAGAAATCACTTGACACTACTGACTCAAGCAGAACACTCCCTCCACCTCACGCACAGCTAACGACGACGCAAGAGACAACACTCACTTTGTTTCAAACCAACACGTTCTCTCATCCAAGCAGGCTTCATGTCATGTTTCCTGTATAATGTAACGAAGAATATAAATACTACTGTGACCAGGTAGGCAGGAACACTCTGGCACATTGTGATACATTGCAAATAAATCAACATTTGCCTCCTCTACCCCCTATCGCCCCATACCCAAGAGCAGTGGGAGATGCGGCTTTCCAGCTCTCGCGTCTCGGATATAAGGTTGGGTCAGAGGGTGGTTGCAGGCAAGATGGCGCAGGGATTCTCGTGAAGGGGGAACCGTTCCTGTAAATCAAGCCCTTCAGCTCTATATATATGATTTTATATATATATATATATATATATCCAACCTGGGGTGCTATGCAGGATGCGCCGAGTTTCTCGTTCACCCGAGTTTTACCCGAGTTTGCTCGACGGCAGTCAGTGAACGGAGATAGCGTGAAACGCGCAAAGGCTGCAGGCAAAAAAATATGTAGACAAAAAGCTGCGTATGACAACATGAGCGCACCCTGCGCGGCACGCTGCTTCCACGTTTCAAGCGCAGACGGCTGCACAACGAAACTCGCCAGCGCCGCGTATTGTTATCAACGGATTATCGCAACTTAGCAATACCGTGACTGTCCCGCTGTCTGTCTGCAGACTTGCCCTGAGCCGCTTGCCACGCCTTTCCCGGGCGCGTCAAGAGCGTGCCTCATCTTTCGGCAACTATCTTTCTATCCTCCATCGAATGCGAACAGGGTACATGCGGCGCATTCTTGCAGCTACGCTTTCGCTCAAACGAATACGTTATAATACAACAAATAAAATAACGAACATTTTTATTTCTTTAAGTGTCTGTTTTTCGTTTTGAATGCTAGAAATTTCTGATGACAAACGGAGATCGAGCAAATATATTAAATTTTGCACTTCTTGCCGCGAGTGGCGACAGTGAGGCGAAAGCTTAGAAGCGGATACATTGAACAGGGTCGCACGCACGAGGCAGTTCATACGGTGAGAAGTCGCCTAGGGGCGCTACAGTGCTATTCTCAATAATGTCAGTGATCACCACTCTTTCTCTATTAGGGGAATAGAAACGCAGCGCCACGGTACGGCTGTTTATCGCAGGCGCCTTAAGACGCCCGCTTTACCAACTAACAACGACACACTAGTCATAAATACGGGAGCAACGGTTGTCGCTACAAAATGGTGGTCCGTAGTGCTCGTAGTGACGCAGTTTAGTGAAAATGTACCAGTTTATCTTTGTGCGCGAAGCCTCGGCGATGCATTGCGAAGAAGTGCGTGCTTCCCATCGACACAGTTCATCGCTTGTCATCGCTTGCCCACTGAAAGTGCCTCTGAGCGCATGTACGCAGTATTTGAGTGTTTTGTGCGCACCAAGGTGCTTGCGGATTACTTATGCTGGAGCCAGCAGCGATCGCAGAAGGATATCGTAACGACACCGCAGGAATCGCATTTTGGCAGGTGAGGGCTCTTGTGTGCGGCTATGAAATGAGACTTCGAACTGAGGAAGGTGGTGGAACTGTTGAGTGCGCAGTGCTTGTGATGAAGAAATGCCATTGCCCTGGGTCTAGAAGAGCGAGCGATTCTCGGACGCTGATCGTGTTTACGACGTTGTGGCTCCGATACATCACCGATGACGGAGCAGCCATCTCAAACGACTGCTGCGATACGCACTCCTCAGCATCGTCGTCACCCTCGGCGCATCGACGCCTTGCAAGCAGCTACAGTGACGTGCCGATAATTATTTACTGTGCGCTACGTCGCCACAATGCAGGCAATGAAACCGTGCTGTGGGGCCATCTCAGCCCGAGAAGCCAGCGACAGTCAACGCTTTGTTTTTGATAGTAGTGCGCAGTACATCACCGATGACAGTGTGTTGTGCGTGTTTTATGTCGGTGGTGAATATTGTTGATGCCTCTCAGCTCAGCACCGCGTCGCTGTTGCCGAAAGATAAGTTGGGCGTGGCCCAACCTTGGTGGGTGCGCGCACTAGAGCAAAAAGGCGTTGACTAGAGTTACATGCCTCGCGCGGGGCGTGACCTCTGGCTTTGATTGACAGGCGAACTCGTGCTAAACTCGTACATCGCGAAACCCCCTCCGAGTTCAACTCGGGAACATGGCGGCGGCAGCAGCAGCCTGTGTTATTGCAGCCAGCGGCAGCAAGCGTCAGTATGACCGTCTGGACCCGTTCGCGTACATGACCGCCGTGGAGTTTCAGCGTCATCTTGGCCTGTCGAAGACATCAGTGCGCTGGCTGTGTGACGAGCTAGGCGAAGACTCTCGTCTGTGGAGACAGCGTGGCGGGCTTCATTCGCTCACCGTTGAAGAGCAAGTCCTCTGCGCCCTCCGTTTCTACGGGACTGGGGAGTTTTCAGGGAAGCGTCGGCGCCGAGCGTTACATTGGACGTCATCAAACTATTGCGAGCCTCTGTGTCAGAGATGTCTGATGCGCTTATTGATGCGGCGGTGCGGAAGCGGTGGCTGGCTTTCCCGAAGACTGCGGCTGAGCGGGCATTTATAAAAAAAAAACGCTTCTTCGCGGAGACATTACGAACGTAGTCGGGTGTGTCGACGCAACGTACGTAGGAATTAAGGTGCCTTCAATGTCAGCGTTACTCTGATTAGCATTGTAGCAATGTCTAGACGCACCATATTGCTAAATTTGTCACTTCTCTGTAGCCGACCTAAATTTTGTGTTTCCGACGTCACACATGCGGCAGCCTATAATACTGACTTTTTCGCTGGTTGCTGACTTTTTACCGATTGTTCTACTTGTCTATCAAGGTGCCTTCCAAATGGCTCACTTTTTTTGGGGAAAGAGGTTAATGAAGTATAAATAGATAGATGGATATCACAAATTGTGTGAAGTACCCTGTGAATGCTAATCTCATAAAGAACTTGCTTTTTATTATGAGATTACTTAGTACTTAGTACAAGTTACTTAGTATGCATAATGCTGAATTTTGGTCATGCGTCATCTATCGGCCACACTATGAACAGTAAGGCATTGCACAATTTGTTGCAGTGCGAGATGCGGATGTCGCGCCAAGCCGGTTGTGCCTATGCATTTATGGCAAAATGAAAATGCATTGAGAATCTTAGTGTGCTGGCTTGCATGAAGAAAATACTTCAGAGTGTTTGCTGTGTGCACTGTTGGTGCATGTGCCAGTGGTTCAGTGTATTTCTTTTGGGGGGGGGGGCAGCGTTGTTCTGTATGGACAAATCGTATATTTTCGTCTCATATAGGGCTCTAATTCTTCAGCAGTAGAACAATGCAGATCAAATGCTCTGCAGAACTCGGTGTGCGTGAAGATGTCGTGAACCACCAAGGCAAAATTACATATCGGGAGAAATGTGGTGCAGATGCCAATGAAAAGTGGGTCTTTAACCCGCCATGATAAAAATAAAGATTGCAGATTGAATAAACCTTTTGTACAGCTTTAGAGCAATGATTACACAAACTGTGACATGCTCAAACGTGTAAAAGCTTGCCGCAATTCCAAAGTAGGATGAGTGATATGCAGCATATTTTGGCATTGAACATGTCTTGTAAATGCTATTTTTATTGTAAGCCTCAAGCCTCGCTGTCACGCCTTTCCCTCCGGCACTCCCTTTACTGAAACGCAGCACTGTCTTTCTATTGGTGTCATGATGATGATGGCAACGGCAGCAGTAAGGCTGGTTAATGCTTGCCCCTTTAATTCCTGCGAGTTTAGTGGTACAGAATATGGCACGTACATACACCTGTGCTGCAAAATTTTATGCTTGTGGTGATTTGTTGGAGAGCTAATTCGTGTTGGGACATTTCAAAGATGTGTGCCATTGTGGCTTAATAACTAGATCATTGGTGAGGTTGAAGACTCGTTGTATCGGTATAGAAGCTTGTAGCTGAATTGCACCACAATTCGACGGGACACAAAGAAGAGAAATACACACAGCAGAACGCTCTGCTGGGTGTGTTATTCTTCTTTGTGTGCCGTCGAATTGTGCGGTCCAACTTCAAGTAGAGCATTGGGCCTCTTCGGTGCAGGACTGAGAAAGTGTAAGCTATTCGACACCATGCCAGTGCCTTGCCACACAATTATGGAAGTCTGAAGGTTTGCAAACAAAGCTTTGCTTTCAAACCCACCTGCTCATGTAATACAAGCACTGATTGAAAGAACCATCATACAAAAATAATGGTGAAATGAATCGCCTTTGAAAATTTGTATGTCGACACTAATGACATAATAGGTGCCACAGCAAACTCGACAGTTGTACTGGACAGAGCACTTTGTTTCCTATGTGAAGCACAAGCTTTCATTACATGCTGTGCAGATAACCAAGCTCAGTTTGTTTTAACGTGGTACACAGCATTCACTGTAATCTGTTTTTGATTCTAAAGTGCCAAACACCACCTCTTTTTCAAGGATGTCATGGGAATATTTGGTGAGAACTGTTTACAGCCCCTCATAATAGAAGTGTGGCCAGCCAGCTTTGCTTGGGTGCCTTTATAGATTTCTGTTCCTGATCATTGTGTGCTATCAAGTTGCTAAAGTCTATGCAACCAGTGCAAGGCATTACGTGATTCTATGGTCAGATATAACTTTAGGAGGCCGCAGAATCTGCACTTCAACGGCAGGTGAACACAAGCCTGCACCAATGGGCACACACTCTACACTGACGTCGTGCCGCTGGACGCACTAATACCCGCTCTTTAGAGAGGGACTATGTGGAGGCAATCGGCTGCTGCGCTTTGGTCATCTGGGCGGGGCCTCTCCTGTCTTGTGAAGTTGTATCCGACTAGAGGATGCCGCTTTTCATACAACACAAAAGGACAAAGTGTACAATTATTTGGCCTATGAAATGGATACATCACAAGTGAGCTATGCATGCGCTTAAGCTGTGTGAAAATTAGTACATGCAAATATATGACATTGTTAAAGAATATGTGCTATCGAACATGCATGTAATGGCACGTTTAAATCGGGGAGTGTTGCATTCATGTGCACAGTCTATAGGTGATAGCATTATTAAGGTCATGCCGTTTCCTGTCTTTTCATTGTGAAATACACACACCGTTCATCTTGTGGCTAATCAACACCCACTGTATTCTTGCACATAGAAAGAACAAACAGCACAATGACGTATATGCTGCATTAGTGTCTTTTTCATTTACACGGTCCAGGTTGTCTTATGTGTTTGCCCATTTTGAAGAGACATAAAGTGCATGTTACAAGTGTCCCAATGTGCACAGCACAATGTTTACTGCAATAATTTTATTCATGCTCTTGAACAATAAACAAAATAATAAACTGAAAGCTCCTTTATAAGGTGTGTTCTGGGGGCTCGACTGGAAAGCAGTGAGTGCACTGATCCTACTGTTGCAGAGCAGCCCTCTGGACCTTGCCACACTCTCAAGAGCATGTGCCTGGCGCTCGCCTACTGCCACCGGGCGGTTGAGTGCCTCCAGCAGCAGAATGTTTTGCTGCAAAAAAAGTGGATTGTTGGAATGAATCAACCGCATATAAACCATTATTTACAAATAAAAATGCTCATTGCACTATTGGTACTAACTGCCCTTGACTGTGGAAGCCTTTAGTGTATGCATGATAAAACAATTTGTCGGGACAACATTGCTTTATTTTTCATAATGGGTTGTATTTTTCAGAGCCAATTGTAATGTTTATTAGTGTGCCAACAGCTGACGTGTCCCCGAACCTTCACGAGTCTCTACTGTCAGCACCACAAACTTATTTTTGTTCACTGCGAAATCAATGGCGCTCCCTACAATCCCGTCTTATGCGAGCTGATTGCATCCTATGCCTACAAACATCATATTTTTGTCCCATTACGCAATTTTCTACCATCCTCGGCTGCAGTTCTCTCTTCTTGACATCCATTCTGTCACGCTTATGTAATCACCTGTTATAAATTGGCAACAAGTGATTGAAGATGTGCATGGCCTGCCCACCGATTCCATTTTTTTTTTTTTTAATCTCAACTAGCATATCAGTTGCCACGGTTTACTACGCCACTGTCTTCCTGCCTTAATGCTGCCTCCAACAATTTTTGTTACTTCGCTTTCTGCACAGTCCTCGACTTCTCAAGTTTCTTTGTTAACCTCCAGGTTTATGTCCCATATTGCATAACCGGTAGAATGCAACGATTCTAAACATTTTTCAAGGATATCGGTAACGTGGCGATCACAATTCGGTAATGCCTCCCATGTGCTGTTCAACCCATGAAATTTTTGTATAAGTTTCCTGCTTTATATCAGTACCTGCTATTGATATTTCACCTGGATAAAGATACTCTTCCATAGATTCTCCGGGCTGAATGTCACTGATGAACTTCTGTTATATCACTAAGTTAGTGAAGGTTACCTTTATCTTTTCCATATTTTCGCGGGCCCACGCACATGTTAAAGCACGAACACTCATTGGCTCTCAATGCCTTTTTTAAACTGCAGGACATTCAGTTCGTTACTACGAAAGTGACTTAATCCGTGCACTATTATTATGCTAAATATGAAACAGTAGAAATATACTTATCTGCAGTTTGTCGATGCCTCCGTCACTGTGTTGGTTGCGAGATCCATCGTCGGCACCACCTCCTTGTCGCATCGTAGCTATATCGGCTGTCTTCCTTTTGCACACACTATGCAATATTCGTGACGCTCGCAGTCACGCAGAGTGGAGGAACTCAGCGCACTCACAGAAGCAGCACCGGATAAGTTGTTTGTTCAGGATTGTGCCGTGAACAGTAAGTACGCGTTGCGATCTGTAAAATCGCCTAAGCTATTCGCAGTCTTTCGGGGTGCACGCAAAGATTGCTCACGGAGGAACAGAACTATCCAAGAAATAGTGGTCATCGTCGAGCCTGATCACTACGTCGCACACTGCAAGCTCGTTGTACGAGTTTGTTTACACTGGGCCTCTTCGATGCTTAGCCGCCATGCTCACCCGATGAATGTATGTGATGACGCCACCACAGCGTTCCCTCGTGGTATAATGCGAAGCGTACTAAATTACAAATTAGTCGAATACACATTCAGTGTACATCTTGTAAGCTTTAAAATGCTTTTAAACCACGTTAAACTAACTAATAATATTGTATTAAATGCATTTGTTTTATAACTCGCTTGTGCGTGTAATGCACTCGGTGGAACGACAAACAAGTGAAAGAAGGCGCGACCATGCACCGACGGTATGATCACGTGAGCCCCAGTTTGTCGACCGCCCAGAAGGCAACGCCCAAGGAATGATAGCCACCCAGAGTGAATCGAGATAAACCAATGAAACTGGAGGCTTCTCGAAAGATAAACTGTGTCTCGGTACCATTTGTGCTTTCATCTTGGGGTGTCGCCAGAGCTCGTGAAGATCCCGAGTTTCGCCAAACTCGGCGCATCCTGCATAGCACCCCTGATCCTGAAATCGTTCGCCCCGTGAAGCATTTTGCCGTAACTTCTTCGGCTAAAGATATTTAGGAAGCTTCATTGAATTGTGTGTGCTCTTGTTTCCTCCATCTCATCCGTAACTTCAGCGACATTGGGATTCCCCTTATTACCCTCCTCGAAAAGGTCGTTGCTTTTACATGGGGCTTGCCCCAACAAGCTGCCTCTTTTACGCTTATCGATTCCCTTACGACTTTTGTTCAAGCGCGTTTTCATCCGTCTATCCCAGCAGAAGTTCGTACAGATGCTAGTGGCCATAGAATCGGAACCATCCTCATTCAGCGTCAGTGCGGACACGACTGCATTATTGCGCGAGCTAGCCGCCTCCTGTCCTCACTGGAGAAGAGTTACGCAGTCACAGAATGGGAGTGTCTTACTCTTTCTTCAGCTGCCGCCAGATTGAGTCCCTACCTTTGTGGCCACACCTTTACGGTCGTAACTGATCCTCGTGCCCCCTGTTGGCTTCCCTCCTTCAAAGACCGTACGGGCCGCCTTGGTTGTTGGGTTCTCCATCTCCAATAATACTCGTTTTCGTTAGTGCACAAGTCCGGTCAGCTCCATCAAGATGCCGATGGCCTGTCCTGACATCCTGTTGATTGCCCTGACGTCATCGAGCAAGACACTGACGTCTGCGTCTTTTCTATCTCGGGCCTCCTTGATATAGGAGGCGAACAACGCCACGACTCGGCTTTACGTTCTATCATCGACAGCCTTATCTCTACAACAAGCAACCCTTCACACCGCTTGTTTTGCATTCGCAACGACACCTTATATGGCCACAATATGTATAACGATGGCCCTGAACCTCTTCGTGCCTGTCCGTCTGCGGTCAGATATCCTCCGCCAGGTTCATGACGCGCCCACCGCTGGTCACCTTGGTCTCGCCAGCACTTGCCCCAACACCTTTCGGTCACCTTTACGAAAAAGGTGACCGAAATAACTTTGGCAATTATAGACCCGTGTCTATCTTGCCTGTGTTCTCAAAGGCCTTCGAAAAAATTCTGCACACTCAATTTCCAAGTTGCATTGATAAACATAATTTATTTACACCTAATCAATTTGGTTTTCGTAAAAATAACTCAGTTGAACTGGCACTCCTGGAGCAAAAAGAGTATATTCTTAAACAATTTGAAAATAAGGCGCTCGTTCTCGGTATTCTTATTGATTTTTCAAAGGCCTTTGATTTAGTAAACCATAAAATATTGTTAAACGAATTGCATTGCTATGGTATTCGCGGACAAGCCCTAGCGCTTATTGACTCTTATTTATCGAACAGACAGCAGGTCGTTCAGATAAGCGACTCTACTTCCGGAGTGAAACCTTTGCTGTGTGGAGTGCCACAGGACAGAATTCTAGGCCCACTATTATTTAATGTCTATGCTAATGACATTGTAAATATTTATTGCGACGCGAAATACATAATATATGCTGATGATGCCAGCATACTTTTTTCACGGCAAGATATTTATGAGCTTATCAGAACTTGTAATCACGCGATAAAAACGATAGAGAGATGGTCAGCGGCAAATGCTATGCGTAATAACGAAAATAAAACAAAAGCTGTTATATTCCGACCAAAAAATAAAATTATTCCAGCTCATGAAGACATAGTACTGAGTACCCACACTATTGAAATGGTTGGCCATTTTAAATGTCGGGGCATATTTTTTTCCGCGAATATGAGTTGGGATTACCAGGTGAGACATGTTCTACAAAAATTAGCTCAGGTGACAGGTGTAATTGGTCGGCTTCGATACTTACTTCCAAAAGGAATCAAGTTTCTACTCTATCATTCACTCTTTAGCTCTCGTTTAAATTATTGCCAACTAGTATGGGGTACAACGACGGTCAGAAATCTGAATCAAATATACTTGGTTCAGAAAAAATGTATTAGGCATATTTTCAATGCACCTTTTGCGGCATCTACTAATGTTTTATTCTTAACTTCAGGAATAGTTAAAATGCACCAGACACAATTATACGTTAAGCAGAAAATTCAAATTAGAAACTTGTAAGAACATAACAAATTTGCGTGTTCTGGCCAATTTAAGAATTAGGCACTTAAGTTATCCCACGCGTCATGGAGAAAATTGGGAAGTAGACACAGTACGATTAAACTCCGGAAAAGAGCGCTTGTCTTACACTCTTCCGTCCCTCCTCAATCACTATGACCTTAACAATTGTGACTTATTTGATTGTTCATATTAGGATATCCGCAAGTTATACACAGTGATGTATAGCTCTGATATTTCTACTACTTACCACTGGTTATACTACAAAAGTTGTCTCGCTTATCAAATCCATAGCCGTATCGAATTGTTTCATCTGGTTGTATGTAACTGTTTGTAACAAATTGATTTCTATTTTGTTTTTTCCTGTATATTCAGTGTATTTATTCTAGACATTTGTAATTTGATAGCCTTCCAGATACTTCATTTTTCTAAGAAACTGTTTTGTATTTATTTTATGACGACTGTAAAAACTGCCTTCTCTATTACCTTAGCATTTCCTTTACTTAGTGTGTGCCCTATAGTACTACCCTGTCTGTTAAGTTTCAATTTTTGATTTATTTTACGGTAGTGCTGTTACCGTTTTGAAATTTTTTCCTGGGGCTGTAGCCTAGTCAAGCTGTTTTGAAAAACAGCTTTTTGTCACAGTCCTTCTTTCTGTGTTATTGACAGAACGAAAATAAAGATTGATTGATTGATTGACTTATGATTGCGTAAAGCTCCATTTCCTCTGGCTTTGTCCCTACGATTTCGTGAAATGATATGTCAGTAGCTTCTACCAATACCAGCGCCGCTAGCGGCCCGCTATGGTTCCCGCCCGTCTCCTTGATCCTACCGACCTCCCCGCGAAACCATTCTTTCTTATTGTGTTCGACCTTAGTGGTCCCTTTCAAACCACCACATGAAGAAACAAGTATGTAACCGTTGCGACTACACGAAGCGATACGCCCATCATTACCGCTGCATTCAAACCAGCTTCGCTACGGATGTCGCCCACTTTCTTCTATATGGCATCGTTTTTCATCATGGTGCTACTCGACAGTTTTTGACCGAGGAAAGCCGGTACATTTGGCCCCCGTGACCTCGAACGTCCTTCATTCATGCTCTATCTCGACAAGATCACAACCACTTATGACCCTCACACGAATGGACTCACAGAGCACCTGGGCTGAACTCTCACCCATAAGGTTTCAATGTACGTCTCCGACGACCACTGCGATTGGGACGCCACTATGTCGTGTGTTTCTTTTGCCTACAACTAGTCCAGGCACGACAGCACTAGCTAGTCACCGTTTCTCCTGCAATATGAACGCAAACCTTATCTGCCTCTTGGCACTCATTTCTCGCTGCTCCTAGCTCATCCGCTACGTACGTTATCGATACCATAGCGCGCGCCGACATAACTCACCAGATCGCTCATGTAGAGCTCACTGTCTCCCAGGTTTCCCACAATGTCCTCTATGAACGTCGCCACAGAGACGTTTGTTACTCTCCAGGTTCCCTCGAGCTGATTTACGTCCCGCAGTATCGGTTTCTCTGAAAAGGTATTGTAAGCTACTTGTAATAATATTATATATGCATTTCTGCTGAGCAGAGAGTCCTCGTTTATTCCATGGGAACTAAAAAATACAGTCCACTTAAAAACGAGTAGCTATTTGTGTTTCTCTATCTTCATCCAAGAACTGAGCTATGCTCACGGTGTAAAGGAAATGCAAAATACAAAAGGATCTTGACTGCCACAAAGCAGGCCTAAAGGGAGCTCAGGCACCTTCACTCGAAGTTGTGACAAGAAACAGATATTTATGACTTGAAATTATCTTGCATTATTTACAACAGAAGACTAGCATTTTTCGTTGAAAATGTATTCTGGCCTGGCGCAATATACAATGAAGCATTTATTATTCAAGAGCGCCTACGCTCTTTATACACTAAAAACATTCGGACACTAACAAAACCAGCGCGTCTACAGCACGTACCAGCGCTCTCTAGCGCTATAGCAGTTAAACTAACATCTAATACAGCGTGACCGGGCACTTATCGAACAAATTAACCACTGCCCCAATGACTCACCCGCGAGCGCCAGCGCCTCCAGTGTGATTCAGTGTCACAAAACAAACCACTTTCTGATTGAAAGACGCTGGAAGACCCTAGTTCTTGCAATACGGTGTGTGAAGGAAGCCATAAAATTTCCCATGAAAATTTAATAATCAACAACTGTGAGCATCGAAGCCCTCCGCTATGGGCACAATATGAGACTGTCATAAAGCAAACATTTATCGGCCTCTTGTGCCGCATTGTGCGTAGTCGCTGCCGGCTAGTGCCTTGGACGAAAGGCTGGTCTAGGAGGTAGTGCAAAGTGGCGCCAGTTGTGCGTAGGCAAGGGGAAGACGAGCAGAGCATACAATGGATGGGAGCTGCACGTGCGTCGGACAGAGCGAAAGTGCGAGGTGAGCTCAGAATGCCGAGTGCAGGCGGTTGCGCGTGCGCAGCTAAGGAGCGTGTGAAGGCCAGCTGTGTAAAAGATACCATGTCGCATGGCGCCCAGGTGCAGTATAAAGGGATCAATGACGCGCGCTGCGATACCAATAAATCGTGACCGCAGCGTTTATTGACGCGGAGGAGAACTAGCCTCAGAAGAAACGTCGAGTGGAGCAGAAACCTTCTCCATACTCAGCGAAGCGTGGTTTCAATGGCGAGGGTGGGCGGCCTCGCGAAAGCAAATGGTGGAGCGTTGGGCGGCGCCGATGAGCACTGAGCAGCCTCGTGAACACGTCGTATAGATGCTTCGGGTGAAGCAGCGTCGAAAACTTTCTAAGAGCGACTTGGAACATGACGCACTTGTTCTTGAACCCGAATCGCAGCTGCGTCTATACGCAGGGATAAACCAGCAGTGACGCCACACCTTTTGGTTTACAGGTGTAAGCAAGGGTTTTGATAATGACTGTAAAAACTAGTTCGATTTGATGCGTGTGTTGACCATACAGTGTGATTAGTGTCGGGCGTGTCTGCTGGTGCTGGAACGGTAGAATATGGTCGAAGCGCTGTGCTGTTAAAACAAGTACATTATCGCCTGCGTTCTATAACTCTAAATGCTAACTAAACTGGAACAGCGCTCCCAGCGAAAACTAATTAAAGATTCGGTTGGAGCAATTCCAAGACTTCCTCGGAGGCTTGTTATTAATTTTCTTGGCAATTTTGCCACGGAGTCTTCTTTGCGTGATGAGCCCTCTGGCTCTGCAAAATTACAACCAAGTGCTTAGTTGAGGTTAGCAGCTCCCAAGCCAGCCCAGGGCCTGCCCATGTAGCAACAACTTGCGGAAAAGAGGGGGGGGGGGGGGGGCTCTACTGCACGCAGCATGGCTGCCAACTCGGTGCTGCATTGGCGTGGACCTGTGCTGCGGACCGACGCTTCACCAAGCAGCGGTACTGAGCCGCTTCACGAGCAAGGTTTACCTGGCTGATCCTGAGCCGGCCAACAGGGCAGCGCTGCGGTCGTGGCTTGAGCACGAACCAGACTGCCCGGACTACACACCTTTCCTCGCGCTAGCGGCAGCCGCCGAGGGACTCTCGTGAGTTTATTCTACATAAAGCACTTCTTGACTCATACGAGGCACTTCATTGTAGGTAAGCTTGTTGCTGTCTGGTGCTAGGGAAAAAATGTGCGTTCGATAGGAGGCTCGAAACGCAATCTCTCACGCCAACAACCCGAAGATCTTATTATTAGGGTGCAGCTGTTCCAGAAGGCCACAATCCTGCGCATATATTTTCTCTTGCACAAACATTAACGTACCCCCTGAATCACACAGTTCTTTTTTGAAACCTAAATTTGTTTCCCTTTCATTTTTTTGTTGTACTGCCGAGTATCACGACGAATGTGTTTCGAGGTCCCGATAATATTCCATTTTTCTGTGTTGCTTTGCGGAGATTTCGAGATTCCTCGTTATTATTTACAATGTAAATTTCCTAATATTCACTCGACCTGACGAACATCTCGCTTTGCACCAGTAATGAAAAGTCGTATAATCTTTTTTTTTATTATTATTTACCGTTATTTATCGCTTATATCAGCACACTGCAAACCATTAGAGGCCACAAGAGGAAATTATGTAAATAAACTACTTTAATAGAATAGGGTGAACGCCACCTTCTAGCATGCCTTCAGAAAGGGCTCTATTTTGCACTTGTGAAATTGACGACAATCACGCATAGTTTCGCGTACATTTAAGGCAATAATGGTCAGGTGATGCTATTGTCCCAGATTTTAGCAAGAGTCTTGATCTCGTTTACTCATCTTAATCTTAGCCTGAATCATCAGTGTATAGGGCTACCGAGATCCATAATCGAATGCCGAAATTTCAATTCCTTCATTCACTATATTCAGTATGTATGTCTTCAAATTTACTCTAGAAATCGGATACCCGTTAATACTGGTACACCCCAGGATAGTGCATAAAGACCGACTTTTCTTATGTATATATATGATATTGTTAATCTAATAACCAAGTCAGTGTACATAGGATTGCTTACAGAGGATTGCTTGCGCTTCAGTGCTATTCTTCACTACGATCACTTAGTGCCTAATGATGAACTTCTCTATATTTTAGAGAGTCAAGTCTAGCCAAACCAGTTGTGCGAGTGCATATTTAGATCCATTTTGACGATTTCTGAGAAGGCAGGGAATCAGGACTTGAGCATTCGGAAGAGCCACCAGAGGTATAGAGGCATCTAAGGAAACTATGTGAACCGCTAAGGGCGCATGAAGAATTGACCAAGCGCCCTGAATATTACCACCAACGATACGGCAAACAGGAGCCCTGTTAGGCCTAAGATCATTGACCCATTTTCGGTGAAGCAGTGACCGCAGCTAACGTTCCTGGGCTTACGCTGTCAAAAAGACTCGACTGGAAAGGCAAGTTGAAAATTGTTTCTCTATTGTCGCTTGTCTCAAAGGACTCTGCCAAGTGGGACATGGAACAGCAAATCTCGAGGCAAGGAAAAAGGGCGCGCTGACCAACGCCATCAGCACTAGAAACGTGGCTTCGCAGACGACGCACTGCAGTGAGGCTCATATTGAGAAATTATGATTACCAGCCAAACATGTAGTAAATAACTCCTGCGCAGCTCAAGAAAGCCAGGTAAACAGCGAACCATTATCAGAACGCAATTTAGCAGTACACAATCACTGCAATAGTAAGATCCGAGAGCGCAACATGTACATTGTGTCGATTCTAGACGTAGCGCAATACGCTTGGCTGAAAAAAACGGCTTCATAGCAAAACCCCTGCAACCATTCGCAAAAGGTTTCGCGTACATTAATTGCCGTGGACATTCCAGCACATCATCATCTTCATCATCATCAGCCTGGTTATGCCCACTGCAGGGAAAAGGCCTCTCCCATACTTCTCCAACTACCCCGGTCATGTACCAATTGTGGCCGTGCAAACTTCTTAATCTCCACCGCCCACCTAACTTTCTGCCACCCTCTGCTACGCTTTCCTTCCCTTGGAATCCATTCCGTAACTCTTAATGATCATCGGTTATCTTCCCTCCTCATTACGTATCCTGCCCATGCCCATTTCTTTTTCTTGATTTCAACTCAGATATCATTCACTCGCGTTTGTTCCCTCACCCAATCTGCTCTTTTCTTATCCCTTAACGTTACACCTCTCATTCTTCTTTCCATAGCTCGTTGCGTCGTCCTCAATTTAAGTAGAACACTTTTCGTAAGCCTCCAGGCTTCTGCCCCGTACGTGAGTGCTGGTAAGGCACAGCTATTATACACTTTTCTCTTGAGGAATAATGGCAACCCGGTGTTCATG
The DNA here is from genome assembly GCF_023375885.2 of Dermacentor andersoni. NCBI lineage: Eukaryota > Metazoa > Arthropoda > Arachnida > Ixodida > Ixodidae > Dermacentor > Dermacentor andersoni. Next base: position 172,313,888 of record NC_092819.1, on the reverse strand, counting down.
ATCTGAGAATTCCTGCCAAACGCACCCCAGCCCATTCATATTCTTCTGATTATTTCCGTCTCATGATCCGGATATGCCCTCTCTACCTGCCCTAAGTAGATGTCTTCCCTTACCACTTCCAGTGCCTCGCTACCTATTGTAAATTGCTGTTCTCTTCCGAGACTGTTAAACATTACTTTAGTTTTCTGCAGACTAATTTTTAGACCCACTCTTCTGCTTTGCCTCTCCAGGTCAGTGAGCATGCATTGCAATTGGTCCCCTGAGTTACTAAGTAAGACAATATCATCAGCGAATCGCAAGTTACTAAGGTATTCTGCATTAACTCTTATCCCCAATTCTTCCGAATCCAGGTCTCTGAATACCTCCTGTAATCCAGCACATGTTGCAACTGAACCATTCCTCAACATAGGGAAACTCCGCTCTATCGCAATGCAAGCGTTCGCGAGAAACGCAATCAAAGGCTCCATGTACCAGGTGTCGCATGTAACTCGAACGAAACTTTACTGCAGAGCAAAGTGAAAAACTTCCTATACAGCTTTCCGTTGGCCATTCATGGTACATAAATTTTTTTTCCAAGCAACAGAGAAGCTAGGCCTCCACAATCCACTGAATGAGCTAATCGAGGCACAATGAATGGTACCAATACGAACGCCTGTCCAAAACTAAAACAGCTGCGCGAATATTGGATCGCCTAGGTATAACGTATCATACCCAAGATGGCGTCAAAGCAGATATGGCCAGACACGTCAGAGACATGGGGCGCTATAACGTAAAACTATTCCAAACTTTTCTATTTAGATTGGGCAATCAGGCATCCGCGATTGCTCAAAAACTTTTTTGGACCACCCCCACTTCACCTGTCTCTCACACGACGTCACGAAAACCTCGATAGCTCGCCATGTTATATGAGGTGTGCACACTGATTATGCACGATTTGAACGAACAAAAGAACAATAGTTATTTCTGATTCGATGCCTTTTCAGCATTAGCCCTGGGCTATTTGTCAACAGTTTTCTGGGGACACCCACTTCACCTGCCTGTCACGCGACGTCACAAAACCGCAAATGACGTGTACGCGTTAAAGATGCATTGATATGCCGAACAAAATCGAATTTTCCTCTGAATAGTCGCTGGCTGCCCCGATACGAAAGGAATAGAAGATGGCTGGCGCCGATCACTCAGGCACTGGCTAGTCGCACCTGCCGGAGAGCATCGGTTTGTTTGCGTATATTAAAACATTTTGGTGGCCACGTAACGTTTTCGAGCACTTTCGGCACGTCTAAGACCTCGTTCTGCCAACTCTTTTTTGCTGAACTCAATGACGCTAAGACAGATGTCTCAGCGTTATTCTTAAGCGGCGGTTGCATGCCGCCGCGATTTCCGACCAGCTACCGCAAGTTAAGCAGGAGAAAGCGGACCAATCGCGGACGCCGGTACCACCCTCTTTATGCGGTTATCGATTTTCAGTGCAGTGGCTCGGCCCCATCGAATCCCTCTCCACTTGAGTGTGCTCCTCACCTATTCTCAGCCAATTACCTACGACAACCAGCTCACAGTAGGCAATGTTATTCGTTTTTCAAGTAAACAAAAGTGACCTCCTATGAACGAGGAGATCGTTTGATTGGTCTGATTGGTTTGATGCTTGCGTCGGCGGTTGCGCCAATTTCACATCAGGAGATTGGAATAAAAACATATTGGAAAAGTTTGACGTTATAGGGCCCATGTAACCATCCCTCCAATACCCAAGAATATGCAACCTACGCACCATCGGGGAGACGGGAGAGCAGTGCACAAAGTATACAGCAGAAATTTGGTAACAGCAAGGACAACACATTTGTAGACGCAGTTAGATAGGGACAAAAGCGCGCCTACGCAGCAGTGGTGATAAATTATGAGTGAAAATGAACGATGAGCGCTACAGTCAATACACTACGCGCAGAAACCAGAGAGGAAATAGCTATCGCGCTAAAATAGCACAAATACAAGCGGGCATAATCATCAGTGATTCCCAGACGGTTATATGAAACTTCGCCAACGGTCCAATCTTCCGAGAAGCACTATGACTACCAAAATTACATAATAATCACGACAAAAGGGTCGATCTGATCTTGGCCCCCGCTCACACACTACCAGTAGGTAGCAATGAGGCGGCGCACCGCATGGCTCGAGAGCTTACGGACCGAGCCTCGGTTAGCCCCGCCTCACCCACTATCGATTAGTCGGATTGGGGAGATCGAATGACCAGATTTCACGAAATTACACAACACCATAGATTGCAGAGGCGCACATTCCCGCCACCGCACCCAAAATTAAGCAAAAACAGTCTCTCGAATGGCGGAAGTTACAGACCAGATCATATCCGAGTCCAGCTATCATGCCCCTAATACGCCCAGATTTATACACGACTGATAAGTGAGATGCCTCAGTGAGATGCTGCAATGCCTCATGACTTCAAGCGTACCGGAATCTTGGAAGAACGCTAACATAATCCTAATCCATAAGAAAGGGGACAGGTAGTGACTGCATATCCGGATCATGAGACTGAAATAATAAGAAGAATAAGAATGGGCTGGGGTGCGTTTGGCAGGCATTCTCAGATCGTGAACAGCAGGTTGCCATTATCCCTCAAGAGAAAAGTGCATAGCAGCTATGCCTTACCAGTACTCAAGTACGGGGCATAAACCTGGAGTCTTACGAAAAGGGCTCTATTTAAATTGAGGACGACGCAACGAGCTATGGGAAGAGGAATGATGGGTGTAACGTTAAGCCATAAGAAAATAGCAGATTGGGTAAGGGAAGAAACGCGAGGTAATGACATCTTAGTTGATATTACGAAAAAGAAATGGGCATCGGCGGGACATGCAATTAGGAGGGAAGATAACCGATGGCAATTAAGGGTTACTGAATGAATTCCAAGGGAAGGAAAGCGTAGCAGGGGGCGGCAGAAAGTTAGGTGGACGGAAGAGATTAAGAAGTTTACAGGGACGACATGGCCACAATTAGTACATAAACGGGGTAGTTGGAGAAGTATGGGAGAAGAGGCCTTTGCCCTGCAGTGGGCGTAACCAGGCTGATGATGATGATAACTGAGACTCTAGAGCCACCCTGAAGCATATCCAATGGGAATGTACGGCTATGTTACGGGATAACGGTGATACAGCCTCAAACATCGACCTCTTCCGCACGCACTGGGAGTCCGCATTGCTCAGCTCGGACCCGCAGCACTAACTGTGGACCACCCAGCGAGCCGAGGAAGCCGCCTAGGGCCAACAACCCTTGGTCGAAGTCTAGCGGGGTCCAGGCCCACCCCAACAAATCGCAGGGCACTCAATAAAGTTATTTGAATGAATTAATGAGATAAGCCCGTGAATTTGTTAATATGTTATGTTAATGTTAATATTCGCAGTATACGGAAGCACTGGCAACATATTTGTGCGCTAGCTGACCCTTTTCATTCAAATTTTGACGTTGTTGCTCTCACGGAAGTGAACGTTTCGTCAGATGTGTTATCACATTTCTTGCTGCTAGGTTAACAGTTACATTCTTACACTCGTCTACAACGAACAGGAGGAGGAATCGCAGTTTTTCTTAAGGATTCTTGGTCTGTTTCTGAAATTTGTAGTCCTTTTACTCAAGCAGAAGTAGTTGCGCACCGCCTAAGAACACCTTGGTTGTCGTTGGTTCGTTCTACTCACAATTTACCGCCTTCCGTGTTGTAACCGTGGAATCTTTTTAGCTGAGCTTGATTCTGCAATATTATCATTTTAACGCGACAGCGTTAAGGAGCTCGTGTCGCAGAAAAGCCGGTGTCGTTGGCGTCGGTGTCGGTGTCAGCGGCGTCGGCCATGAGCAATAATTCCAGAAGGCACTTCATAAATAAAAAACATCTTGCACGATGGGCTGGTGGGAATCGAACCAGGGTCTCGGGTGTGTGAGACGGAGACGCTACCACTGAGCCACGAGTTCGTTCCCTCAAAACGGGACAAAATCGCCTCTAGTGAATGAGGTGTTCCCTTAGAAACGTGCCGTAGAAAGTTATACTGTGGTGTATATCGGTAATTAATTTATGACCATGTAACACACAGAAGTCGCAGTTTCACGAGTAGCGAAGTACGTTTCCGCTACATTTCTTCTGCGCTGTGCGCACACGCAGAACCATCTTGCGGCAAACACAAAAGACCCTCTCCTCGCAATACACGGCGCTGCCCCGACACGTGGCGCACCACTCGCCCCATGACCGCGTCCGCTTTCATGGCGCGTCGGGGCCCGGCTATCCGTGCCGGTCACGACGTTCGGCTGGCGTAGCGCGTTTGAGTAGGCGGTGCGAACGGGGTGCGATAACGCTATCGCGTTCCACTCTTGAAGGCGAAGCTTAAGCATCCTTCAATTTTTCCCGTGAAGAACACGTCTGCATTACCGGTGATATAAATATTGATATTCTACGCTCCAATGTTCCAATGGTCGCAGATTATCTTCACACTTTATCAAAGTGGGGACTAGAACTAAGATCCACAGCCCTACACGTGAGGAGTACTTATCTGGGCAGCTGGTCTCGCCTTGCATTGATCACATAAACGTGCGCTCTCAAAACCTGTTGGCGCGGTCTGCTGTGGTTGAAATCAAGCTTGCAGACCACTATTTCATCTGCTGCTCGTTAACGGATAATTCCAGCCACCCTGCACCTTTGCGCAGCCAGCAAAAGGTATCAGTACTTGGTTATAAGCGTCTTGATGAAAGAATTCCAAAGTACGATTGGGATTCTTTTATTTACAATGTTACCCTGCAGACTTATATGACAATTTCGTGGAGGTTGTTCGTTCGCACAAAGCCGAATCTTCACGCATGGTGATCGTTAAGCAACGAAATTTAGACAATAGGTGCACGTCACCCGTAATACTGGAGGCCGTTAAAGAGAAAGATCTGCTCTGGGCTGTCCCATAATGTTCGTGTCCCATAATGTTCTGGACTACGACTGCAGTTTAAACATGAACGAAACCGTATTAATGCCATGTTCCGTCTGGCTAAGCGCAACGTCTCAGTTTAATGACGCACGTTTCAAAAGCAAGAAAACGTGGTTACTGGTACATAACCTGAAAGCAGTGAGGTCTGCTATTTATAATGATACAGTTTTCATCTCGCATTTCCATAAAGATGGACAGAGCATCGCGAATGACTTTAACAAACTATTTTCTCTGGTCTGTGGCGCATCTCGTACTCCACCTATCGACTTTCCTCTACCTCCCAGTGTGATCGAATCTGCTTTCCTTCCTGACATTACCGAAAGTGATTTAAGGCGTAAACTTTTCAGTCTTAAACGTAGCAAATCTCCTGGTCATACCGGCCTCACAGTTACTGAATTGAGCAGAAATTTTGAAGCGATGAAAGGTGTCCTACTAGTTATCCTTAATAGTATCATTTCTAGGGGTATAATACCGACTTCTATGAAAACTGCTAAAGTTAAACCTTTGTATAAGGGTGGCTCCAGAAACATGGTAATTACCGACCTATCTCTGTTCTGTCATGCATTGGGCAAATTTTTGAAAAGCATCTACTGCTTACCATGACGAATTTTTTGAATACGCACAATGTTCTATCACCTTGTCAGTACGGCTTCATACCAGGAAAAGGAATAACATATTTTTTTGAAGAATTCTCTGACGTACTAAATTGAGCTTTTGATAAGAATAAAGCCGTATGCTCTCTTTTTCTTGACGTAAACAAGGCCTTCGATAGCATCTGCCACGTTCTTCCGCTTGATAAACTTTCTACATTGGGATTTCGAGGTTCCCTTTTACATTTACTTACTTTTTCCAAGATAGACGCCAATATGTGTCCATTTCAAGATTTCATAGCGATTTCACGGCAATTACTTCCGGAGTCCCGCAAGGTTTTATATTGAGTCCTTTGTTATTCAATCTATACGTTAATGATCTTGCTAACAATGTGCCTGTTTCGTTGTTCCAGTATGCTGACGACACTGTTATTCTTGCACGCGCAAAGAAATACACTGATGCTGTTACAGCACTACAGATGCCGGCTATTAAAGCCATGGACTGGTTTAGGTCTAACCTTAACAATGTTAATACTTCTAAAACGCAACTTATATGTTTTCATAACCCATTAAAACAATTTGAGTTGAGTCATCCTGTTTATTTGCATACTTCCTCCTGTTTTCATTGTAACTGTGTGCCAGTAAAATATGCGCATTCGGTGAAATATCTTGGCCTGATCTTTGATAGTGATCTCTCTTGGAACTCACACCTTAATTTTATTTGCGAAAGACTTCGTGCTGTATCTTGTGTCCTGTATAATATTAGATATGCCTTTTTTAGTCCGTAAATGTGTTACACACGCTTTAGCCTATAGTGTGCTTAGATACGGAATCACTGTTTATGATCACTGCACGGTTCGCTGCGTTCTTCTGCGTTCACTTTTAAAAAATATTGCCTAAGACCTGCCCACTGGTAATAACATTGATATTTTTAGAAGATTAAAGCTTCCGATTCTTTATTCTTTGTTAACAGAAACCATTGTGCTTAAACATTTCTGGTGCAGTCAATTCACCATTCCATATGTTCCTCCACGTGATTTGAAGTTTGAAGTTTATTATAATTTTGACAAGGCAAGATTGTCATGGCGCTGGAGAAAAAGGCGAGACTATACACGCCTGACTAGGCCCCTGGCGCTACGAGCACAGCAGACAACAGTGCAAAAAAAAATGTGTACATATATACACATAATACACGCATATACATACTTACATATACATGTATATATACGAATGACTTAATTATACATACAATAAATCAATGCAACACAATAAGTATAAATAATGAAAATGAAGAAATAAAGTACGTACAGAAAGATACAGGAAGGCCAAACAAAAGCCAAACGGGAACAAAAAGTGTTGCAACGCATGAAATTGCATATCAGTCGAAAAACAGAAAATTAATTACAAAAAAGAGGTGTCAATTGTTGGAAAAATACAGTTTTGATTTCTTTCTGAATATTGAAATGGTTGAGGAATCTTGCATGATATCAAATAAAGCATGGTCATCATTAAGTAAATTGGGATTCTGCCACTGTAAAAGCTGATTGCCGTAGTTTGTTCTAGTTTTTACCTTAATTGTGCTCCTAGCTCTTAAGCTGTAATTAGTTGTGGTATTAGTATATATAGAAAAAAAGTTCTCGCGAACTTATGAATTCTAAAAATGCTTTTCGAATAACTTTTGTTTATGTAGACTGGTGACACTCAAAATACTACCCTGGTGAAAGTACTCAGAGGTATGTTCGTACATAGATAGGTTATAAATAATACGAACACACTTTTTCTGCATTCGAAATAGAGTTTCCAAGTTAGCTTTAGAAGTGACGCCCCAGGTAAGTAGACAATAGTGTAATCTAGAATGAATAGCAGAAAAGTATAACTGACGTTTAGGATTTAAAGGTGACAGCGTGCGATGCTTATTGACATACCAATTAATTGTGCTGTGTTACGTTAAATATATCTTACGTGATGCGTCCACCGTAGTTTTTCATGGAAGAGTGCGCCCAAGAACTTGTACTGGGAAACCCTTTCAAGTGGTTGCGATTGAAACATTAAAGAAGATGCGAACTTAACTGGCTTGATAATAGGAGTAAAAACAACATACCTTGTTTTTTTAACATTTAGGCTCAACTGATTAGCCGATAACCACACTGAAACGAAATTTAACCAGTTGTTAATAAGAGGAATTAGAATAGAAATGTTACCAGAGGAGAAGAAAACGTTTGTATCGTGGGCATATAATACAATATCGGGTGTTTCTGGTATTGCAACGATATCATTGATATAAAGCAGGAAAATCGTAGGACCTGTAATAAAACCCTGCGGGACGCCGTACCTAATGTCTTCTAAATCTGATTTTATGCTGTTGATTTCCACAAATTGGGAGCGGTGTAATAGATAGTTACGCAGTAAGTCTATAGCAATGCCTCTAATTCCATAAAAGGGCAATTTAGAAAAAAAGTATGTTATGTTTAATTGAATCGAATGCTTTATTAAAGTCTAAAAATAAAGCTATTGTGTATTGTTGGTTTTCCATATTGGCAACAATTTTATCACGGATTTCAAGTAAAGCAGATTCAGTGGATTTACCCCTTTGAAAGCCACACCGATTCGGGGATATAAGGTTATGCTTTTGCATGTGTCCAGTTATTCTAGAAATTAAGGCTTTTTCAATAATTTTAGAAAAAACTGGAAGTATGGATATCGGCCGGTAATTAGTGATGCAATCAGTTGCGCCACCTTTATGCAAGACGACGATCCTAGCAATTTTCATGTTATCCGGAAATGTGCTTGTAGAAAACACAATGTTTGTTATGTCACAAAGCACATTGCATAATAAATCCGCGACCGCTTACTTTAATACCGTCATAACCACAAGAAGAGCTGTTCTTTAAATTGCTAATAATGTGTGCTATTTCTGTAGGTGTAACAGGACGAAGATACATAGTATTTTGCAAACTGGTGTTTATATAGTCCTTAAAGTTGTGGCTAACTTCCGAGTCAAAGTAGCCAAAGCACAAGAACTGCTGATTGAATACTTCAGCGAGGGACTTACCGCTTAGCACTTTATCGCCGTACGTAAGTTCCTGGGGAATGCTGTTTTTTGTGTGCCGCTATAGATCCTTTAGAGTTCACCAAGTTTTTTTAGGATCATAAAGAATGTCCGTAAATTTGTTAGCGTAGTAGTCAACCCATGACTTTTTTATGTAGGCATTTAGCCTGTTCCTGATCTTTTTATATTGCTTAAAAATTTCTGTGTCCTTACATTTCAGGAAGTTGCTGAAAAGCCTATCTCGGGCTTTCATTCTCTTGACTAAGTCGTAGGTAATCCATGGTGTTCTCGCTTTCTTAAACTTTCTAACAGTTACCAAAGGAAAAGAATATTCGTAAATTTCGATAATTTTCTCGAGAAAACTGTTGTATAAAAGGTTCGAATCAGATTTATTTTTATGTAAAATTTCATTCCAGTTTACAGATGCACTATTTTGACGGAAATTATCTATAGCGCGCTTAGTTATCACCCGCGTAGTTTTTGTCGAGTGTTCAATGGTAACCTGTGGAAAGGTGCGCTTAGGAATGAAGCAGAACAAAGGTAAATGATCACTGATTGTACTTACAAGCACTCCCGCTTTCACGTCACTTTCATCACGATTAGTCAGACACAAATCAATCAAGGTTTCACTGGATGCAGAGACGCGAGTAGGCAGAGAAATATTGTTTGAAAAGTCATACATTGATAACAGGTCGACAAATTCATTAACTGATCTATTACCAGGTTGCAACAAATCAATGTTAAAGTCACCCAAAATTACCACACGCAATCAAGCACTGATTTAAATCGACGGAAAAATTCAACCAGAGACCCAGCGGGAAGCCTATAAACAACGCCAATTACGAAAGTTCTACATATGACAAAAAGAAGTTCGTAGTTGGACGACATAGCACAGTGTTCAGTCATTACTTCATAATGAACAGCGTTTTTTTATGTATAAAGCAACCCCACCCACTTTCTTACTACACCTGCTCAAGCATTCAGGGTTGTAACCTTTTATTTGGATTACATGTTGAGCGGTATTGTACCAAGTTTCCGTAAAGGCCAAAATATCAAACGCAAAGCCTAAGGGCATGAAGAATGTGTTTAATTGGTCCTCTTTGTTCCGTAAACTCTGCGCGTTTAGATGATAAAAGGAAAAGAACTTCGAGTGCTTACTCTCCTCAGAAGCAAAATAACGAAAAGAAACGGAATCGAGATAAGACTTAGAAAATGAAACCGCCACGGGAAAGAATAAAGCTTATCAAGCAATACCTGAAGCACTAACATTACACCATGTTCGTGAGGTCGCTTTCTTGGCAAATTCGAATGACACTGTCACCGCTATTCTTTCGTGCAAAAACATGGCCATTCTTTTTCCACACGAAGCTGTCCTTCATGGCTTTTCCCCTTTGTTTGCGCTAGCCATAAAAGCCTTTTGTTCATCGCAGTTAGATTATCAAAAAGTCGATAGTCTGGTGCTTTCTCCCGAAGACGTGAGCGACTTTGTATCCACCATTCCCCCAACATGACAGGTCGGAAGCGAGCTATCACCACATGTTTTTTACCAGCACGTGGATGCAGCCGATGAAGGGAATCAAGGTCAGAGTCTGATAGCTGGGGAAGCTCAAGCGTACGTGCCAGACAGTTCATCTTATCAAGAAGGTTTTCACTCTCTTCTTTTTGCATACCGTAAACCTCGATGTTCTTTCGGCGGCTGTACTGCTCCAATTCATTTAACTGAGCTTTCACTTCTAGGACATTTGGAGAAGTTTCAGACTCCAAATGTTCAACACGCTTCCTCAAGGCCACAATTTCAGTACCCTGACTGTCAGTCTTCTTAAGTATTTCCTCATACTTGTCAGAGAGCATTTGGATAGATGCCTCAATGCCACTGATGCCTTTGACAGCCTAGGACAAGGCGTCCACTTTGGCCAAAAGTGGAAGAAGTGATAATACATCTGCATTCAGTTGGTTCAGCTTACATTCAAGTCTTTGGCTTTCAGACATAATGGATGAGGCACCGCCCCTTTTTTCATTTGTTTGACATGTTGCGCACTTCCAAGAATTTTTCAAGGAATCGCCTTTACTGCTAAAGCAGCCCCAGTAATTCCAGAACATTTACCAACATGGTATGAATATTTACAAATTGTACACACAAGGGGTATTTCTTCGGGCCGCATGTCTTCATTGCACGCCAAGCATTCAGTCATAATAACAGTGAACAATGACTAACCAGAGCCACTGCCGCAGCAGGGAACGCCACAGGCTTAAGAGCGAGTTCGAAGCAAAATAACACCAACGTGCAACAGTGGCAAAACAAGTGCGTGAGAAGCGATGCTACGTGCCGTCCACTGCCACTGCTGTGCCCGAAAAGCGAAGAATCTAGGATCCGCCTGTCCTTTTCACGTCCGTCGTCCTCAGGTCTGTCACGTGGTAGCAGCTGAAATCGGGGCGGTGGTCCAAATTATCGCCATGATGGCGTAACAGCTGGATATACGGCCGCACGTTGTATTTCTGCAACAGGGGCAAAACAAGTGCGTGAGAAGCGATGCTACGTGCCGTCCACTGCCTCTGCTGTGCCCGAAAAGCATAAAGACCAAAATACCGTTAATGCATTCCTCGCTCCTCAACCCAGTACGGAAAGCGCACACGTCAATACTATGTACCTGCCTGTTTTAATAGTATGCCACCTAGTTTAATCCGCATGAGAACAAAATACACCATGAAGAAACTTTTGCGGTAGGCTTCCGCATTGCTTCCTGTCCCATAATTATTTCATCTAGTGTTACTGCCTTAATTTCACAATACTGTCATTTTATTTGATATTGTAATGGTTATGTGTCTATATTTGTCTCTCTGAAGTGTTAAAATTTTTGATTTTTTTGTTTGTCGAATTAGTTGCAACAGCTCTATTTTCCTTCGTTTTGCTAATGTTTGCTGTCTGCCAGGCGCTGCCACTGAAGCCCTTGGTGTGGCTTTGGTAGGCCTGATTTTGGTGTACGAGAATTGATATGAATAAAACTACTATCTATCTAAAAAAAAAAACAATCGTGCGAATTGCCTTGCGACCGGCAGTGTGAGGTACTCTGTATGTATTCGTGGGCTTCTTTCGTGCTTGGAAAAATGCTTTTATGTGGTATGCATTGAGCAACAGAAGGCTGTATCCGGACTTTCTCATGTTGCTCTACAATTTTCTCATTAACATTTTTCATCTACATATAATATTTGAAAATTTGATTAATTAATGAAGACTAATTATGTAGTTAGGGGGAATGCAAAAAATAATATTCTCAGTATCTCCATGCGACAGCAAACAACATTACCTCGGTTCCGTCCAGCTGAGTGGCATTTGCATATTTTTTGTTAGTTGGGCTCAAATTACGGGGGGCACTCTATGCAGAGTAAGTACACACTTTACAGACGAATACATGTGGGCAACAATGCGTCCCCTGCAAGGCCGGCCAGTTTTTAATGCCCATAAACTTAGTAAAACAAAGCCGATTGTTCTCGTTTGCCGAAGCTAACTCGCACGTCACATACCAATAAAGTATATTGAGTATCAAGTGCAACCTTTTTGGCCGAGGCCTAGCTTCGGTTCCCACTGCCAAAGGATTGGTCACTAGGCGAACTTCTCCCTATACGAAGCACGATGAGGGAGAAATGAGGGGGAAACGCACACCGTAGGCGAAGTCTGCACAGATATGAAATTGCGCGCTTTACATTGCCATGACGAACATGTTACGGGTGATCCAAGCGGCCCACACTACAAGCGCGAATTTCACACTTGCTGCAAACAGGAGCTACGCAGCCATCACTAACCTGCAGACAGTAAATTGCGAAATTGTTATTGAAAGTCGTCAAATCCGAAAACAAAGATAGGGAACAGGTTTAGAAAAACTTGAACTTCTCGATGCGAAAGACCAACACCATAGAGCGCAACAAAGCCCCTACAAGGAAATGTTTGCCAAAAGACACCTTGACGCAGCTCAGAAGGACAGACACTGAGGACAAATCTTGCCGCATGGTTAATACATCAGAAATAATGATACTTTCGACAAAAACGCGGAATGAAAGACACATTTTTTGCCGCAAATTAGGGCACACAAACGAAAGAAAGAGACGATGGCATGGGCGTCACTTCCAACTGATTTGTTTTGGGTTCTGACCCACGAATAAATAGACATATACGCATGCGCATCCTACTCACAACTTAGGATATCCAACGAAACAGCGACAAAACGCGGGACCGGACAATAATTTGCCCACTGTCCCCTTATCACAATTAGTGAGTGATAAGACAAGGGCTACGCAAGAACGCAAAACTGGGTTATGGCACTCATTCTGTATTATATGCCAGCGGCTGGTAGCGCTACTGGAGTGTATGCAAATTGTAATCATGGGCCCTTTTCCGGACATTCCGCCGTTTTCTTCGAGGCGTGGCGTAGGCGCGACGTGTACAAAATGTCGTTGATGGCCCCGTTTTGCTTCCCTAACGTGACGCAAACTTGACGTGTTGCTTAAGAAACTCTAATGAAGGCACCCAACCTAACTTTCTTGTTCAAGCAAAACAGTTTTCCTCCTCAGTAAAAAATAAAGCAGCTGGCTCAAAGCCTACGATTACTCCGTCATAAGGCTTCTCGCTTCCGTCGCCTGCTGCGTTCAAGCCGTCGTCTGCTACAATAGACCGTTTCAGTTTAGCGTCTTCAACCGAACGCAAAAGCATTACGTACGCAAAAAAAATAGCGCCGTCCTCACTGCGCATGCTCGGTTTCTAGGGTTTACGTTCACTATGATAACGAACGTTATTTGGCGAGTTTAACGTCCATAATGTTAACGGACGTTAAGAAATAGCGTTGTAGAACATAGCGGCACACATGGCCCTCGCTTCAGCGCGAATTCTAGTGATAGCTATGCTCTCACTCGCCTTGGTCGCCATTAACTATTGTAATGATGTTTCGCTTTCTCTAAACTCATCTGAAAGGTTAGTCATGAGCGCATTGCACGTCCATTTTCTGAGATTCTTTGGCGTTTCTCGCGCCCGTATGCCTAACGAGACGGGTCCACATAGCAAAAGCAGGATGGTTGCTAATGAACTGTTTTGGCTTGGATACGTTATGCAAGAGGCACCAGAAGGCGCCCTGTTTTATAACGTTTTGTTTGCGTTTGTGTTTCCATGAGGTAAGCTAAAAGACTTGAAAGGACACGCACGGTAACGTCGCGTAAAGGTGCTAACGTTTAAGTACGAATGGCCACAAACGCTATTCTAAAACTGTCTATTAGCTAGAATGCGTGTACCCGCGAAACGGAATGAGTCATTGTACGTTGGCGCCGACGCGCTTGCTTTCTACCTTGAGACAGCATGCGCGGCCTACCAGTGGGGATAAGCGCACATTCTAGGCCATGTTATAGCTATCTCATGAAACGCAAGCCCGAATCCGGCGTTTGAGAAACGGCCGCTAATCACCGATAGCATTGCGCGCGCCAAAGATATCCGCTTGCGCGACACAAGCGCCGGCACTACTATATCTTGTTCAGTTCACTGGTTACTCGCACCGCGTGAGAAAAGCTCAAGCCGCGGCCTTATGTACTTACATTTCTTTTAATGAATTAAAAAGGCGTTGGTTTCATAAATTCTGATTGTGCGAAAAGGCACTAACTTGATTACAATACAAACATAGCAGGTAAAAGTGGACAACGTGGCAGAAAATTTGCTATGTTCAACCAATATTATTTCATATAAACGCGTTTCCTTTTTAATATGACGGCCCAAAATACAAATGCCAACACCACCCGAGAGCGATGCAAATATTATGAGCACGCGTTATGAACAAAAGGTTTCCCTGGCGCCAAACGACGAGAAAAGTGGGGCGATACGCATTCCTCTCGGCCGCCATTGCATATTACTGCTCATTAGCATCATTCGCGCGGCTTGTCGCACCACAAATTATAGCGAAATTCTTAGCAATGCCGGCTTAGCGTAACGTCACGCAACGTCAGATTGACGTTTACGAAACGACCCTCCCTGTGACGCTCCCAACAGCATATTCCTTCAGCCAATCAGCAAGGTGACATGGCGCCTATTTTGTGTCGCCACCACATATTCGCGAAATCGCAGATGCATTACACTGGCTTCTGCACGCTATCGCTCACGTTCTTTTCGAAGCGCTAACGTCGCAGTTATAGCTGCAAGGACCAAGAAATGCCTTAGTGGATAAAATTTGCAGGCCAACGTCAAGTTTCGTCATCTTGAAGTACTAAATTGTATTTTGCATTTTGCCTTTCCCGGCACAAATTTCAAGGCACGTGAGCTCTCGACAGCAAATTAGAGAGTCAACATAGCGTATAATGGCGGCCGTGCAGCCGCCATGCGTGTCGAGAATAGAGCCTCATCACTGTGTAGCAAATGATGGGTCAACTGGCAGCTGGTATTCAAGCGCTAGAGACACAGATAGACCCCGCTTGCTTACTGTAGCCAATCTCGAAGGAACAGGAAGTGAATCAGGGTTAGCTGTTCCCGTTTAACGTTACCATGCAGCGACAGTACAAGCTTCTATATGAATAAACCTTACGATACCATTCAATTCATCACCCCATAAATTTGTTGCATTGGAACTGTCCGAACATCGCTCGCACACATTCAGATCTCTCCTTGCGTCTACAGCTTGACAGTGTTCCCTTAATCCTGCTTCAAGAAGGGGACGACTAGCCAACAACGCTCCTAGTTGTCTGGCTGTAACGAAACAACGTAGTATACCACGCAAGCTAAAGGACCGCCACATGGGCTTAAATTTCTTTGCTAGAGGCTTACCTAGCATGTTCGCTGACAAACGCCTCCCACCAGCTCAGGTTGACACCTCAGACTTGTGCAAGTCCCACCACGAGATCGTTAGAGTTGCTCTGACATTGAAAAACTTTTGACTTAAGGTTACTTTCGTTTACATGCGACCTGGTCGTCAGCCCAGAGAAGACATCAGCTAGGTGTTGCGTCTAAAACAGGGATGTCCCACAAGACATATTGTTACGCAAACGAAGGATTAAGACGAGATAATTTACAAAGTATATTTACAAAGGATAACTGCAGCGCTGGCCAGTCCAGCCTTCAGCTAGAGAGCTAGAGAGAGTTCGTCGTCTTCGTCGGGGCGCTCGCGTGCATAGGCCACACTAAACACGCAATGTGCATGTATCATTACCCCCGACGGCAGTAGCACTGTCCCGGGGCGTCTAAATATTGGTGATAACAGGAGAGTCATATGGCTTGAGGCGTGCAACATTCACAACGTTAGTGTAACTCGGGGCAGATGAAGCACGGGTGTTGACTGGTGCGATTTCGTATGTAACAGAAGTCACGGCACGCAGCACTCGATATCGGCCTGTGTACCGAGACAGGAGTTTTTCTGACAGGCCAACGTGACGAGTTGGGGACCACAGTAGTACCAGAGATCCAGGCGAAAAGGGGACGTCTTTGTGTTGGCTATTGCACAACCGCTGTTGCTTCTCTTGAGAGGTCACGAGGCGAGCGCGCACGATTTTTCGTGCTTGGGCTGCCCTGGTGATGGCATCAAGTGCATACTCGCTCGTCTCTGCTGCGGCGGGTGTAAGGGATGCGTCCAGTGGCAATGTGGGTTCTTGACCGAACAACAGAAAGAACGGGGAATAAACGGCAGTATCGTATGGCGAGGAATTATATGCAAATGTGACATAGGGTAGGGCAAGGTCGCAATCAGTATGGTCGGACGAGTCGAGCTTTGTGAGCATGCCTGTTAGAGTGCGATTCAGACGCTCTGTGAGACTATTATGCTGTGGAAGGTAAGACGTAGTCAGCTTGTGCTTGGTGGAGCAGGACTGCAGGATGTCGGCAATGACTTGAGAAAGAAGTGTCCGACCACGGTCTGTGAGCAGTTGGTGTGAGACATCATGCTGCTGAACCACGTCGCGTAAAAGAAAATCGGCGACATTTGTGGCGCAGCTTGTTGGAAGCGCTCTGGTGATGGCGTATTGTGTGGCATAATCTGTCGTCACAGCAACCCACTTGTTGCCAGACGTGGATAGGCCAAGCAAGGACCAAGTAAGTCCAAGCCAATGCGAAAGAACGGCTCCGAAGGAATGTCGAGCGGTTGAAGGAACCCGGCAGGGAGCGTCGATGGTGTTTATCAGTGCTGGCATTTTTCACACACCGCGACATATTTCCGGACGGAGCAGGCAAGACCTGGCCAAAAGAAGTGACGGCGAATCCGGTCATAGGTGCGGGAGACGCCAAGGTGGCCTGCCGTTGTTAAATCCTGAAGTTCTTGGAGAACAGCTGATCGGAGGTGCCTAGGAATGACGAGGAGTAGAGCAAGAGCAGGACCGTCCCAGCGTACATTGTGGCAGTATGATGCAGCAATGGCGCAGAGGTAGAGCAACCACCTCGCGTGAAAGAGGACCGTGGTTTGAATCTTGGTGCCGCACAATTTTCCATCGGATAAAGAAAAAGATATCCGCGTGTTGATAAAATTGCATAAACAGGTCTGGAGTGCGGCCTGATTCCGGTGACCAGAACCGGTAACGCACTCCCACAGCAGAGCAGGATTGGCCCACCCTGGTGCAGTACTTGGCCGCAACCAACTATACGAATACAAAAATCAAACCCCGGATCTCAGTCCCCAGTTGCTACGAAGCAACTGACCACAGCGGTGGTCAAACCTGTGACGCAGCAGAGGGTGCTGAGAGTCCCTGGATCCGGAAGTCCGCCATTGGAATCTGAACGTGGCAACGTTTAACGCTAGAACCTTATCTAGTGAGGCGAGTCTAGTGAGTCTAGTCTATTGGAGGAATTAGCGGGCATTATGTAGGATATAATAGGGCTCAGTGAGGTTAGGAGGACAAATCAGGCAGATACAGTGCTAAAAAGTGGGCATGTCCTGCGCTGCCAGGGCATAGCGGAAAAACGCGAACTAGGAGTATGATTCCTGATTAATAAGGATATAGCGGGTAGCATACAGGAATTCTATAGTATTAACGAGAGGGTGGTAGGCCTGGCTGTTAAACTTAGTAAGAGGTACAAATACGTCTAAGAGGTACGTGTAGTAACAGGTACAAGTACGTCAGGGCACAATACTTTCGCACGCATTTACACAAGAAAATGGCGTTCCACAATGTTGCATTCTGAGCACTACGCTCTTGATAGTCAAAGTGCAATCTGTATATAAGATGATCCCATAATCTGCTAAGCACTCAATATGTGTCGACGATTTGCAAGTGGCGTGCCGCGCCTCAAGCATACCCACCTGCGAACGACAACTACAAATAACGATAAATAATCTTACACAATGAGCTGCCAAAAATGGTTTCCGGTTTTCAACACAAAAAACTGTTCAAGTTCTCTTTTCCCAGAAGAGAGGGTTACACTGCATGCACTCCAGTTTTTACATTACACAGTACAACGCTGCCAGTCAAATAACACTACACATATTTAGGCTTAACTTTTGACACAAAACTGAATTTCCTGGCCCACATTAACGCAACTAAAATTAAAGCAAATAAAGCATGAAATATGGTCAATGTTTTATCGCATAAGCACTGGGGATCTGACCGAACATGTCTATCACGTATATACCGGTCCCTTGTACGTAGCATCTTCGAGTACGGCGCTGTAGTTTATGGTGCAGCTAGGCAGCCCTACATTAAGCGACTTGATCCACTTCATAATCTTGGCCTACGACTGGCGAGCGGTGCCTACAAAACATCGCCTGTCCAAAGTTTATATGTTTACGGGAATGAGCCTTCATTACAGCACCGCAGAGCAATACTTACACTTTGCTATGTATTAAGAATTTGGTCATCACCACAACATGTATGCTACAACATCGTAACACAGTGCAAATCACGAGTACGCTACACAAATAAACCGAACATGATTAGGCCAGTCATCTTACGACGAGAACAATTCTGGCAGACATGATGTTCCTCGTGTAGCCCCGCCGGTTGCTGAAAGGCCAGCAAGATTGCCCCCGTGGTGCAACTTTACAAAGCTATGTGACTGAACGTTAACACATGTAAAGAAAAAAGACATTCCACAAGAACACATAATACAAGAGTTCCGAGCTGTTCAGGAAAAATATGAAAACTACAAGGAAGTTTACACTGATGGCTCTAAAACACAAGAATACGTAGGTGCCGGAATCCTAGCGAAAAATTGACAATATAGCATTCAGATAAATAATTTTTTTTTCAGTCTTTGCCGCCGTAGTTTATGCGATATGGATGGCCGTTAAGAAAATAACTACCGAAGAATGCTATTATTTATACCGACTCGTTGAATGCCCTAAGAGCTTTGACGCTCGATAGAGAAATGTGCGAAATAATACGAACCCTTATATATAGCTTTCATTGATTGCGAGAAAGCGTTTGATTCAGTCGAAACTTCAGCAGTCATGAAGGCACTACGGAATCAGGGTGTAGACGAGCCGTATGTAAAAGTACTGAAATATATCTATAGCGGCTCCCCAGGCATCGTAGTCCCCCACAAAGAAAGCAACAAAATCCCAATAATGGAGGGCATCAGGCAGGGACATACGATGTCTCCAATGCTATTCACAGTATGTTTACAGGAGGTCTTCAGAGACCTGGATTGGGAAGAATTGGGGATAAGAGTTAATGGGGAATACTTTAGTAACTTGCGATTCGCTGATGATATTGCCTTGCTTAGTAACTCAGGGGACCAATTGCAATGCATGATCACTGACCTGTAGATGCAAAGGAGTCGGATAGGTCTAAAAATTATTCTGCAGAAAACTGAAGTAGTGTTTAACAATCTAGGAAAAAAAAACAGCAGTTTCCGATAGGTAGCGAGGCACTGGAAGTCGTAAGGGAATACATCTACTTAGGGCAGGTAGTGACAGCGGATCCCGATCATGAGGCTGAAATGATCAGAAGAATAAGAATGGGATGGGGTGCATATGGCAGGCATTCTCAGAGCATGAACTGCAGGTTGCCATTATCCCTCAAGAGAAAAGTGTATAACAGCTGGGTCTTACCAGTACTCACCTACGGGGCAGAAACCTGGAGGCTTACGAAAAGAGCTCTACTTAAATTGAGGACGACGCAACAAGCTATGGAAAGAAGAGTGATGGCTGTGACGTTAAGGGATAAGAAGAGAGCAGATTTGGTCAGGGACCAAACGCGAGTCAAAGACATATTACTTGAAATCAAGAAAACGAAAGGCGCATGGGCAGGATGTATAATGAGGAGGGAAGATAACCGATGATCATTAAGGGTTACGGACTAGATTCCACGAGAAGGGAAGCGTAGCAAGGGGCGGCAGAAAGTTAGGTGGGCGGATGAGGTTAAGAAGTTTGCTGGGACAACATGGCCACAATTAGCATATGACTGGGGTAGTTGAAGAAGTATGGGTGAGGCCTTTGCCCTGCAGTGCGCGTAGCCAGGCCGATGATGATGATGATGATGATGATGATGATGATGAATACACTATCCCGGAGAAGAGACAGGTGAAAGGATGAATCGGAAGGCGAAGAATCCAAGCCATCAATGATTGCGCGCAGAGTGTCATCACGACGTCGCTCGTAGGCTACATGTACCAGCTGAGAAACGGAGAAAATGCAAGCGTCGGCATCGCGGTCAGGGTCGGCGGCTCGTTCGTCCACTGGATAGCGTGATAAACAATCTGCGTATTGATGTAATCGGTACGACTTGTACACTTTTGCATATGAATATTCCTGCAGCCGCAGATCCCAGCGACCAAACCGGCCGGTAGGGTCCTTCAATGAGGAAAGCCAGCAGAGCGAGTGGTGGTCCGTGATTACAGAGAAGTGCGTGCCACACACGTATGGGTGGAATTTGGAAACTGCCCAGACGAGAGCCAGTCATTCACAATCTGTGATCGAGTAGTTGTGCTCCATTGCTATGAGGAAGCGGCAAGCGTGGGCGATAACACGATCTTGACGCTAATGTCGCTGGGCCAAGACGGCTCCAATACCGTGACCATTGGCACCGGTATGCACCTCTGAAGGAGAGGCCGTTTCAAAGTGGGCCAGTATAGGTGGCGTGGGGAGAATGTTGGTGAGGTGGACAAACGCGGCAGTTTGAGCTGGGCCCCACGTAAATGGTACGTCCTTCTTCAGAAGATCGGTAAGAGGTTGGACAATCGCTGCGAAATCTTTAACGAAGCGTCGGATGTAGCAGCAGAGTCCTACAACACTTCGGACTTCTTTGACAGACTAAGGTACAGGAAAAGACGTGACAGCACGAATTTTCTCCGGGTCTGGTTGAATATCGGAAGCGTCGACGAAGTGGCCCAGCACTGTTATCTGCCGACAAACGAAGTGACACTTGAAATGATTTAGTTGGAGCCCAGCCTCGAGGAAGACTTCAATAACCGCTGATAAGCGCTCAAGGTGTGACTGAAATGTCGGCGAAAATACGAGAACGTCGTCTAGGAAGCAGAGGATTGTTGACCATTTGAACCCTTGAAGCAAAGAATCCTTCATCCGTTTGAAAGTTGCTGGGGCGTTGCATAGACCCAATAGCATACCTTTGATATATATACTGTCATGAGTGACGAACGCGGTATTCTCTTGGCCCTTTTCATCCACAGAAATCCGACAATAATCAGACCACACTTCTATTGATGAAAAGTAGTTAGCACTGTGGAGACAATCTACGCAGAAACGCCATGTGTCATCTTTCTTTTTAACAAGCACCACGGGCGACGCCCAAGCGCTCGACGAAGGTTCAACAGTGCCTTTGGCAAGCATCTTCTTCAATTCTTCTTTAATAACCTTAAGCTCTGAAGCAGAAACTCGATATGGCCTGCGGTAAATAGGACTGCATCACCAGTATTTATTTGATGCTTAACAGTCGAAGTTTGGCCCAATTGGCAATTGCTAAGACCGAAAATGTCTTGGTAGGTAACCAAATGGTGACAGAGAGCTGCTGCTTGTTCAGGCAATAGGTCTGCAGGAATCATGGGGCGAAATGTTGCGTCAGGGCAAATAGCATCCTGTCGACATTGTTAAGAACCTGAGCAGACGTCTACGCAAAACGTCCTGACGTGGTGATCTCCGATAGCACGCCGTGTTGCAACCGATACGCCTTGGGGTAGAACTTCCTTTGTTTGTCAGGCCGAAATTGACGACGGGGAGGCATGTTCGGTTATCGTGGACGGCGACCACGGAATGGGGCACAGTGATATTGCGCTTCAAAAGGACGGGTGTGGTGACATAATCACCATCGCGTACAGGAAAAGATGATCGAAAATCGACGAAAGTCAAGGCTTTAGGCTGCAGGCGGACGAAGGTGGTCGTACAAAAGTTGTTCGGCAATTCGGCACGAATATGCGTGAGTTGCAGGCAAATGGTACCGACAGAACAGCCGATGAGACATGAATGCGCAGTAAGAAAGTAGAGTCCGAGGATTAGGTCATAGGGACAACTGGAGTGCACTGTAAAAGACCAGGAAGGAGATGGTCGGCGATACTTATACGTGAAATACACGTTCCAGTGACGTCTACAGTGCTGCCACCGGCCACACTTACGGCTGGTGTAGTAGCAGGCGTGAAGACCTTCCTCAGTCGACGACAGAGGTTACAACTAATTATGGAAATCTGGGCTCCAGTATGTAAGAACGCCGTCAAAGGGCAACCCCTCCCCCCCCCTCCCCCCGTCAACGGGAACATCAAGTAAGTTCTGGTTCGTTAAGAGAGTCAATGGACGATTCCGACACGACGAAGATAATACAGCACTACCTGCAGGAGCTGCATGGTCTAGTTTTCCGTCGGGCGGGTCCATAATTGGTCGGCGATGAATAGCGGTAGGGCTAGAGCGACGGGGACCGACGGCGCTAAGGCCACGGCGTGCGAGCGGGATGACTGACATCGACGGATACGTCAGAGGCAGAAGGCACACACGTAGAGACGAGTAACGGTGGTGGAACCAACGGTGGTTCGGCGAGGAAACGGGGAAAAGGAGCTCTAATACGGTGATGTCCAGGGGTTGCGGCCGTGGCGAGCGACGTGTCCAATGGAGAAGCAACTTAAGCGAATGAACTAGAAGTCCGAAGTTCTCTACTCGGTCGGGTTGTGGTATCTGGGAGGGGAATACAGATCGCCGTGAGGCGTAGCAGTCAGCACCGGTCGGGCGTAAGGTCGCGAGACGGAGCAGGCAGCAGGAAAACCTAGGTTTGCGAATTCTTGCCGCACAACCGCCTGAATGAGAGGGAATGCTGTGGCTGGTTGGTCAATGGTGGGGTCAAGTGGGCGTGGATGGAACGGCGCAGGACTTGTAGCCTCGAGCTCGCGGCGAACAATATGTGTAACGTGCTCATTTAAGGGTGGTGAGGCGGTAACGTCGACGCAAGAAGATGTGACAGCCGCGTTAGGGAGCCAGGTGAGCTGTAGAATGACGCGGCGGCTTTTGGCACGCTCAAAGCGGCAGCATTCCTTGACAACGACGTCGATGGTGGACACATTTTTGAACACCAACAAGTTTAACGCGTCGTCCGCGATCGCTCTGACTGCGAGGCCGAATTTGTCAACCTCGGCCATTTTCTCGTCGAATTACCAGCAAAGAGCGAGCACGTCTTGTATGTACGAGACATACGATTCTGTAGAAGACTGAACTCGGCTAACAAGCTCTTTTCTAGCAGCCAGCTGCCGACTGGTGGGATTTCCAAAGAGGTCGTTGAGCTTCTCCTTGAAGGCATTCCAGCTTGAGATCTCGTCCTCGTATGTCCGGAACCAGACCCGAGGAGTTCCGCCCAAGTCGAATGCGACATTCGCTAGCCTAGCATAATGGTGTGGTCCCACCGGTTGATTCGGCTAACGCGCGCATACAGGCTGAGCCAGTCCTCAACGTCCACATTATCTTAGCCGGTATATATGCCAGGATCGCGGGGATTGGTAAGCGTAACGTACGTTGTTCTCGGGGTCGCAGGAGCAGAATGAGACGAGGTGTCGTCACCGGGAGCCATGGCGGAAAGCAGGACGGCGCGGCCGCTACGGAGCTTCAGTGGCCATGACGGGGAACGCCTCCACCAAAATGTTACGGGAACGAAGGAATAAAACTGGAGATTATTTGAAGAGTATATTTACAAAGGATAACTGCAGCGCTGGCCAGTTCAGCTGATAGCTCAAGAGCCAGAGAGCGTTCGTCGTCTTCGTCGGGGCGCCAGCGTGCATCGCGCTCAAGAAACATGCATTGTGCCTGCATCGACACCATTAAAGCTGGCGATTTCAACGCGCCCATATCTCTTTGAGCTACCGAATAGACACCACGCGCGCCCGAGCAGAAGCTATAAGGAAGAGCTACTTCTACCTCGTTAATGCACAACTCTCGGTACACGAGAGTTGTGCTAAATGAAGTCCAGCCAGACACCACTGCAATTGTGACATGTATGTCGCAAGACCTCGTCTACGTTGTCAACGACAGTAAAAGAGATCAGATATGACCACCATCTGATTCTGCTTACCATAAATAGTATGAATCTAACCTGCAGAAAAACTAAAACAGCAAAAACGATAAACATTGTCCGTTTCCGCTAATTGTACGTGGACGGCATGGGTGCTTTCCTGGGAACAAGGGAAACAGATGGCTACAAATGCGACGCGCACGTGCTAGATCAATTTTTCTCCGAAATTGCAAATGCTGAACCTCATAGCTACCAGGCATAGAGCAGGACAGCATGTGAAGCTTCATCCTCAAAATCTTGCGTTTCGAATTTTTTTACAATGGTGCAAAGGCAGCTGCCCAAAGGTACGCGACGGAGCTTCACCGTTCACGATGGAATTCCATATGAAATGCACATGCATCGGACAAAACCTTCTCGTTTATGGCACCTAGCATCTAGGCATGAGCAAAATGTAGAGGAAAAAGTTGGAAGACGCTTAAGCTTCGCATTTAGGAGTTAAACCATATAGTGTTCACAGATCTCTAGCTTCTTCTAACGCTTCCCGGCAACTGGAGTGTATGTAACCATGACGTTTACGTGAAAACGCTTGCCGCGAACGCTATTAAAGAAGGCGAGCTTTGTGGCGGAATCTTGGACTCTTGCGTGGGCCGCGATGCGGCGGAGGTGAGCGCCAGCTGGAGTTAATGCAAGAAACCAGGCGCGCAACTCCATCGCCCCCAAGACACCCATCGCGCCGGCGCGCCCCAAATGCTGACGCTGCGGCCGTTTTGTGCATGTGAAGGGATCTGAGTTCTCGCATACCAGAATTATAATTTCTCGTATAGTCAAATTTCAATCTGAGAGTTATCATGTATTTGTCTTCAAGTAGTAGTTTACAATTTTTCTACGTATTTTAGCTTCGGAAATTCAATTAGTTCAGTGACTTCCTTTCATCACCGCCTGGGTATATGTGGTTCGAAAATCATTTTGTCCATACGACGTGCGGCGCCGGACGCGGGACGCCGCACTTTCTGCGACAGGAATTCTTCACCGCTATCACGTTAAAACAGCCCGCGCGCAGCATGGCCTTGAAGCAAAGAATATCAGAGCAAGGTTTCCGCGCTCGACTCTACTCAGTTTTTCTCTGTCGCTCTTCCGACTGCAACGACCACTGGGTCACCTACAACATCCCGCCCGAATATCGATGCAACACAAATGCTGGATGATTCATTCATTCTCGCTGATCTACTGTATACACTCATAAGGGTGAGTTGCAGAAGTGGACCTGTAGTTGATTGTTTGACATATACGGCATTCCGCAATCTCCCAGATGAGAGAATGTCGCACACTCTCGATTTTCTCAATGATGTATTGGAAACTACTGTCAGAAAAGCGTACGTAATCACAGCGTGCCGATAAGAAAGCCAGCATAGGAGACGCCGGCCTCAGCAGCTTTGAGAGAAAGAGAGGACACATACGCCACAGACAAGCGACGCGATGAACGCCCAAGCTTCGAAGAGAGAGAGGGCGGATGCCAGAACACCCTCTCAGACCTCGACACACGGCGAGCATAGCAAGAGGGCAGGAGGACATCCCCATCGTAGGCCGACAGATCAGCCACCACTCTCCTAAAAGACATGGTTGTGGCTGCGAATAAAAACGCGAGAAACGTCTAGAAGATTCCCAGGTTTTCTTCATGCTACTGGAGAACGACTCCGTCCGAAAGTTGAGGAACGCCTGCGCAGGCTATAAAAGCGCCGTTCTGAAATCGGAGGAGCTGAGATTAGACTGCGCTAGTGAAGAGATGTGACGCGTGGACTGAGCGTATTCAGGATAAGAGGACCTCCAGTGAAACTGGCGGACGAGTTCTCGAGAGTCTGCATTTCCTTAAGAAGTTCCTTCTTCGAGACTGCCACAAACTACCCTGAGGACGTCTGGCTCAAGACCAACACGGGTGAATACGAGTGGACACTTGGTGCTCCTATGCCTTCTGTAGTGCACGTGTTGAAATCTCAGTGCTTGTCGTTAATTATTTTCAAGTATTCTTAGTCCCCATCGGAATTACATTGTGATCTACCTAGTCGAACTGTGCACGTGTGAACCTAACTGTCTTATTGGACGAATAATTTTCTTGAGTTTTGACAACTCTGGGCTCTGACTCGGTCTTTGAACCGGAACCGGCATTCGCCGGGGGACCAGAAAGCCTCTTATTATTTGGCCGTGCTTTCGTGTTGCTATTTTCCGAGGGTTATAAGTGGGCTTATCAGGGGAGATGGCATCACCGTGACGCCACATTAACCCATTAAAGACCAGCGTGACCATATGGTCACGTTAGTCTGCACAGTGGATTTCATTTAATTAAGATTAACAAAACGGCACCAAAATCGCCTTTGACATGCCGTTAGAGTTCCCTTTATGGATATCAAGTGGCAGCAGGTGTTAGTCGTGTTGTGGGGGACCCTCGCAAAGGCGGGAATAAGTGTTGCTGTGCGAGTAGCATCGCCATGCATCACTCCGAGGGGTAATGTGTTTTTTTTTCAGTGCTTGTTTAAGCAATAGTCCGTTATCCTTACCTCCATATTGCTCTTGGAATATGTGACCTTCGATGAGCATTTCTGAAAGATTTATGTTTGATTTATCTGTCAACGAGCATGTTATCTTGCGCTTGCCATATGGTCACGCTAGGCCTTTAGGCTACCTAACTTCTTATTTTTTTAAAAACTGTATTCTCATCTCTCACGGCTGCTGGCGCATTCCCGCAGTGTTTATTTCTTATTTTAATGTCTGAATGGGTTGATGTTGGAATAAATAGCAAAGATGCTCGAAGAAGACGGTGACGACGTGTCAGTGATTTATATCGACCCGCGATAGACTAGCACCTATTCGGATGAATAGTCGGCCGATGAAGACTCAGGCGGGCTCATTGACAATCTAATCTGGCGGCAGCTATGAGCCGGCGCTGAAACTGTTTTCTCTGACGGGCGCCGTATTGGTGGATCCGACTCGGACGATGACGACCCCAGGCGGGAAAGGTGACGGAACATGCGAGGTTTCTTCTGCCGTAGTTGATGCGGCCATTCCTGGGAAATTATCCAGTGCTTCTAAGTGGACGAACGGTGGTCTCCAGAAAAGCCTTAGCATATTTCCCTACCCAAACTTTGCTGCTCACAGGGGCTTTTCACCTGTTCAGTTGTTCGAAATCTTTTTTGATGAAGCCGTCGTGGAGCTGCTAGTCTAACCAACAAGAAAGTATGCCTTCTTTTTCAATATCCCAGATCCGGAGGTTACCAAAGATGAATTAGGTTTTCGTGGAGTGCTGGTTTTGTCCGGCGATAACCGCATGCCAGGGAAAAAGTGCTATTGGGACAGCGGCTTGGATATGCGCCACACGATCGCCTACAATGCTATGCGAAGAAATCGCTTCGTACAGATAATGCGATTCCTGCACTGTGCGAAATGCAAGCCTAACGCTTAGTGACAAGTTGGCAAAGTTGCGTCCATTGATGGCCCTATTGAAAGCAAGGATTCTGGAGCACTTTCAACCTGTGCATCACCTGAGCTATGACGAAAGTATGACTGAGTATTAGGGTCGTGATGGCTGTAAACAGTTTATACGCGGAAAGCCTATCCGCTTCGGGTATAAAGTATGCTTCCTAAATGCCAAGAACGGACACCTTGTAAACTTCAAAGTGCATCAAGGCAAGCAGGGGATCCCGGAACATCTGAAAAATATGAAAAGGGCTTCGGAAAAGCAGCGGCGCCACTTATTCGAATGGTGGATGAACTCGCAGCAGAGACGCACGACCTTCCTTTCTTTTTCTATTTTGATAATTTATTCACAGGCATGCCGCTACTCAAGCATCTCAAGGCGCAGGTCTACGAAGGCACGGGCACTGTGAAGCAGAACCGTGTTCCCAAAGAGTGCCTTATCGCTCGACCACAATTCGTCAAGCGCCAACCTCGCGGGCACGAAGAGCCCGTGCTGAGCGACAATGAGATAATTGTTGCCCGCTGGACAACAATTCTGGACAATTCTGTAGTAATGATCGTACGCACCATTCAGGGCGTAGAGCCAATGTCATCTGCAGACAGGTACTCTCGTGTTCAGAAGAAGCAAATCGAGGTGGCCCGCAAAAAACACTGTTGCTCAGTACAAGTTTTATGAGAGCTACGCACCAGATTGATGCAAATGTGGGCGCGTACAGGATTGTAATCCGTGGCAAAAAGTGGTGGTGGCCAATTTTCACTTTGTGATGTATCTATCATTTTTGTGATATATCTTTGTGACTTTGTGATGTATCTATCAGCAACGCTTGGGCGCTAATTCGTAGCAAAGGGTTCAACGTCACGCAGGTGGAATTCCGCAGGCAAATTGCGCAAAGCTACCTGATGCGATGGCCCAATAAGCATAGAGGACCTGGTCAACGCAGAATCCCAATAACTGGTGATGTCCTGACTAGTACACGGTATGACCA
The DNA here is from genome assembly GCF_023375885.2 of Dermacentor andersoni. NCBI lineage: Eukaryota > Metazoa > Arthropoda > Arachnida > Ixodida > Ixodidae > Dermacentor > Dermacentor andersoni. The sequence continues at coordinate 172,285,450 of NC_092819.1, read as the reverse complement.
AGTGGCCAACTTTGTTGCACCAATACCTAATGGCAAGAGGTGGAGGTGTGCATGAGATAATTGCAACAGCGCAGTGCACACACAATGCACAAAGTATGACGACGGCATGTGTATTCCATGATTTAAACCATGTCACACTAAATAAGTGCTCGACTATTCGCGATGTATGTTTTTTGTGATGTTTCATGGCTTCAAATAAATGTTTTTCACTTCGCGTATTTTGCTGTACCGTAAGGGGCCAGTGTGACCATATGGTCACGGGCTATTTTAAAAAACTAATTAGGCAAGAGTAATAATTTTTTGCATGTGAATTATTAGTACAAAGATAAGTTAATATATAAGATTTATTTCAAGATAAATATTTCAAAAAAAGGAACCGGTTCCTAATGGGTTAAGTTCGCTGTCGCTCTAAGCACGGGCGCTCCTCGAGGGAGCAGAGACAACGCCTCCTAGTTAGCCGGCTAGTCCACCCTCTTTTATGAACTCTTGCTACTGTAACTGGACATTTTCACCGTTGAACACGGCCTACGGAAAGCGCTGACATCAAAATCACCCGGGCTTACTCGGGAGGATTCCTCTTACATTCTATGATAGTCGGGCCCGATAGCATGACGTCATGGATCAACGTGCGTGCAACTTTGATAGCGCGTCAGGTGTTGGGCGAAAGGAAAGGGCATCACTGGGATGCGTCACCCGATGGGCATCGCAGCATTCGCATCATGCGGGGTTAGCACCGCAGGCTGCTGCTACTTGCTGGCTCGCGCACATCGTACCGCTATGGTACATTACTCGCAGCTCAAAACTCAAGGGAATGCTCAGCGCATTTCAATTAGGCGTTACTGCTGTCACATTCACAACTCATAAGTGCTCGGGCGTACTCGCATTCTTTAACATAGCCATGCACTGTCTCCCGTATCATCTAGCAAAAATAAACAGGTTGTGTCACTTAATGCACGCAGGTACCGTCATAATAGGACCACTGAAGAGTCACTTCGTGAACAGCGAGGTGCTATTCAAACATCTCTTAATGAAATACAGTGTCGTATGTAAGCACTGATGCTTCCCCGTCGCAATCAGAGTATATTGTGTTTGGCCAGAAGAAGATGAGGGAAGAAGCAGCAGCCACAGTGAACTCACCGGAACTCTAAGAAAGCCTGATCGTAAAAGCACAGGACGTAAGAGGGCTCACGATATCTGACACAGACAACAGCACTATGTTGCTTCAGCGGACGCTGAGCCGACGCCGAACAACACAAGGGCTCTGCCGCACACTCAACAGTTGTAAGTGAGCCTCAGAGACGACATTTCCGTTATAATGACGAAAAATCTTACCACATCACGAATTTGGCGTAATATCTCTGCGGAAACCCACAAGGTGGACAGAAGTAAGAATTAATTGATTAACACCGCGAATCCTGTGGGGCTTCAATTACACATGAACCACAATAATGTTACAGCGCTCAATTGTCACTCTAAACTTAGGGGTTGCCTTTATGTATAATGTTACAAAGTAGTTTGGGCCGCTAATAATATTATTATACGTTTTATACCCCTCTTACTCATTATATATACGCGGAAAGCAATAAATGAAATGGAATGGAATGGAAAACTTTATTGGTTCTTTAAGATATTAGCGAGTTGAGGACGAAGTCTTCATTCTTGAAAACTTTGGGTCCTCTTCAGCCTTGGGTGGGCCCCTAGTCCAGGGCACCACTGAGTCGGGCCACCTCGCTAGCTAGGGGTCCAAGGGCCCTCATAGCAGTAAATGAAAAAGAAATTGAAGCTCTTTTCTTAAAGAAAGCTTGTTGAACGCGAAGCTTTCCCATGCAAACTGAATCAAAGTCAAAGTCTGTTGCAACTTCACTTGTTTTCGAAGTTCGCGCACCTTTTATTGCCTCATCTGGCGATCCTTCAGAGTTCGGACTAACACTACTAACACATGCTGCTTCGTATCTGCCTGCCACTCGGGTACTTATGAATACGCTCTACACCTTTGAATACACGTTCGTCTTGTTCTACTGACTGCGCTGATGCTTCACTGGTTTGGTGTTACAGAGAGCACGCCATGGCTGTGCTACAGTGGCGACGAAGATGGACATCGCCCATGCAGTGAAAGTCGACACTGAACAAGAACCCACGGAGAACCGAGAAACCAAGGCCATCATGGCTCACCACCTTCCGGACTTCGAAGAAGGCAAAAATAAGTTGAAACCGTACCTTTTAAAATAGAAGCATACTTCGAATCGAATGCGTTTGAGGACTTGACTAAGAAAAGATTATTGCTGGTAGCCGCTTTAAATACGCATACGATCCAAGTGCTGGCAGGGAAGGTGGCTCCGCGGAAGCCCAATGCGTTGAAGTATGAAGTTGTCGAAGTTTTGAGTGAGCGCTACAGTCCTAAGAGATACGAAATCACCGAAACCTACAAGTTCTTCAGTCAAGCGGAGGGCGAGCCGAATTATGAATTCTTGGTACACCTTCGCCGAATAGCTGACAATTGCAATTTTGGCAGTGATTTGGATCGCATGCTACGAGATCGCATTGTGCGTGGTATACGGTCAGGTGCCCTGCAGAAACAGTTACTGGCAAAGCGGGAAATAACGCTGCAAGATGCTGAAGCGTTGGCCCTTGCAGCTGATGCAGCGGATATTGATGTAGAACGCATGATCGGACCGGCCACGACACCCGTGTTAAAAGTACAGGCGTATCAGAAAAAACTCTGCTGGATGAGAGGAGGGCTGCCGCACGTCAAGAATGCGCAAGGTGCGGTAGTACAAAACATAATGATGCATGTTGCCCCTGGTCTAACGCTCGCTGTTACCGCTGTGGGCGACGTGGTCACCTTGCAAGGAAATGTCAAAGTCGCGGGGCTCTAGAACAAGGCACGGAAAGGACGGCACAAACTTACACCAACTTGGGGACGGAAACCTCGGCAGACGAGGAACACGAAGCCGCCCACGTTTGGACTTTGGTATCACAATGAAAAAGCTGTCTAGAGCCGCCGATCCGCCGAACATTTTCTTGGTGCGGTGTGTATCTGAGCATGGAAGTCGATACCGGGTCGCCCGTTTGTGTCGTCCCGCGCCAACTGTACTGCAAGCACCGCGAGCAATGGCCCAAACTGAAACCGCCCAGTCTGAATTTGTCCTGCTACACAGGACGCCTTCCATTACTTGGGGAGCTTGCGCTCCAGGTTTGTCATAAAGGGGTGACAGTGGAGTGTGCCTTGACTGTGATGGAGTGTGCGGAACCAAGCCTCTGCGGTCGTGATTTAATGCAGCAGCTGAACAGCGCAGGTGCTCAGGTGGTTCGTTTTGTAGAGGACTCAACGTATACAAAAGAATCAAGCGAATGCAGCGTGAACAGCATATTCAACGATGACCTCGACGTGTTCTCCGAGGGACTGGGGCTAATCAAGGGTCCTCCAGCCAGCCTGCACACGAAGGAAGGCGCCGTACTCAAGTTCTGCAAGGCCAGACCCATTCTATACGCGCTACGCGAGCGTGTGTCACTCGAACTAGACCGTTTAGTTTCTCTGAGTGTGCTGTCGCCGGTGGCGCACACTGAATGGGCAACGCCGATAGCCATACCACTTAAGAAAGGCGGTGCAGTAAGAATCTGCGGCGATTTCAAGGCCACAGTAAATCCAGCGTGTGCAGCTGAGCTATACCCATTGCCACCCGCCGTGGTTGCTCAGTGGCTATGGTGTTAGGCTGCTGAGCACGAGGTCGCGGGATCAAATCCCGGCCACGGCGGCCGCATTTCGATGGGGGTGAAATGTGAAAACACCTGTGTGCTTAGATTTAGGTGCACGTTAAAGAACCCCAGGTGGTCGAAATTTCCGGAGTCCCCCACTACGGCGTGCCTCATAATCAGAAAGTGGTTTTGGCACGTAAAACCCCATAATTAAAAAAAAAATACCCATTGCCAATGATTGAAGACATGTTTGCCCACCTACATGATGGGGACTGTTTCAGCACTCTGGATTTACGGGATACATACAATCAAGTGGCGCTAGACGATAACGCGAAGAAAGTTGCGTCATTAATACGCCAAAAGGACTACTTTGCTACAACAGGCTTCTATTCGAGATAGCCTCGCCGCCCGCGATATTCCAAAGAAACATGGATGGGGTATTGGCTGGCCTTCCAGGAGCACAGGCTTAACTTGACGATGTGGTCATTTCCGAAAAAGGGACTGACAGCGGCGAAAGGCTGAAAGACGTCTTGGAGCGCTTCCGATAGCGCAGTGCAAAGCTTAGGTTCGATAAGCGCAACTTGCGCAGCCCAGCAGTAACTTATCTAAGGCATCGGATCAATCGTGATGGGCTTCGTCCGACAGAGAAAGTCTTTGACGCTATTATGCAGGCACCCAGCCCCTGTAATGTCCGCGAGCTACGTCCGTTTTTGGGTAGGATTACTTTTTATGCGATTTTTCTGCCGAACATGTAAGCCGCACTTGGTCTGTTGTATCAAGTGCATGAAAAAAATGCACGTTGGCAATGGAAAGAGGCTCAAGAGCTCGCTGTTGATTTTTCCAAGCAAAGCCTTAAAACAGCCCAGGTTCTCGTTCATTTCTACCCTTCGAGTGTACTTAAACTTGAATGTGACGCGTCTCGGTACGGTGGGGGAGCTGTCTTGTTTCACACAGCCGTTAACCTTCACAGGCTCATCGGTTTCCGCTCGCGAACGTTAATGCAGGCGGAGCGCAACTAGTCACAGATCGAACGAGAGGCACAGGCACTACTAGTATTCGGCATCACGAAATTCCGTGTATACCTTCTAGGTCGGGAATTTACCTTGGTGACTGCCCACCAGCCGTTGTTGGGCGTGCTGAGATCAGACAAGCAGACGCCCACAATGGCCGCCGCACGGATACATCGTTGGGCGCTCCACCTGGGGGCCTACCGATACCGGCTACAGTACACACCAGGACCACAGATGCTGAACGTTGACGCCCTGAGCAAACCCAGACCGTAGGCTCGAACTATCCATACCACATGAACTGGTGTACTGGGGTAATAGGGTTATAATACCGACAGAAGCTAGGTAGCGAGTGCTGCATCTTCTACATGAAACTCACCAAGGTTCACCGGCAATGAAATCTGTCGCACGTTCTTTGTTCTGGCGGCCGAGCCTCGACAGAAATATTGAAGAGGTGTCTACTCCGTGCCAGAACTGTGTGCAAAATCTGCCGATGGCAACCGCAACCACCGTCGTTAATTGGCCTGAAACATGCGAAAGGTGGTCCCGTATTCACATTGACTACGCGGGTCCAACAGCGAAATAATTATACTTGTAGCAGTCGACTCACACACCAAATGTCTCGAAGCAATACCTTTGTCGCATGCCTTAACGCAGACTACCATTGACTGTCTGCGTGGCATCTTCAGCAGGCTTGGAATGCCACGCACGATCGTTTCTAACAGCGAGACCCAGTTTGCCAGTCAAGAATTCGCGTTGTTCTTAGCAAACAACAACATTGCGCACCTTCGATGCACTCCATACCATACCAAGTCTAATGGTGCGGCGGAAAGAGCTGTGCGAAATATAAAATTATGGCCTTCGAAAAATGAGGAAAGCACACTGGAAGGAAACCTAGTACGGTTGCTCTTTAACTACCGGAGGACTCCGCGAAAATCGGGTAAATCGCCAGCAGAGCTGCCTTTGGGCTATCAAATACGCTCCCGCTTGGACACATGCTTTCCTCCAGCACTTCCAGGACCAAAAGAGAACCAAGCTGACTGGCTGCCGCTACCTGGAAGTGATATGTATGCCCGCAATTAAGGTGCGGGGAGCAAGTGGACACCCGGCCATGTGGAGGCGAAGTCTGGAGCGAGAATGGTAACCATGGAAGCATCGGACGGAGTCGTCCAGTGGCACTTAGACCAGGTCCGCCCGCGACAAGAAGCACCAGCGGATAAACCGACCGTAACTACAACCACCACACATTGCAGTGAGCCAGACCAAGCAACACAACTACAGCATCCAGAAACGGTGAACCCGGATGAAGGCATAACTGCTCGGCTCATTTGAAATGGCACCGGTTCTCTTGATTTTGCGGCACCAGATATTCCTGTGGCCCCGTTAAATGCGGGTGTCGCTCAACAAACTCTGCGACGCTCAACGAGAGAACGCAAGCCACTGCAACGCTTTCATTTCTGAGGAGTTAGCAATGTTGCAACTTCACGTGTGTTTTCGAAGTGCGCACACCTTCTGTCGCCTCATCTGGCGATCCTTCAGGGTTCGGACTAGTACTACTAACACGTGCTCCTTCGTATCTTCTTGCCATTCGGCTGCCTATATATACGTTCTACACCTTTGAGTAAACGTTCATTTTGTTCTACTGACTACGCTGATGCTTCACTCGTCTGGCGTTACTGCGAGCACGCCATGGCTATGCTACAAAGTTGAAAGCCAATGACCACGCAACGAACCCAAGAAATACTGAGCGACCAGATGCCATGAATATGTGATTTCATTGCTTCTTTAGGATTGTATTTTCTGAACGTTAAAGTTGAATGAAGACACATTTCGTTAAGTTGCAAAGCCCATATTTTACATCATGTAGCCGTTGACTACACGCACATACTCACACTTTCACGGACGACTCTACATTTGTGTTCCCGTACGGCTCCCTCCTCTGCCGTGCGCTGCACCCGTGGCGTAGCAATGGTGACGGCTGGGAATACATTGCCTGACACGCGTAATGCTAGGCACATGTATACAGTTCGTCTAGATAGCGTAGCGTTCAACCATTTTCCTTCAAGAAAGGGGAGGGTCTGATTTTTTTTACAGATCCTAAGACGAGCCCGTGTTCGCGCGCACGTGCTGCCTCTGATAAGCAGGCGAGCTCAGGTAATCGCGACAGAGGTGGTGTCATGCCTAGCAGAAGCAACTTGCACCTCCAGAGAACTTATTGCCCATGCGCTACTCTCGCTGAACTTTTCGTTTGGCGTCATTCTCAGGCACTGGCCAGGCGGCCAATCGATGGTGGCGTGGTACCGCGAATGTAAACTGAAGTGTTCTACGCAGATGTGTAAGTTGGCTTTCCTGCAGTTTGTTTCGGCGCCCACGGACGAATCAGAGAAACGTAGAAAGCTACACTTTAATACGAAATTCGAGCACACCGGCACATTGTATGATAGTAACTAATTAAAGAAACAGCTTTTATTTTCAATACAATGTACCATTCCACTTGTTTCAGACGTAATGAAGCATAAATACATAGAATTCGTAATCAGAACGAAATCAAATTGCAATCGCCACATATTTAGTTTAAAGCTTTGTCGTTTCGTAAGCAATGTTTACTACGACGCAAACTTAAACCCACCCTCCGAAAGAAAACTACTCGCTTTCATAACAATTGTTCTACCCACTCTTCTGTACACCTGCATGATGTAGGATTCCTATGCAAATCAACATAGATACATTGGAAACATTTCATAGTGCCCACATCTTTTGCTTTTAAATACAGATCCACTGATTCACCAATCGGTGTAATGAAAACTCATGAAATTCAAACATAGCAATAGTGGCATATCGTTCAGTGACTGAGGTTTTTCTTGCTAAACGGTAAGATTATATAGGGGCATTTATGTTATACTTATGATTGGTAAATGCGAGAGCATTACTTGTTGCTTAGTGTGTCGCTGAGTTTAGTGTTGCGATGAAATGTTTATTGTCGCTGGCTTAGTTTGTTGTTGCGTCTTATGAGCTGGCAACAACGCAAGACGACAAACCGGCTAACTCTAAGGTGAGTTTTATTTGCAGAGTTCTAATTAAAGTTAGGGTTTCATGTACTATGCGCTGAGTGCTGTTTGCAGATGATGCATCTTTTCCTCAAAATGACGCTACTTTGCCGAGCGAGGACAGTGTTTTTCAGTGCGGCACCATGGTGCGGACACTACATTTCATCATCCGGTTCCTAGGCGAATTGCACCTCATACTCTGGGGGGATGCCGAAGTCGTCGTCATAGTTTCATAGAAGCGTGTTGCATGTTAACCTCTTAACCTTCGTCGTCGTGCATGAGCCCCGGTGACGACGTCTGCGGTTCCTAGTTGATGAACAGTAGCATGACCGTCTGATCGCAATAATATGTCGATGCGTACCTTGCTTCGATTCGTGCACTGTGCGTGGCATGCTCTCGAACGCGAAGTCAACTTCAGTGCCTAGCGAAGTGGTGATTGCGTCTATAGGAGAGGCGAGCCTCTACTTGATATTGACACATATCACGCCGATGAATGTCAGTCGTGATTGAAATCTTCTGCGATGATTATGGACGTGCTGCAACTTATAGCTGAAGGCAGGCTACTGTACACGAACGCTGCCGCGTCCGCTTGAGACAGATTTGGCGCCACGTTTACGCACACAACGATGGGTCACGTTTCGAACAACTGCACAGCACATATCAGCCTGTCTGCACCGCAGCAGCCTCTGAGCTCGACGGATTGTAGTTGAAGTGCTGGCTTGGCGCATATGGCGACGCTGGCGGGAACCTTGTCAGATCGCTGAACACCGCACAAGAATGAGTATCCCTTGATCTGCGCCTTCTCATCCGGCCTCATCCATGTCTCCGAAAAGCAAAGTATGTCGCCTCTGTTGACTTTCACATCGTGCGCCACATCGTCTATGTGTTTCAGCAGAGAACGCACGTTGATGCATGGGACGAGTCATTCTGCCCGAAGCGACATGCATCGGCACTTCGCCGTGAACGTGTCGAGTGCTAGGCAACGTCGTTGAAACTGTGAGAAGTGGTCCGTCAGGACTTCATCTCGGTTACCCTTTCCGTTATAGAATGGGAATTCATCTCCCGTGTTTGTGGGGAGGAGTTTCTGAACAATTGTGACGCGGCTCAAGGAGATGTAGACTAACTTCGGTGTGTGCTTATTAGTGTACGCCATGACCTCCTTGTAGTAAGTGCCACCTTGCGATCTGTTAATCGTGATGGCACTGGCTGGTGGCAATGGCAACTGCGTCCTCTTCAGCACGATGTGGGACACATCTTTTTCTTGAAGTGGCAGGCAATGTTAGCAAGTTTGATGGACGCCCATGATGGCGTGATGTCAGGTTTGTGAAGTCGCAAGCGTCGTCCCTTGGCAAGCGCGACGAGTGCGATGGCTGGCGGGAACACTAGACATTGTAATGGCGTTGTCTCAGAGCTCCCGCTGTACGTATACAGCGAAGGCTGCCAATCAACCCGCTGACGAAACCATCGGGTATTAATAAGTTGTGCACCACCATATGGGTGGCGCAAAGCACAGCGTCTGCTTACGCTGCAGTCCTCCGTCGTCTGCTTTGCTGAGTCCGACGACCTTCGCTAGCGCAATGAGTGATGACATCTTGTGCAGCGCATGTGTAGGTATTCCCGTTGAAGGCAGCAGGGGCTCTCATGTAGTAGGCGTCTACATTGGCGTTCGCGCAGCAGGTGCGTATTCCGTCGTGACGCTGTTCGGCTGCTTGTTCCTTCGTAGCGAACCGGTTCTCGATGAGCTTTACCCCTTTGGAGTCGAGTTACGTCTCTTCTCCAACCTTCGTGAACAGGGACGACAAGAGCTTATCCCACTGCCTGACGACTTCAAAAAGTGAGTAGTGTTCCAAGTTCCGCCATAACATAGGACACATGCTGCTGATGCCTCGTGTGACCGAAGATCGCTTATACACAGGCTCACATCCGCGGTAGCGGACGGAGATCGCCGAAGAACACTATGTTGAATCCTTCAACGGTTCGTTGTGCTTACGGCCGATGAATTTAAGTCATTGATAGACGAGTGCGAGCGCGTGGGCCGACATCAAGCACACGTCGTCGATCATCACCCAGCTGACGTCCCTGAAAGCTGTATAGGGCTGTTAAGGTCTCCATTGCTGAGTTCACCTTGAATGCCGTGACCTTGGATGCCGCGTTCACCAGTGCGACAGCCGCCTTACCTCTGGTGGCGCACGCCACGTAGGCGTTGCTGTTCAATCGGCCTGTTATTGAAACGGTTGTAGAGGTCCATCATAAACCGCAGCAAGGACGTCTTGACACACCCTGCAGCGCTCGTGAAGATTTGCGGGGGCTTGGAGTCTGGCGTTGTCAGTCTCTGTACTACTTCTTGCAAAAGGAAAATGAGACAACTATTCTTAAAAATACGCGATCCTACCTTATTTTACTTGGTGAGTGAAATGCTGTGTATTAGTTAACGAAATTCATTGATGAACGCAGTGCATATCTTGACGTGATTATAATATGCTTCTCTCTCTCTCTCGGTCTCTTTACACACACACACACACACATACATATTATATATATACATATATATATATATATATATATATATATGTATATATATATATATATATATATATATATATATATATATATATATATATATGTATATATATATATATATATATATATATATATTTATTTATTTATTTATATATACATGTATTCATATTCCGTGGTGTACAAGTCTGGCCGCCTGCACCACGACGCTGACAGCTTGTCGCGTTACCCTGTTGACGACTCCGACTCCTCTAATATTGCCAGTGGTTCTTGCATATTCTTTGTGTCAGAGCTGCTTCATTTCGCCGACGAGCAACGCTGTGACGCCTACATCAGAGAACTCATCGACCGTTTTGAGCACTCTCGGGCCGATGCTACTCTACGCCTCTTCGTCCTCCGCGACGGTGCTCTGTACCGTCATAACCTTCGTCCGGACGGCTTTGAGTTCCTCCTTGTAATACCTAAACACCTCCACTCCACCATTATAGAAGAGCTCCACGAAGCACCAACGGCAGGACATCTCGGCGTATCTCGAACCTATGACCGTGCACGACGCCGTTTTTTCTGACCGGGTCTTGCCCGTTCCGTACGACGTTACGTCGCCGCTGGTGAACTTTGCCAACGACGCAAGAAGCCTTCCTAGCTCCTCGCTGGTTACCTGCAGCCGCTCGACATTCCTGCCGAGCCCTTTCATCGTGTCGGCTTAGACCTTCTCGGCCCATTTCCAGAATCTACATCAGGGAACAAGTGGGTTGCAGTCGCGGTGGGCTACGCGACCCGCTATGCCGTAACCCGTGCTCTACCGACCAGTTGCGCAACTGATGTTGCGGACTTCCTCCTACATGATATGATTTTGATGCATTGTGCTCCGCGTCAATTGCTAACAGACCGTGGCCGTACGCTTTTGGCCAAAGTCATCGACGACACCATGCGTACCTGCTGAATACGACATAAATTTACCACCTCCTACCGTCCCCAAACGAACAGCCTCACTGAGCGCTTCAACCGTACCCTTAAGGCATGCTATCCAAATACGTTTCCGACGACCACCGTGACTGGGACCTGGCTCTACCTTACATTACCTTTGCATACAACTCTTCCCGTCTCGAAACTGCTGGCTTTTCCCTGCTTTACCTCTTGTATGACCGCGAACCAACGCTACCACTGGACACTGCGCTTCCGTCCGCCACAGCTTCAACTAGCGATTATGCCCGTGATGCAATGGCCCATGCTGACCACGCTCGCCAACTTGCGCGCGCTCGTCTACAAGTGTCTCAACAGAAGCAGAAGCAACGCTACGACCTCCGTCACCGTGATGTCTATTTTGTGCCCGGCAGCTTTGTGTTGCTTTGGTTACCTTCGCGTAAAGTTGGCCTATGTGGAAAACTCCTTTCTTGTTATACAGGACCATATCGCGTGCTCCGCAAAGTGACTGATGTCACCTATGAAATCGTTCTAGCCACGCCCACTACGTCCTCCACTGTGACAACCAGTGACATTGTCCACGTCGCCCGACTCAAGCCGTACAACTCTCCACGCGCCTTGGATATTTAACAGCACCGTGACGGTGATTTTGCCGCCGGGGGTGTGGTATTACGATATCATCGAGCGATGCTGAAGAAACGAGCCGCCGCGAGAACGACGATGAGGTTGGCCGGTGTGCTTGGCGCGAGCGAGTGTCCGCCTGGCTACCTGGCTCCAGTGTAAATAGCCTCTTCTGCCTGTGTCTTTCCCCACGCAACAATCTATACATATATGTATATATATATAGTGACACAACGTATTGCACAATATTGTAATACTCGTTACTCTATGTGTATTATGTAGTTCATTATAGTCCATGTCAAGTGCACATTTACTTGCATTCCCTATGTATCGTAATACCTTTGTTTTGTTCTACTCATTCGATATAGCAATAATCATTGCACACTGTATTTGATTTGGTGAAAATGCTGTCTCATGTGTACTCCCGAGGCAAGGGCCTTGTCAGGAAACACGTGTTTCCTTTTGCCTCGCCTCGTGGACCTACGAACAATGCTGTATTTATCTCCAAAATAAAGATTGATTGAAAGATTGATTGATTACCAGCTATCCATGTACATATTTTGCGGGTGTTGCACACAAGATATCCAAGAATCGCTTTCTCTCAAGGAGGTCCACCTCTCTTTCGAATGGACGGAAGAGGAGGACGTACTCGTTTTTGTAATTCAACACATCACTCGACGGGCAGCTGCGATATTGCAGAATCTCCAATTCTTGCCCCTTGCAACCATTCGATGGGGGTAAACGGGCATAACTCGGCGTATCTGATGTCTGTGAGCTGTTGCAGTCGGTCTGCGTTCTTCTCCCAAAGGGTTCGATTCCGCACGCCTGTTCTTGATTGATCCCGACCTTCGTCCTCCATCTATTCATGTTTCTTTCGGCAGCGCACTCACTCTTCTGGCCATCGAGTATTGACATAAGCGGCGTCGTCCCTTTTCTCAGAAATCCCAAGGTGCAGGAGGAACCTCGCCCCTCCTTTGCCTTCACCTCAACTGAGTTTAGTACCGTCTCGTTAATGTGCCGAAAAGCTTGACTGCAGTTAATGTCTGCCTCGGGGGATTCGCCGGTGATCTTGCGTACCTCTTTTGGCAGGTTGCACATTTCTTCGTTCTCTTGGTTTCCGTAGTCAACAACGCACGCTGCACACGCGTTAACGTCTCCTCCTCCCCCACGCCCCAAGAAAATAAGAATGAACAAATGCAAGCAAGAGTTTGTGCTTATTTTTTTTGCTTATCGACACGGAGTCATCCACAAAGAGTTCGTACCACCCGGACAAACAGTTAATGCAGTTTGTTTACCTGGAAGTCCTCAAAAGACTGCGAAAACACATTGTTCGTGTGCACGCAGCCATCGCCACCATTTGTGGCAGCACAATGACAACGTGCCGAGCCACACATGGTTCCACATAGTGGAGTATCTCGCCCAGCACAAGGTGGCAACGCTGCCTCAGCCCCACTTACAGCCCCAACTTGCCCCCACCAGATTTTTTATATTCCCGATAATAAAATTGACGCTCAAGGGGTACCAAGAGGAGCAGTAGAGGAGGTTCAACAGGCTGTCACGAGGGAGCTAAACAGCATTCCGGTTCAGGCGTTCCTGGAGGCGTAATGAAACTGGAAAACTTGTTGGCAGCAGTGTGTAGATGCGGAAGGGTGGTACTTTTGAAATTCTAATCGTTTGTACTATTCTCCTCAATAAAAATTTTTAAATGAGCCCTACTACTTTGAGAACAGACCCTGTACATGGCTCACCGCTAACGCTGCGCAGCAAAGACGGTCCTCCATTGAGAAGCTGGGTGTTAAAATACACTGTACAGGACCTTTCACGTCACATTGGTGGTGTCATACATGCTCAAATGAAAATACTAAGAGGGAAAGAAGGCAAGAAGCTGCTTAAGAAATCCTAATTAAGAAAGATTGACTTCCATATGGCATTACTCGATTGTAGCAGAATTCCTGATGACGCTGTTCTTAAATCGACTGTGCAAAGGCTCATGAGATGGCACACAAAAACCTTGCTCCCAGTACCTAAAAGTAAGGTTTGATTGTGTTTGCTCATGTTTACTAACATCACCATAATGTGTGCAACATCACCATAACGAGTGCTCGAGCTTGTGAATGGATGTTATGAGCGTCCCTTTGGAAAGGGGCGGTGGGTTGCGCCACCAAGCTCTTGTTATTATGCTGCTTTATGTCCTACCTAGGTTAAAAAGAAAAATAAAACAACACTACGAACTGCCACAACCAAATTTCCTGAACTTCTATTGCGAACTTTGCTTTTGTAAAGCCCCCCGTTCCTTGTCGTTTCTCTACTTTTCTTCCACCAAGCTTTGAGCTGACAAACAGCGCCCCCTTTCGGACATCATGGTCATCATTTCATCGTCATTTATGGATCCCTAAGAGCCGCTTTCAGCGTCTTATATTAGCGGGGGGGGGGGGGCAAATGCACCAATAAACGCATGGTCATTATTATACAATGGTTAACTTATTTATACAACGGTAAACAAAACTTAGTATATATGCTAGTAGATGATGGACAAGAAAGACTAAAAAAAAAATAAGTAAGGCACACACTGGCAGTAGACATGGCAACACAACCGGCAGTATACAGAGCAGTACGAAAAAGTTATACGCTAAAGTAACATCATAGTAGCGGTATGTTAAGGGTTTAAAAAACACAATAGCTGCCTAAATTTATCTGCATCACTTTCATCTACTATACTGTTGGGTAGGGCATTCTCCAATTCAGTAAGCTAAGAAAGAGTGGTTGAAGGCATTAGAGGAGCCTTGAAGACGTTGTAGACTCAGGCTAATAAAGAGACGCTTAGAAGACCGGTTGGGTTGAATAGTGTTCCTGAAGAGTGGGAAATTAAAATAGAGTTTGTGTAAAAGGGAAAGGTGCGAAATCTTCCTACGAAGTGTTAAACTAGGGATGCTGAGGGATGATTTTATGCCGCTTATACGTGTATGCCAATCTTTGTTTGAAGCGACAAAACATGCTGCGCGATTATGCACTACTTCAAGAGAGGTAATAAGGTAAGTCTGGTGAGAGTTCCCATTTGCTGAGGCATGCTCAAGTTTAGTCCGAATAAACCTTTCATAGGCGAGCTTGCGTACGGGAACAGGAGACAGAGAAATCGATCTTTTCAGTTGGCCAAGCGATTTAGAACAGTCGTTTATGAGTTGAGTTATGTGTGCAGACCTCGTAAGCTGATTAGTGATAGTAACGCCTAGATAACGTTAAGATTCAACTTAAGTGAGGGCTATGGAATTAAGAGAGGACTGGTGGTTAATGATTTCCCGCTTTCGAGTTACATACATGTACTTGTTCTTGGAAACGTTGAGGGACCAATGCCAAAGAGAGCACCAATTTGCATAGTTTAGAGTTACAAAGATAAGAATGATCAGCCGGGGTACGATGGGGGACGCCCAAAAGTTGGGAAAAAAGCTTGAAGACCGCGGTTATTCAAGTTTTCTTAATTACCATAATCAGAAAAACAGCAATTAGCTCTATCAATCTATAATGTTTCAGAAAATCTACGAGCAGGAGTGAACGTGACCTAAGATGCAGGCAAGCACGATAGTACGCCGTTTCCACTACTTCTATAGCTTCTCCGACAAAATATCCATGCACAGTTGATTTTTTTTAAAGCGAAAATTCCAATAGTTCTAGTACGCGAATATATACCTGGTTTTAGTATAAGATTATACAAGATGTCCGAGCTAACTTTTGCCTGAGTTTAAAAATATGCGAGTGCCACATAGTTGGCCAAAACCATGATGATGTGGTTTGCCGTCACTAGGAAAAACTCAAATAATTTCCTAATTCACCCTAATTAGGTCACTAGCCCTAATTGTTCAGCTTCTCAATATTGCAATTGGATGTAAAATATCAATGAGAAAATCGTACAGCGACATAAAAACCTTCCAATAAAGCTTTATGTTTTTCAATATATGCTAAATAAAAATTTTTTGCAAGCGTGAAAGAAGCCCCCGAAAAGACACAAAGTGCCTCGAGCGGCTAGTCGCGGGGATAATTTTGCGTACATTTGTGGGCTTCTTTCACGCTTGGCAGAAAACCTTTATGTAGCATGTATTGAGCAACAGAAAGGTGTATCGGGAGTTTGTCATGCCGTCCTACGCTTTTCTCCTTGGCACTTTTCATGTAATTATAATATTTGAGGAGTTGAATAATTAAGAATAGTTATCAAATTGGGTGGTACTAAAGCAATTATTTTAGTATCACCAAGCGAAAGCAAACAAAATGACCTTGGTGCTGGCCAGCTGCGTGGCATTCGAATATTTTTGAACTCTTGCTAAAACTAGCTCCGACTCCCTGTATACTGTCGACAATTTTTTGGGGGTGCTTCCCAGTGCCTGCCATTATATGAATGCCCGCTGGATTTCGAGTGTTGCGTGGCGCGTTTGAAAGTGCCTGGTGACAAAATGAAAAAAATAATATTGCTAATCATACAATCTTACAGCGAACATCAATCGTGAACGCTTCGTCTATACTGCGGACAGAGCGCATAGCGAACAAGCTCTGGCGTGCTCGCATCGCAGCTTGCTGTGCCGCAAATGTGAGCATGCTTTCTTCTTCGTGGGAAATTATTGGAAAAGGAGGGCAAAGTGGCAATACCGACAACAAAACATTGTGCTTGGGAGCGCCGGTGGTTGGTTCTGAGCCGTCAGCTACACTCTAAAAACAGAGAGAGTTCCGGGCACTCCCTTTGAGAGAGTATCTGCTTGTGCCATATTTCACTCTCTTTTCGACAGTAGATCGACACTCTTTGAGAGAGAGTAAAATAACTCCTCCTGAGAATTTCATTACTCCAACGCAAGGGAGTGCCAATACTATCCGCACAAGGCTAATGGACTCCCCCAGACCGAGTGCTTATACTCCTCCGAACCCAGTTCTTCTACTTCTCCAAATAGAGTGTTTCTACTCTCCCAAACAGAGTGCTTGTACTCCTAACAGAGAGATTTTACTCTTTCAGAACAGAGTGCTAGTGTAGCAAGTAGGTGACGCCCCCTCGGACATAATCTTCGTTCACCCGCCAAGCTCGGCAGGCAACAGCGGTCACCCGCACCGTCAATAAACACCGACGAGCACGGCAGCTCGCCGGTCAGTAATCATTCAGCACCACCACGCTGCGGAGCGTCCGGCTATCGGAGGGTGCCAGAAGCCCTCCCTTGTTCACGACCCGGGGTGGATCGTGACACTGGCGAAGAGGATGGGATCCTCGTGACTCTGGCGACGAAGCTGGCGACGAGTACCTACGGAGCGTCCCACGCCGCCGCGAGCGGCGAAACACCGCCCCCCGTTGCTGTCGCCATGCCGCTGTACGGAAGGCTCGAGCCGTTCGAGGGAGACGGGTCCGCCTGGCAAACTTACGAGGAGCAAACCCACGTGTTCTTCCGGGCAAACGACACACCCGAGGCCAAACAGCGGGACATTTTCCTGGCCAGCTGGGGGACCTGCGTCTTCAGCCTCTTGCTCGACCTTCTCAAGTCAGCCACGCCGCACGTTAAGACGCTGGGTGAGCTGCTTGCCATACTGCGCTCGCATTTTAACCCCGCACCATCCTCGCTAATGGAGCGTTTCCGCTTCAACAACCGGAGCCGCCGGGAAGGAGAGACCCTCGGGCAATTCGTTGCTGCGCTACGAGGGTTAGCGAGTGCCTGCGCCTTCGGGGACCAACTGGACTCGCTGCTCCGGGACCGTTTCGTCTGCGGAATCAACAACCCCGCCATGCAGACGCGACTCCTGGAGCTTCCCGACCCGTCGCTGGACGACGCCGTGAAGGCAGCGCTGGCAATGGAAGCTGCCGCCAAGAACGCCAGCGAGATTTCCCCTGCGTCTGGCTCACCGTCGGCGGAAGCGGCGGTCAACAAGTTCGCGACAAAGGGCAGTACCTGCGGTCGCTGTGGTGGTGCCCATTCCCCTTCACAGTGCCAGTTCTCTCTAGCACAATGCTTTACGTGCGGGAAAACTGGGCACCTGGCACGTGTATGCCGAAGTGGGAGGACGAACAGCAAGCAGCAAGCGGATTCAAGCCCAGGTACAACACAAGCCCGCGGCCAGGGTAGCCGTCGCAAGGGTACACGGCGGGGGCGTGTGGCAGCAAGCTCAAGTTCTTCCGCGGCCAGGCTCCACGTCGTGGCCGAGGACCCGCCGATTTTCGACATGTGGCACACAGGCTTTGTACCGGCGTCTGTGCCGCCATACATGCTGACCGTCGAAATCTGCGGGCACTCCATTTCCATGGAGCTGGACACGGGGGCCAGCGTGTCTGTAATGGCCGGGAAGCTCTTCAAGCGGACTTTCCCCGGCGTGTCCGTCGAGGCTTCGGGCGTGATGCTGCGCAGCTCCTCCGGGCAACTCTCCCAGGTCCAGGGTCAGGCACAGGTCAGCGTTCGTTTTGGCAACAGGGAGACAACCCTTCCTCTTTACTTAACGAAGGGGTCGTCGCCGACGCTGCTGGGCCGAAACTGGATTCATGTACTGGGCATTCGTCTGCCAGAGTACCCGGAAGCCAGCCTGCATGTGATGCAGAGCTGCCAAATCTGCCAGGAGCATCAGCGAGCCTCGCGTAATGTGGAAAGCACCCGCTGGCCATTCCCACAGAGACCCTGGTCCCGCCTACATGTGGATTTTGGGGGCTGTGGCGGTGGTGGCGGAGCAGCCTCCCTGCGCTTGGAGGACCTGCAGAGCCAGCTCGAGGAACAGCGGGAGCTGGCATCGGCACGGCTGCTGGAGCTAGAGCAGCTTGAGCTTGACCACAAGGAGGCCCTGAAGACGGTGGAGCGGCTGCGGATAGAGCTGCGGTCGCTGCCCGAGAGCCTGGTGGTGAGCACGGCAGAGTACAAGTGCCTGCCGAGCCAGTTCTCCGTGCTGTACAACGAGAGCATGCAACTCAAGACTCAGCTGGACGAGTGTCGCTCCTTGCTGTCGACAGCCAAAAACTCACACCTTCGCCACATTGAGCAGATGGAAAGCGAGGAGCTGGTTGTCCAGAAGCTTTGCTCGGAGGTCATCCGCCTCGAGGACAACATCGCGCAGATTCGTCGAGAGTACGAGAATCTACGCACTGAGTTTGAGGCGTCGTCGGTGTCCAGCGAGCAGGCTCAGCGAATCAACCGGGAGATGCGGCACATTATAACGAGCCTGCAGAGCCGCAATAGGCAGCTCAAGAGCGAGGTCTCCCGCAGCAAGCGCAAGCTGCGCAAGGCTCAATCAGAGACGCAGAAGCTGAAGCAGAAGCTGGCTGCTGACCAAGGGTGCCGTCCCGGGCCTTTGCCAGAGTCGGGAGCTCCAGTTGTCGCCAGGAACTTCCGTCCTGGCCCACCCTGGTCTGCCGGACAGGTGGTGTCTCCTGCCAGCGCCTCATCGCTGCTCGTCCGCATGCCAGATGGGGCGATGTGGCACAGACACGCCCACCATGTCAGACCTCGCCTCGGGACCTGGACAGCACCCTCGACTGCCACTGAGTTCCACCCCGCAGGAGGACTAGCGGCAGCACCAGTCGCTTCCAGTGGAGTACCACCTACCTCGAAGGCGGCAACCGTAGCCAGTGGTGCGGCACCCGTGGGACCGGTGTCAAGCCCGGCACCACTCACGAGGCCGACCACTACGGACCCTCCGGATGGAGCGAGGCTGGCCCAGGCAGCACCCGGCGTTGCCACACCCGACCCGTCAACACCGGTGCCCAGGCGGAGTACTCGACGGCGGAGGCCACCAGACCGTTACTCGCCTGGGTAGCAGGCACCGTCGACCCAGCTAGGGTAGAGGCAGAGCCTCGTAGTGTGAACTTGGACGTTTGTTTGATGAGTTTGATTTGAACTTGGACGTTTGTTGAACTTGGACATTTGTTTGAACTTGGACGTTTGTTTTTTATTCAACAAACTGGAGGTGAGGGGTTGTAGCAAGTAGGTGACGCCCCCTCGGACATAATCTTGGTTCACCCGCCAAGCTCGGCGGCCTGCTATAGCTCGGCAGGCAACAGTGGTCACCCGCACCGTCAATAAACACCGACGAGCACGGCAGCTCGCCGGTCAGTAATCATTCAGCACCACCACGCTGCGGAGCGTCCGGCTATCGGAGGGTGCCAGAAGCCCTCCCTTGTTCACGACCCGGGGTGGATCGTGACAGCTAGTACCTCGCCAATTGATGAAGAAGTGTTCCCCTTAGATGCTCTCAGTTCTTTGCATTAAACACATCTCTGCCTCCACTGGCATACTTGGTAGGCAAGTAGATTGCGTCACACAAATCAAAATAATAAATGACTGACAGAAGCTATCATACGACTATTTCACATAAGGAGAAACCACAATTTTACATTTTTCAAATAATTTTCAATTCCAAGTGAATCGGTGCCTTCTAAGAAGTAAGGTGAGAACCACGGTATACGCAGTTCAAGGCCTTAATTGCTGCGTGCCTTCGCTTCTGGAGGCACGAGTAGATCTAATGAACTGGTTTCGTAAGCATGCACCTAAACGGTAATGACTTCTTAAACATGGGATACTTTACCCTCAATGCTTCCCTTTTTTTTGGAACCTAAGAGGAAGGTGGTGGTGGTAAACATTTATTGTTTGAGCCTCTTTACAACATTACTTGTGAGGGGGCTCAGGAGCGCGTAGGATGTCCGGGAATTTGTGGCCCTCGGCGACCCTCAGAGCCCAGTCCACCAGCCGTATTTGGTCGGCTGGGTTGGAGCTAGACACCGCGGACTCCCATCCCTCTACGTCGGTGAGTTGCCACTCAGAGGGTGGCTGGAGCTCAGGGCATAAGAACATAATGTGATGGAAGTTAGCTCTAGGTGCGCCGCAGAGCGTACATTCCTGTTTATATAGGCCTGGATTAACCAGGGCGAGAAAAGCTGGAGAAAGAAAAGTTTGTGCCTGAAGCTGGCGCCAGGTACTTTGTTGGAATTTTGTTAAGGATTTATCTGGGGGAGGGTATCTCAACCGCATTTCGCGGTAGTGGAGGGTGATCTCGTGATATTCGACCAATCGGTCTCTGGCGTTATCCAGGTCATCGGATGGCGTGGCTCGGTTGACGGCTACTCGAGCGATAGAATGGGCCATCTCATTGCCTGGATGGCCTGCGTGCGCGGGCACCCAGATGAGCTTAATTGGTCTGAGGGGGGTCTGATGATTGAGAATTTTCAGTGCCGGGTCATGAACTCGGCCTTTCGAGTAGTTGCGGATTGCAGTTTTGGAATCACTAAGGATAACCTCGGCAGCGGTGGTTGAGATGGCCAGCGCTATGGCAGCCTGCTCCGCCTCTATGGACGTGCGCGCGTGTATTGTGGCAGCTGTGATGTAACCAAGTTGATGGGACACTGCACTTACGGCATAGGCTGGTTTCTGTGGGTAACTAGCGGCGTCGACACACACAGTGAGGTGGTCGTGTTCGTGTTGTTTGTTGAGGGCTTTTGCCCTGCTCTGCCTGCGTGCCTCGTGATGCACGGGGTGCATGTTTTTAGGCAGGGGGAGAATAGTCATGCAGTTCTGTATGTCCGATGGTAAAGGACATGTCTGATGGGCCTTGGAAGTCGGGATTAGCCCTAGTTTGTCCAGGATGTGCCGACCTGTGGTGGTAGAGGACAACCTCTCAATTTGGGCTGTGCGATGGGCTTCCGTGAGCTCATCAAATGTGTTATGTACCCCCATGCGAAGGAGGCGCTCGTTTGGCGTGTGCCTGGGGAGGTTAAGTGCAGTCTTATACGCTTGACGTATAAGGGCATCCACTTTTTCCGTTTCCGTCCGGTTGAGATGTAGGTATGGGAGCGAGTATAGTACTCTGCTTATGACAAAAGCCTGCACTAACTTTCTCAAGTCATGCTCTCTCATCCCATTGTGTCTGTTGGCTATCCACTTAATGAGGCGCATAGTGTGGTGTACTGTGGTGGTGAGTTTGTTCAAGGTCGCCGTATGTCTGCCGTTGTTCTGCATGACCATGCCAAGCACTCGTAGCTGTAGTGACCTCTGGAATGGAATACGTCTTCATGTGGATACGGATGCTGGGGTTTGGAGTTGGGTCTGTGCGACTCTTGGGGGGGTGAAGAACAAGAAGTTCCGACTTGGTCGGGGAGCATGCGAGACCTATTGCCATAGCCCGCTCCACCACCACATCGGCCCCTGCTTGTAAGGTCGCCTCCATGTCGCCTATGCTGCCTGCAGTGGTCCACAAGGAAGCCATACTTCTGAAATTATGTGTAAAAAAATTGATAAAGGGAACACATGAAAATCTGTCTGCTTCATGTGAGCAGTTAAAATACAAAATAACAGTGTTTCCTATTTGCATCCTTGCGTTTACGTGCTCTTAAATTATGTAAGCACCTAACCAAACATGAGCTGTTGCTTTTTATAGTGAATACAGGTACCGTGCTCATTGGAAGTATGTATTATGTCACTAAGCAATTGTGTAATTTCATTGTACCACACTTTTTTTTACAAGAACATATCTGTTGAGAGGCAGGCAGGACAAAAAGCAGCCACTTCTCACAAAACTAGTAGGCCTTTTCGTAAACATATTTCAAACTTTTTATGACACTTGCCCCAGTGTGTTTGTGACCGGAGAGCATACGTAATCTTGATTTTCCCATCAGATACATTACTTAAATATACCATGTTAAGATTACTGCCTAGAGCACGTGGCAATTTTCATCTTGGTGTGCCATGCTGTGTTCTGAAAGGTTTGTTGACATTACGCCGAATATCCACATTGTAGTTTGCTCGTCCAAACTGCATGGCAATGCATTTTGCTTCTTTGGCGTGCGCTCCTCTGCACTACGAGGAGTCACGCTGGGATGGCTCATTGACATCCTTGTGTCAATAAGCCATCCTTTGTGCCTTCTTGCGTTATATAAATTGGGTGCCTGAGAAATATCGCCTCCAAAAGTCAACACGAGGACATGGTGTAAAACAACATCAAGACAGTCAAGGAATAAGGCCACGGCACTAAAAGAAAGTCTTAGCTATTTGTCTTCCTACTGAAATACATGTGAAACATCTAAATGACTGCCGAACTGTCAGCTGTTAAGCTAACTTCAATTTTTAGAGTTGAAGAAAAAAGCAAATAACCAATAGTTCTTCCTCGTTCACCACCAATGTTACAATGCTCCTACTAATAAATAGAATATTGGTTATTGTTACATGTTATAAGTCTTTCATTAGCCTGGTGTGTGGCACACACAATTTGTGACACATTCTAAGCACGTGCCCAGTGTTCCCACTGCACCATCTCTGGCTGTGCCAATGCTCAAGCCATAATTTCAGGATCATATCTACGAATATGAGGCTCAGTAGAGATGAAAATATGGTCCTCCAGTTCCATGGATATGACTGGATGTGCCTAGAAGAATGGGCAACAAGGCTTGTCATGGCAAGCTTACCCACAATTCAATACTAAGAAGAAACAATTCACTGGGGCCAGCATCTAAGCTTACTAAAACGCATGAACTTATTTTCATTTATGAGGTGCACAATGGAGCTCATTTTTCACAAACTCGACTACTGCTGCAGCTTGAAATCCAGCATTTAACATCCTTGAAGACGTGTAAAAGTTGAAGTTAGACAGCCATTATTAGTTTATTAGACCAACTCTTTGTTTTGTGTACCACAGACGACTGGTAACACGGTGACAAACCAACGTTTTATTTTGATAATTTATTTCTCCACTAAAATAGTAAACCCATAAACACATTTTGATCTGCCATGCACTAACAAAATGCACGCATTATGTGCGTGACCCCCAGGGGAAGGGCGATCTAGGTTTTCATGTGAGATATCTCTGAAGCGCCATCTCACGTTGGCAAATGCACAGACATGTCCAAAACAACAAGCGCACGCAAAGCGCTCCTGCAATTGCTTTTCCGCACAGCGGCCGTTATAGTCAATGCCAATGCATAACTCGCTGCTTGACAATTCACTGGGTTCGTACACATAAGCAAACTTTCAGATTCGCACCGTGCTCGCAAACAGCAAGAGGAGGCATAAAGTCAGACATATAATCACACAATTTCAATACATCAGTAAAAAACATTTGTCTTAAGGCTAAACCCCATGAGAGCAATCTTGCGTGTGACGGTGACGAGCGATGGATTCGAGCAACAAAACGGGCCGTTGTTTGGACGGGTTGCTCGGTGCTGGAAATAAAAAAAATCGTCGCTTGTTGCCCGGAAGTGCTATGAGTGACTAGCCAATAGCGCGAAGCCAGAAGTGGAAGTACATCACTCAAATACTACCAATTGTTGTACGCTACGAGTAAGTGATTGAATTTTGATACGCACAAGGATAAGAACCTACTGCAAGACGTTCAGAAATATTTTATCTGCAAAATATGTCAACCTAAATTACTAAAGCAGGCGTCACGCTAGTTTCAACGCGTTTTTGGAGCCCTCATAGCGGCAACACCGTGGAGGCGTCGCCCAAAATTGTCGCTCGCGCGGAGTACACCTTGTAGGTGAGGAGCGAACGCGACAGCCATCTCCGTCGCATCGGTTGCCGCTGTCGCGCGCAATTGAGCTTATATGGGGTTTATCGTTTATTCAGGATAAAACATTAATTACTCCTGCGTTTTCAGTAAGTTCAAGATAACGCTCCCAATTGACCTCTCGCAGCATGCAGCTGAATGCTCGCGTCAATCTTTATAACTAGCACTGGCGCTGCACGTAACTTAGAGGGACACTAAAGCTTACCAGAAAGTCAAGTTAAAGTGATAAAGCAATGCTCTAGAACGTCTAAGGCGTCAATATAATCGCGAACAGAGCTTTAGTAACCGAGAAATTGAGGTAAATGCACGACACGATTTGAGACCCCCCAGCGACATTCCGCTACTAGCCCGCTGACGAAAGCACTCCTCATCATAATTTGTCACTAGTACTCAACTACTCGTATTAAAAAGATAATTTCATTAGATTATAAGACGGAAGAAAATGCTACTTGTCTACTTCTATTCGATTCTAAGAAAAAAAAAAGATTGTGACGTTACCCTTGAGTAGTATGGGGGATCGAAAGGTTTCATTTTCGCTCGACTCTGCGCGCTCGACTTTGCGCCGCGCGCGCTTTGGAGTTTCAGTTGTTTCTTTATCGCGTCGTGCTGCGGTGGTCCTGCTGGCTCACGAAACTTGCATTTGGAACAAGCAGCGAGAATGCCACGTCCATGTGATATCGTGGGATGCGCGAACGGTCCGCGGAACTTGGCCAAGGGCAGATGCAGCGACAAATCCAACGTTACTTATCACTGTGTGCCGACGAGTGAACCTCTCCGTTCGAAGTGGTTAAGTGCAGTACCTCTGCCACAGAGCTCTTGCAAAGAGCCGAAAAATCACGTAGTGTGCTCGCTGCACTTTCGTCCAGAGGATTACGAGTTCAACGCCGACTTACTGAAGCCGCGTGAAGTGCCTTTCAAAGCAGGCCGTCGTCGTAGTAGTACGCAACGACGCCGGCAGCGCGAGCCCTCAACAGCAGGTGACGTTCATCAGTGCTTAAATCGCTGAACTCGAGCCCAGCATCGCGAGCTAATGTGTCGTTGTCAGGGTCATCCATTGCAACGAGCGTCGAAGTTGGCGTCATAAAATAAAGAACCAGCTTATCGCCGTGCGCTTTCCCTTCCGCTAGCCACCATAGTTCCGCTTTCGCGCTGCTATCGGCTCTGCCTTGGCTCTGTTTCTGGCGGCGGGTTTGTGTTTTGCCCAGAAAAGCCGTAGCGCCGTCTGCGGGAGCTGTTGTACTCACCGACGGCGCAACGTCACTATGAGACCATGACGTCAATACTCCTCGATCGGAAGGCGGGTGAGTTGAACTGCGCTAGAGGTACGCGGACGCTTCAGAACGCATTTTCTCTTAAAATAAGTCTCTTCTTCGCACGAAAAAAGCGTTTCGAGGTTTCTGGGATGGCATTTCAACAGTCCACGTTGACTTAATATTAACCTTTAGTGTCCCTTTAGGTGGTCGTACATTACCTATCGGTGAAAGACACCCTCCAGTACACGGCTTATTCATAACGAAAGCATGATGCCAGCAAAATGACGCCTTTTGTTATGTGACTCCTTATTTTAACTGCGTTCCGTACACAGTAGGCGCCCGAACTGAATAAATTCAGACACAAAACGCACCCTAAGCACGCTCCGCATAGGCTTGGAATAATGGGCTGATGAACAAACTATTTTAAGCGTTCTCTTGCCTCACGTCTTATTGAACATACCATGGTTCTGGTAGCGTTTCCAATTTTCAAAGCTCTTACGGATAGCGGCAAGTGATAAAATCACATGCAGTCATCGCGACTTTTCGATTGACATCGAGAGACACAGCGTGATTGCCTAGTCCGTTGTCAATCGCGTTGGCTAAGAGCCACCCTGACTTTCTGGCGATAGCGTGCCATATACCCATATCATCATCATCAGCATCATCATCATCTTGTTTTATGTTCAGTGCAGTACGAAGGCCTCTTTCTGCGATCTCAATTACGGCGGAGAATTTTCTAACATCATCGCTCCACCTAGTCTTCTGCCATCCTCGACTGCGTTTCCCTTCACTTGCTATCCATTCTGTAAACCTAAAGGTCCAATGCTTGTCTCACCTGCGTATTACATGACCTGCCCAGCTCCATTTTGTTCTCCTAATGTCAATTAGAATACCGCCCATCCCGTTTCCTCTCTGAACCAAACCGCTATCTTTCTGCCTCTTGACGTTATCGCTCTTATCGCTCTTTGCGCCGTGCTGAACTTGTTCTCAAGCTTCTTTGTCAGTCTTCAAGTCTCTGCCCCATATGTAAGCACTGGTAAAATGCACTGATTGCACACCTTCCTTTTCAATTATAACGGTAAGCTCCCAGACAGCAGAGCAGCTCACGATGTCTGCCGTAGGCGATCCAACCAATTTTTATTCTTCTGTGAATTTCCTTCTCATGGTCAGGGTTACCTTTGATTAGTTTATCTAGGTAAATGTACTCCTTCAGAGTCTAAAGGCTGACTTGCAATCTTGAAACCTTGTTCCCTTGCCCGGTTATTTATCATTATTTTGGTCTTCTGCTTATTAATTTGAAGACCAACTCTTACGCTCTCCCTGTTAAGCTCCTCAATCATTTGTTGTAACTCGTCGGCAGTGTTGCTTAACAGAACAATGTCATCGGCAAACCGAAGGTTGCTGAGGTATTCGCCGTCGATCCTTACTCCTAAACCTTCTCAGTTGAATAGCTTGAATACTTATTCCAAGCACGCAGTGATTAGCATTGAAGAGATTGTGTCTCACTGTCTGACCCCTTTCTTTATAGGTATCTGCCTGCTTTTCTGTGTAGAATTAAGGTAGCTGTAGAACCTCTGTATCGATTTTCCAACGTATTTACGTAAGCGTTTTGTACTCATTGATTACGTAATGCCTCTATGACTGCTGGTATCTGTACTGAATCAAACGCATTTTCGAAATCTATGAAAGCCATGTAGATAGGCTTATTGTTCTCTCCTGATTTCTCGATATCTTGAATAATGACATGGGTGTGATCCATTGTAGCGTATCGCATCCTGATGCCAGCCTGTTCCCTTGGTTGACTAAAGTCCAGTGTTGCCCTTATTTTATTGGAGATAATTTTGGTAAATATATTATATATTACTGGGAGTAAACTAATGGGCCTAAAAATTTTCAA
Source organism: Dermacentor andersoni (assembly GCF_023375885.2). Taxonomy (NCBI): domain Eukaryota; kingdom Metazoa; phylum Arthropoda; class Arachnida; order Ixodida; family Ixodidae; genus Dermacentor; species Dermacentor andersoni. Next base: position 172,257,993 of record NC_092819.1, on the reverse strand, counting down.
GTCTTTAACATGCCCCTTTTTGTGAAATAGTGTAATATTTGCGTTATTCCAGTTTTCTGGGACCCTTGCAGTCGATAGACACTTCGCATGAAGAGCCGCCAGTTTTCCAAGGCTGATTAACTTCTTTGAATTGATCAACTGTTATTCCAACTTTTCCGGCCACTCTTCCTCCTTTCATGTCTTGTAAGGCCCTTCTGACCTCATCGCTGGTTAAAGAAGGAGTTTCTGTATCCTGTTCATTACTGTTACTAATGAAAGTATCCTGAATCCTCTGGGTACTGTACAGGTCAATATAGAATTCTTCCTCTGTTGTTATTGCACCTTCTAGATCGCTGATATCACCCTTCTTATCTTTTAGTGCATACATCTTGGTTTGTCCTATGCTAACTTGCCTTCTTACTTATTTCAAGCTGCGTCCATTTTTTACGGCTTCTGCAGTCTTCCTCAAGTTATAATTTCAAATTTCGCTTATTTTCGCCTATTCGCTTATCGCTTAAATATCGCTTGTATCGCTTATTTTATCTCTCGAGTTGGGCACTTTCATTCTTTGTCGTTTCGTTATTAGGTCCTTTGTTACTTGGGAGAGCTTGCCTACTGATTGCCTTGGTGCCTTGCCTCCCACTACAATTGCTGCCTCGAAAGCCAGCCCAGTTACTGTTTCATTCATTAGCTCTATGTCATCGTCACCTTTCTGTTCTAAGGCTGCATATCTGTCGGCAAATACCAGCCTGAATTTTTCTGCTTTTACCCTTAGTGCCTCTAGGTAGGCCCGATTGTTCTTGACCAATTTTACTCTTTCTCTCTTCAAATTGAGGTGAATCCTAGCCCTCACTAACCTATGATCACTGAACTTTACCCCACCTATCACTTCTAGATGCTGCACTCTGCTAGGATCAGCAGAAAGTATGAAGTCAATTTCATTTCTTGTTTCACCATTAGGGCTGTTCTAGATTAACTTTCTGTCTCTACGCTTCTTGAAAAAGGTGTTCATTATTCGAAGCTTATTCCTTTCTGCGAATTTTACCAGTATCTCTCCTCTAGCGTTACTAGAATCGACGCAGTAGTTGCCAATTGCTTGTTTACCAGCCCGCTTTTCCGCCAGTTTTGCACTGAAGTCACCCACTACTACAGTATACTGAGTTTGCACTTTCCTCATCGCTGATTCAACAATAAAGCTGATCTACTTCCTCATCATCCTGATTGGATGTTGGAGCGTAGGCTTGTACTACCTTTAATTTCTACCTCTTATTAAGTTTGATTACGACGACAGCTATGCTCTCATTAATGCTGTAGGATTCGTCAATGTTGCCCGCTATGTCCTTATGGATTAGGAATATCACCGCGTATTGGTTCTTATATGGAGGAACTCTATAGCAGAGGACATGCCCATTATTCAGCAACGTATAAGCGTCGCCAGTTCTTCTAATTTCACTAAGCCCGATGATATCCCAAACAATGTCTGATAGTTCCTCAAAGAGTCCTTCTAAGCTAGCCTGACTCGGGAGGGTTCGGGTGTTAAACGTTGCAAGGGTCAGTTTCTGTTGGTGGCCTGTTCGGACCCAGACATTCTTAGCACCCTCTGCTGCGTTACAGATCTGACCACCGCCTTGGTCAGGTGCTCCGCAGCTCCTGGGGACCGAGGGCCATTGGGTAAATGAATGATTCATTTCGGAGGGAGTGGGTGAACACTTCACCGGGGATGTCCAATTGCTGTTCTGGTGAGGGAGTGTCTTGTTGAAGATTAGTAGGCCTTTCTAATGTGTTATGAAACATAGTTCCAGCGCACATTTGGACAAGGACGAGGAGAGAAAGACAACACGACCTCTCCTCGCCCTTGTCCAAATGTGCGCTGGAACTATGTTTCATAATGCTAATCATAACCAACTAGCCCAGCTGTCCATACTTAGCTTTCTAATGTGGTTGTACCTGCATTAGTATAGCCCCACTCACTCTCGGCATGTTTTGCCGGTGACAGACGTCACTTCAAGCCTGCAGTTATATGCAGAATGTGCACCTAAGTTAGAATTCAATTCCGTGGAGAATTTGTTGTTACATCCAACGAATGACGAACGACTGTCGTACTTTAGCGGCGACGCGAGGTGGCTGACACATGATCTCCCTTGGATGGCCTCCGTTGCTTCTCCATGGTTGCTCGCTGGACGGATCGCCTTTCTCCGGTTCCGCGATGTTGTGCGCGTTCGCCATGGGGCAACTCCGAGTGAAAAAGTACAGCGCGTTCCTTTGAAATGTGGTGGCCTGTTCTCTTAGAAGCAAAACGCTGAGCTGTTTGCTCGGTGTGCGTGAGTGATATATCGACATGTTCGCGGCCAGTTCCTACAGTTGAAGCAGAAGCTTACGCTACGCTTTGTTCTCTATTGCCGCAAGAGTAGAACGGGAATTCTACTCTTTCAGATGAGCAGAGTGAAAAGGACATTTCACTCTCTCCTTCATAACGAAGTGACCAATGCATTTCACTCTACTCGACATTTTGCGAGTGTAAAACAACGCTTTGAAGAGAAACTCGGCGCCTTCACTTTTGCGATACCCTTCCTAGTTGTTAGAGTGTAAGTACTCGAACTTAACCGGAGTAGGCCTCGCGATGAGTTTGGTGGCGAGCAAGCCGCGGCGGTGAGGTGACGGCGACGCCAGAACGTTGCTGCGACTACTCCTCCGTCGCTGAATGGTAACGTCGCTGTGCCGCAGTGCGATCTGTGTGACAAGGAGATCTCGCCGTTCGCCAGTCCCACCTCCGTCGCCCGGCACTCCGCGAACTCCAAACTGTGTGCGCCTAGTCACCGTGCCGCTAAAGGCCGATTTACGCTCGAGATGCACGCCGTATAGCCCGCCGGTCGCATCACATGTCGCACACTTTTGCACAAATTTGGATATACACTAGGTGCGCACATGCAGTCTCAACCAAAATTTCGGTACCATTATTGGACATACGCACTTTTAGGCACAGCCGCACATGTGCGGCAAGCGGGCGGCGCGGCGTCCATCCAGAGCGTTAATTGGCCTTCACCTGGATTCGATTTCAATTGTGGAGCCGTGGACATCACCAGTGGCTCCAACGAAATCATCGTCACTCTAAGTAAGAAAGATCTGCCTATAAATGAAATAAACGCCATGCAAATATATCGAGCGGGCAACTTACGCAGGGGGTGCCGAAGCAAAGCCACATTAATTAAAGCGCACCTCAGGGTCCAGGCGACACTACGGGAACAGTCGACCGTCAAATCTACATTTCTGTGGCTGCGGCGGTAGCTCCGCGGCTATGGCATTGCTAGAGGTCGCGGATTTCGTCACGACCGCGGCAGCCGAATTTAGACGGTGGCGAAATAGAAAGCGCATGTGCACTTAGATTTTGGGACACGTTAAAGAGCATCATGGTGTCAAAAATAATCCGGAGTCCGCCACTACAGCGTGCCTCATAATCGGATTGTGAATTTGGTACATATAGCCCCATAATCCAATTCATGTTTAATACTTCTGCCGCAATGAGATCTTCCATGTGAGGAAATAACTATGCTCAATCCTCTCGGAGGTTATGAAATACGGCGCACAACAACGCCTCAAGCAAACACCTCTACCTGCGTGTTCCCCGTTCTACGCAAAGAGCAGTGGTGGCCGCAAAGTAACATTTAACATCAACTCACCACTCTCATGCTAGACTAAACGTTGAAGAAATTAATCTTAACCGCAAGCATCACCGTCAATTATCGCCATTCAAAGCATCCAGCACAGGAAGCTTCGCTTACATCGATTCCCACAGTGAGAGGAATCTGCATATTTTTCTTTCGAAATTCTTGTTGCGGGCTCGTATTGCTATCGAAAGGGCAGCAAAAATGAATCGCTGATGACCTTGCAAAATCTTGAGCGGACGGATTGCTTTAGCTTCCACTATATACCTTAGGACTGGGAGTCTTCTAACAAGTTTGCAGCGTCGTAATGCGCTTGCAAAGAACCAAAGGTACGCCTCCCTTCTCGTTAGGAGCGCACCCAATTCTTTCAATACAGCGTGCGCACGATAGCCATTTCACCACTGATTAGTTGCTTCACTCTGCCTTATAATGAATACACAGCTCGCAAGAGAGAGGGAATGCAAGTGAGGAACACGCAAGGGAACTATAGTTTGCGGAAAACTGGAAGTTTTGCTTTGTTAGCAGGTATCCGCGCCACAAAATCCGAGTGAATAAACGCGGGAAGCTTTTAGGCTTGGGGAGCACGTGATTGGTTGGCTCTGGTGTACGTCAGAAAGCACGGGGTTTTGAAACTCGTTTCCCGTCCAAGTAGAGCACACAAGGATATGTCATTTTATTAGTTTTTTTATTCATGCGGCACAAGTGAAATCGTACGCTATGTTGATTTCGCGACATTTGACATTGCAGGTTTTAATTTTCTGTCGAAAAAGAACGTAGTATTGCCACTGTAGTTGTCTAAGTATGCGTAAGCATACCCCCAAATTTAGTTGACCCACCCCCAAGTTTAACTTGTTCGAACCTTATATTCATGTTGCACCCACCCACTCATTTGACGTTAATTGAACCACCCGCAAATTTCAAGTTGGCCCACCCCCAAATTTCAGCTGGCCGACCCCCAAATTTCAGTTGGGCAACCGAAATTTCAGTTGGCCTTCAATGAATAAAAAATCGTCTGTTTCGCCGACATTGTGAGCTACCATGCGCGAAACTCCATACCAGGTTGAAACATCACACCAAGATTGTTGTTAAACAATATAAAAGGGCTCCATCTGCGTTCTTGCAAAACGTACGTGATAAGCTGCGCAACAACCAGAAAGAAGTTTGAAATATGCTGAAACAAAAAAAGCACCGAAAACCCAATTCCTGATATTACTGACAGCACCAATTATGCAGCTGATTTTGAAAGGAAGACTGAGCGATTTAATTCGTTTTTTCACTCCGTGCTCAACACAACCGACCGACCAGATTATTGACGCTCCAGTTTACAACAGTTTCATTAAAATGAATGATATAATATTGTCTGAAGTGGCAGTGCTCTCATTGCTGCAGAAAGTTAAAATGTGTTTTGTTTTTTCTACATTGTTTCTATATTAGATTTATACTATCATTCTTGTCAATGAAAAATTCGTGCTTATTTTTATAGTAACATTGACGCCATTTGAATCTGTTCCGGTTCCGCTACTTCTTTCTTACCGTTATGTACGGCGCACATGTTTTGCGAACTTGTGCGATGTCCTGTACTGAGCGCATGTCTACTTGCATCATCATCATCATCATCATCATCATCATCATCATCATCATCATCATCATCATCCTGCAGGGCAAAGGCCTCTCCTGTACTTCTCCAACTACCCCGGTCATGTGCTGGTTGTGGCCATGTTGTCGCTGCAAACTTCTTAATTTCATCCTCCCACCTAACTTTCTGCCACCCCTGCTACGCTTCCCTTCCCTTGGGATCCAGTCCGTAACTCTTAATTACCATCGGTTATCTTCCCTCCTCATTACATGTGCTGCCGATGCCCATTTCATTTTCTTAATATCAACTAAGATGTCATTACCTCGCGTTTCTTCCATTACTTACCCAATCTGCTCTTTTCTTATGCCTTAACGTTACACCCATCATTCTTCTTCCCATAGCTCGTTGCGTCGTCCTCAATTTAATTAGAGCCCTTTTCGTAACACTCCAGGTTTCTGCCCCGTACGTGAGTACTAGTAAGGCATAGCTGCTATGCACTTTTCTCTTGAGGGATAATGGCAACCTGCTGTTCATGATCTGAGAATGCCTGCCAAACGCACCCAAGCCCATTCTTAATCTTCAGATGATTTCAGTCTCATGATCCCGATCCGCGGTCACTACCTGCCCTAAGTATATGTATTTCCTTACCACTTCCAGTACCTCGGTACATATCGTAAAGTGCTGTTCTCTTCCGAGACTGGTAAACATTACTTTAGTTTTCTCCAGATTAATTTTTAGACCCAACATTCTGCTTTGCCTCTCCAGGTCAGTGAGCATGCATTGAAATTGGTCGCCTGAGTTACTAAGCCAGGCAATATCATTAGCGAAAACGTGAATATTTGAAATGTGAAACGTAAATGACGCGAATATTATTATTAGTACTTGCCTTTATTAAACTACAGCAGTCGCTTGTACAAGCTCCGGCTATTCTTCGCCGTTCCGGTAGCGCGTCACTTGCCGGTTGGAATGAATGGTGAATGGCCCACTGACCACCGGCGGCCGCGTCTCGGAGGCAGCCGCTAAATCTCGGAGGCTCTACTTTTGCTTCCTGGAGGTGCTGAAAACTTAGTACGGCGGCTTTGTTTTGCTTCCGGTTAAAAAAAAATGCTTCGGAATTCTCACAGCACACAACAGATAATGCTGCCAACCTTCCCAAAAATCATCGGTGCAGCTTAAACACAGGTAATTCTTAAATATATTTTGGGGGCATTCTCTTTCGAAAGTGCTGGGTGCAACTTTTACACGCATGCGGCCATTACACCAGCACACACGGTATGTTTTGAGCCATAAGCATAGTCTTTTTGTTTACTACCGATTCTTTTGATTGAGTGGAAGAGTGAGGTAACTATAGAACGCTTGTGAAACGGAACGTACAGTGTTCAAAATGAGTGCGGCAGCTGTTTCGGATTTTCTTAAAATGTGGATTGTCATTTGACACTATACACTATACTGATGGGCGATTTCAATGCCAAGGTAGGCAAGAAGCAGGCTGGAGACAAGGCAGTGGGGGAATACGGCATAGGCACTAGGAATAGCAGGGGAGAGTTATTAGTAGAGTTTGCGGAACAGAATAATATGCGGATAATGAATGCCTTCTTCCGCAAGCGGGATAGCCGAAAGTGGACGTGGAGGAGCCCGAGCGGCGAGACTAGAAATGAAATAGACTTCATAGTCTGCGCTAACCCTGGCATCATACAATATGTGGACGTGCTCGGTAAGGTGCGCTGCAGTGACCACAGGATGGTAAGAACTCGAATTATTCTAGACTTGAGGAGGGAACGGAAGAAACTGGTACATAAGAAGCCGATTAATGAGTTAGCGGTAAGAGGGAAAATAGAGGAATTCCAGATCAAGCTACAGAACAGGTATTCGGCTTTAACTCCGGAAGAGGACCTTAGTGTTGAAGCAATGAACGACAATCTTGTGGCATCATTAAGGAGTGTGCAATAGAAGTCGGCGGTAACTCTGTTAGACAGGATACCAGTAAGCTATCGCAGGAGACGAAAGATCTGATCAAGAAACGCCAATGTATGAAAGCCTCTAACCCTACAGCTAGAATAGAACTGGCAGAACTTTCGAAGTTAATCAACAAGCGTAAGACAGCTGACATAAGGAAGTATAATATGGATAGAATTGAACAAGCTCTCAGGAACGGAGGAAGCCTAAAAGCAGAGAAGAAGAAACTAGGAATAGGCAAGAATCAAATGTGTGCGTTAAGAGACAAAGCCGGCAATATCATTACTAATATGGATGAGATAGTTCAAGTGGCTGAGGAGTTCTATAGAGATTTATACAGTACGAGTGGAACCCACGATTATAATGGAAGAGAGAATAGTCTAGAGGATTTCGAAATCCCACAAGTAACGCCGGAAGAAGTAAGGAAAGCCTTGGGAGCTATGCAAAGGGGGAAGGCAGCTGGGGAGGATCAGGTAACAGCAGATTTGTTGAAGGATGGTGGGCAGATTGTTCTAGAAAAGCTGGCCACCCTGTATACACAATGCCTCATGACCTCGAGCGTACCGGAATCTTGGAAGAACGCTAACATAATCCTAATCCATAAGAAAGGGGACGCCAAAGACATGAAAAATTATAGACCGATCAGCTTACTGTCCGTTGCCTACAAAGTATTTACTAAGGTAATTGCAAATAGAATCAGGAACACCTTAGACTTCCGTCAACCAAAGGACCAGGCAGGATTCCGTAAAGGCTACTCAACAATAGATCATATTCACACTATCAATCAGGTGATAGAGAAATGTGCGGAATATAACCAACCATTATATATAGCTTTCATTGATTATGAGAAAGCGTTTGATTCAGTTGAAACCTCAGCAGTCATGGAGGCATTGCGGAATCAGGGTGTAGACGAGCCGTACGTAAAAATACTGAAGGATATCTATAGCGGCTCCACAGCCACTGTAGTCCTCCATAAAGAAAGCAACAAAATCCCTATAAAGAAAGGCGTCAGGCAGGGAGATACGATCTCTCCAATGCTATTCACAGCATGTTTACAGGAGGTATTCAGAGACCTGGATTGGGAAGAACTGGGGATAAGAGTAAATGGAGAATACCTTAGTAACTTGCGCTTCGCTGATGATATTGCCTTGCTTAGTAACTCAGGGGACCAACTGCAATGCATGCTCACTGACTTGGAGAGCCAAAGCAGAAGGGTGGGTCTAAAAATTAATCTACAGTAAACTAAAGTAATGTTTAACAGTCTCGGAAGGGAACAGCAGTTTACAATAGGTAGTGAGGCACTGGAAGTGGTAAGGAAATACATCTACTTAGGGCAGGTAGTGACTGCTGATCTGGATCATGAGAGTGAAATAATCAGAAGAATAAGAATGGGCTGGGGTGCGTTTGGCAGGCATTCTGAGATCATGAACAGCAGGTTGTCATTATCCCTCAAGAGAAAAGTTTATAACAGCTGTGTCATACCAGTACTCACGTACGGGGCAGAAACCTGGAGGCTTACGAAAAGGGTTCTAATTAAATTGAGGACGACGCAACGAGCTACGGAAAGAATAATGATAGGTGTAACTTTAAGGGATAAGAAAAGAGCAGATTGGGTGAGGGAACAAACGCGCGTTAATGACATCTTGGTTGAAATCAAGAAAAAGAAATGGGCATGGGCAGGACATGTAATGAGGAGGGAAGATAACCGATGGTCATTAAGGGTTACGGACTGGATTCCGAGGGAAGGGAAGTGTAGCAGGGGGCGACAGAAAGTTAGGTGGGCAGATGAGATTAGGAAGTTTGGAGGGTCAACATGGCCACAATTAGTACATGACCGGGACAGTTGGAGAAGTATGGGAGAGGCATTTGCCCTGCAGTGGGCGTAACCAGGCTGATGATGATGATGATGATGTCATTTGAGAAGAGTCTCTGAAGACAAGCACATCAAGAAAAGGCAGGCGGCTACCATCGCGTTAAAAAGTAAACTGGAATATGAGTTCGAGATTATTTAGCTATTTACCAAAGAGACCCAATGGGTATTTTTACAATATACAGAAGCAGCTATTAATGTGCATCATACTGTTTGGCACAAAAAGGTACATAAATAATGGCTTTTCTATGTTAAACAATGCATTCCTCTACTCAACACATCCTCATCATCATCAGCCCAACTATGTATACTGCAGCACAAAACCTCTCCACTGTTTTTCCTATTCACTCTGTCATGTGCTAGGTGCTCCTAGCTCATTCCCGCAAACTTCCTAATTTCATCCGCCCATCTAGCTGTCTGACACGCCCCGTTACACTTCCTTCCTTTTAGAATTCATTCTATTGTCCTAACAGACCATCGGTGATCATGCCTGGAATGACATGCCCTGCCCATGCCCATTTAATCCCGATATAAGCTAAGATATCACTAACTTGCATTTGTTCTCTGAACCAACAGCTATCTTCCCCTCTCATAACGTTACACGAATAATTTTCCTTTCATTGCTCGCTGTACTGTTCTTTTTCCTTTTGGTTAAGGTTCTGCACCACATGTTTGCACAGGCAAGATGCAGCTCTTATATACTTTCCTCTTAAGGAATACTGGCAAGCTTCTTTTCATAATACTTGAGTACCTCTTATTCTGTACTCTAGTATGTGAAACTAAAGCTTCCATGATTTATTCTTGTTCTTTGACGTATGTATTGATTTATTTTGAGATTGCAAACACTTTTGTATGCATCTACTATCGTGGGTACTTACTGATTCAGTAGAAAGCCAGCTCACATGTTCAGCACTGCATTCATCACCAGGTACTCAGAAGTGTACCATCAAGAGTAAAGTATACAACAGCTGAATGTTACTGGTACTGGCACATACGCAGACTCGCAACTGCTTCATTCTGAAAGTTGCTACAAATGAGTAGTTGAGAACGGTACAAGTGTTATCGTATCCTAGGCGAGACGAACGGGCTAAAAGGAAATTACTATACGTTAGAAAACAATATTTTCCGTGCATCGGCTTTCAAGATAGCATGCTACGGAGACACGAAAACTTCTAATCTTGAGGGCTGTTGACGCTGTGTTAATGGATTCTTTGTAATCTTTCTAACATAAAAAGCTTCTGCTATCTCGCGGTTCAATCATTCTCTTCTCCGTGCACGCTCCCTTGTGAGAGAGAACAATTTCAAAAACATTGGGGGTGCATCGACACTGTCGGCGAATATACAGCCCGTTGAGACAGAGCGGCGTTTTTCAGGAATAGTTGTTATTCTACGAGGCGTGCGTTAACGCATCTTCCACTTTGCACGCGTAATATTATCGGGACGACAAGGGTATCCGGTAAACTACCCCTGCATTACAAGGAACGTAGGAACAAGTGTGCTTCACTAGGCATAAGCCTTGACGTACGGAAGAGGCAGTTTTGCTCATTTCGCACACTTCTGTGCAAGCTTTTGTAAAATGTTTCGTTTGAGTAACTCAGCGGCTACAGATTACATCCAATTCACCAAGTATAAGTGCAGGAGCTGCTTATGAAGGAATCAAATATTCCCGACATGCAAGTATTGCGAATCCCTTTTAAGGTGACCATGGCTTTACATCGTGAGTGATTTCACGCTATAGGGAAGAGTACCATCACTCGGTAGTTAACGAGTACATTCTTTCTGTTAGGCGTGCAAGCACTGTGCTTGAGGGAGTAGAAACACTCGGCTTGGAGGAGTTGAAGTACTCGGTCTGGAGGAGTAGAAGCACTTGGTCTGGGGGATACTATTCTTCTTGTGGGGAGAGTATTAGCAATCAGCGGAAGAATGCTAGCACTCCCTTGCGGTAGAGTAATAAAACTCTACTCTCTCTTATCTACTATCTCTCAAACGGGGTCGATCTACTCTGGAAAAAAGAGGGAAATATGGGACAAGCAGATACTTCATCAAAGAGAGTTCCCCGAACTTTGTTTTTACACTGTACATTCGCGGGGAGCACCACGTTTGGCTACGTAGCTAAGACGTCCTTGTTTCGCGCGGCGCTTCTTTCGGCCCTGGGTCTCCTCGACATTGAGTGCATGGTTTGGAGTCATTTTGCAAGCACGTGTCTACGTGCTCCTTCTGCATGCGTGGCTAGCACGCTGTTGCGCTGTTGAGACGCCAGCTGCAAGCGCTCTCCTCAGGTCATGGATGACTGTAGTGTTTACGCTATCAGAGCCCAGCACGTGACCCCCACACCGAAGCACTTACATTTTTGTGGCATAGGAAAGCAAGCACAGCACGTTCCATACGCACAAACTGAGAAACGCTGCCGCGGCGGCTCCGACCGATGCGCGGGGGCGAGCGTGATCTGGTGGTGTCCCAAGAGACCCAGCCGAACGTGCGCGAAAAAGACCACAACAGCTCCCGCAAAGTCGGGAAAATAAGCAAAGAAAGCTTCGCTTTAAGAGTATGTAAACTGCCGTTTCGCATGGGCTAAATACTGAAACGCTTTCGCGCGTCACAGACCTCTCCTGTCTTGCGTTATGCGCGAGAATCAGACCTGGAATAAAGGCAACGTCCCTTCAGTGCCAGTGGTCACATCAATCTGCGCTAGACGCGGCTTTCGAATTCGTGTTTTGCCTCGGCTTTTATATTTTCTGTATGTCTGAATGGATATATCTGGTGATGTTGTAGGGCCAATAGGTAGTAATGACTTGAACTTTTTACATTTTAATGCCAAATCTGCAACGAACAAGTGTGATACGCTTGCCGTGTTTTTTACAAAATTTTCTTTTAGTTTTTAACGTGGTCATGGTAACTAACCTTATATAAGCAGTAGAGTGACGTGCTTTACGGTATATTGCTTTTTGAAAGGACGCTCTCTTCGGGGTGGCGTAGCTTGGTGCTCATAGTTTGAGATCAATCGTCACGCGCCTTGATCCCCTGTTTCTCTACTACGGCGCCAACAGTTCAAAATTTTCATTGCGAAAAGTACGTTTTCGTGTTCTTGCACCGCCCACCTGACGAAACGATGGACAGCCTTATACCCTTTGTTGAAAGGTTATTCACTCTTGTGTGTTTTACAGAGACGTGTATTGCTGTTAACGGTGATCTTACTTAGCATCCTTGAAGGGCACTTCAGATTCATGACAGCTGGAAATCTTCATTCACTTTTTTATGCTGTAGGAGCGTTATCGCAAGGCCTACGCGCGTCAGTCATGCCTCTGAAACCTTGCTTTATCTCTTTTTAGCAAACATTTCCGCAGACACCATGAAATCGGGTGCGAATGTGACTGACATGAGCGATCGTTTACCAGTTTACATGTTTTGCAAATTTATCACGGACCAAAATTTGTGAGATAGTCTCAGTTGATAATGTTCAAGGAAATTATTTATAAAACTCTAAACTCGTTTCGGAAAAACGATTGTATTAGACAGTAGAGATCTGTGCTACTGTGCCAGGACACTAACAGGACATATTACACGCTCATGTGTGCCCAAAGGAAGCATATGAAAGTTCCTTTTACTATAAAAGAATAAATAAGTCGAGCAAAGTATGGAAGACATGGCTCGATGAATGAATGAAGATTATCAATTAGAATTGTACTATAAGTTTACAGAAACTAGGAGCCTCGAGGGGATTTCGCAATTTTAAAGAAATAATGAAAGCTTGCAAAACAATTTGTGAGAAATATTTGAAATAATACATTAATATTGTGATTGATATTTGATTACCAAAACTTACTCAACGTTTTAATTCGTCGCTTTCAATTGGAATTTTTCCTACAAAAAATGTAAGGCGCGAATATAAGTTTAGTCAAGTTCGGGGATAATATGCTATCTAATTAAATACCATTTTCTATACTGCCTGTTTTTTCCAAATTGTTAGAAAAAAATCCTAAAAGATTCCTGGCTCTATTTTTCTAATAAAGATTGTGTGATAACGATCATCTGTAAAAGAATTGCCTCATTTTGTGAAAAATATTTCATCATGTCAGCATACAATTTGGTTTTCGTGCGGAAATGTCGACTGAATTGCCGCAACTAACTCCAAAAGAGTTAATTTGAAATTACTTAAAAGATTCGAAAATTTTGTTTGGAACTTTCGTTGACTGCTCTGAAGCATTTGACAGGCTAAATCGTCAAACTTTGCTGGCCAAACTAGAGCATTACGGGCTTCGTAGCATTTTGTTAAAGCTTTTAGAGTATTACCTTTACCACAGAAAACAACTCGTTCCAGTTGCAATATAACAGTCAATACTCGTCATTATAAAACAAAGGCTTCCTCTGCGAAGTATAACAGGACCAATGTTTTTGTTTTCACATTAATGATGTGGCATTGTTCACATTGTTGACGACGCGAAACTTAACATTGATACAGACGACACCAGCCTTTTCTTTAACTCTCCTGATATCAATAACCTCTAAATCGTAGCTAATAACACTCTGCAATAATTGGCCCTATGGAGCAATGTCAATTATCTCAAATTCTTTGCAACAAAACAAAAACTTACATTTTCACCATCACGATAACAAATCAGTAAAGGTATTACGTTACAGTCAGGTGCGAAATTGAACCTTTCTCGAACGCGATAAGTTAGCAAAAAGATCTGCATAAGTATGCTAGTCTCTTTAGGGCTTGAGGCGCTGTATGCAAACCAATAGACGACAAAAGCTCTACCTACCTTTTTTAAAGAAAAGTATCGTATTTGTGCCACGCAATACCGCCATATATTGTGCCGCAACTTAAACTTAATTCACTATCTCGATCGCCATGATCGATACCATGATGCATACGAGTACAGTTAAGATTTGTTGTGTTTTTCACGCTGCCCGCCAGTTCCAAGAAAGCTCTAACTCCTATACGTACTTGCGTAAGACTTTTTGACACGAAGCAAGTTGCGCAGCATTTCACACTCACAACGTACACACTCAGCAGCATAAGAAATAGGTGGGCCAGTGCAGCGTACACGAAATAGAATCATTATTTTTATATCGCATGAAGTGCCGGTTACAGGTATCTTATTATTCGCTCACCTCGCCGGCGATAGAGCGCATGTCCATGTACAAGATAGCTGAAGGGGTCACCAGCTTGTTAGGAATAGCTAAGCGTATTTCGCGTGCGGCTGTCTGTCAGCATCACACAATTTAGCAGTTAAAGCACTCACATTGCGGGAAAGAAAGAGAATAATCAAGTTGGGCATTGGCATCGCGCATCCCTGTTTCCGTGCACACTAGTGATATGCTGCTTTCTATTTACACGGTCACGAGTACGGGGATGGGGCTAATTCTTTTCCATGAAAAACACAGGACACGAAAACCGTCATTTTCCGGGGAGATCTTCATTTGTGTGATGCAGCTGCTTTTTCTTTAGTTATTGCAGATGGTTCCCTCAATAGAGCTCAATAGAGGACAAGGCCGTTTCTTCCAAAACGCAGACAAAACATTTAATGTAACAAACAAAAATAGAAACACATAAACTAATCACTTAATCAAAACTTACAGCCGCAAACAAAATACAGAAAGTAGTATAGCAGTAGCTACATCACTCAAGTTAGCGGCAGGCTGCGAGTGTGAGCGTGCACCTAACAGTTCGACGCGGAGGGGCGGAGACGAAGCAGCGAAATAAGTGGTGTTTACCTGACCACAATATTAATGTATACTTCGTTTCACAAGCTGTTTGCACCGCTGTGGAAAGTTGGGGCCGCTTAACCAATCAGGATTGAACACATCTGAAAATTGTGTTCCTATGCGCCTGTCGCCCCATGATAACAATGACACGTGGCTCCATCTATGTTAAAGGAAGTGTACTTATATTTAACTTGTTTCTTTTTCTACACAGGCAGCCAAAATTAATCCAGAGCCCTCCAACGGCGCCTGCCGTCGTTCATTGAAGACGTTCTCGTTCTCATTTTCTCGGCTCTCACTGCGACAGCACTGAATGACCTCGACTTGTGTGCACACAGGAAATGAATCAAGTTAACCCGTTAGAAGTGTTCACACTTCAGCATCCTCGTTACAACTGAGATCCGCACCACTGGTTGTTTTGTCTTCCAGGTTGATCACAACAGCAGGACCTTGGTCAACGGCTTCATCGATTATGTGGACTAGTTTTCTCATCTCATCTTCCTGATTGACAACGTGCTCCACATAGCTATTGCACTTGTCAGCAGTAACTTCCGCGATGCCTTGCCAAACCTGAAGCTGCACGTCTTGAAGCTTGAATTTCCTATTTCCAATCGCCACGAAGTACTTGACGTCACTCCAAATAAGCTCTATTATGTTCACTTGGCAATGGTAGGGCTGCAGGCGCCCAACTAGGTGGCAAGCAGATCCAGCGACTCAGTCCAAATGGTATCGATCTCCGCCTGTGCTTACGCTGTCGACAAGCTTCATGAGCTCCACTTTCACCATTTCTCTACTTCACGCAACACCTTTTCCCGACAGCCATGCCTGTATGTCCTTTCAGAGGCTGCTCATGCGCGGCACTTTATACTGCTTCGCAGGATGGTATAGTGCGTTATCCATGGCGATAACACTACCTGGTGGTAGTTGTGGAATAAGTTTCTGCGACAAGCACTTTTCGTAGTGGTCTCCATTCATTTCGCCGTGGTAGTCGCCCGAGCTCCTCTTAGCTCGCGAGCTTCCGCAGCGCCTTTGACAAAACTGGGTTCGTCGCCGCAATGCGTCATCAGTCTACCGCCGTTACCCCTCGGGTTCGGAACACCAGTCACTAGCCCTGATCAAAGTGCTTCGTGCACAGACTGGATGGTACCGTCAATTCACACTTGACTACGCGTGTGGACAGCATTGACCCACGTTTCAACGGTGAAAAAAACTGGCCTACCCTGGCGTCGCAGCTTCCCTAACTGGCGCAGGTACCGCCGGCGAAACTGCACGATGTGCATCGCTTCGATCAGCAGTGCATTCCGAAACCGTTTCTTGTATCGGAAGCCGAGCTTCTTCAGCATCTTTTGCATCGTTGCTGTAGACACAGTCGGTAGCGTGTCGTCTTCATTGGAACGCTGCAGCGCTTTGGCTAGAGTCGGAATCTCCCTTCTCTTGAAACAGCTGTGCACATCCCTTCGCAACACCCTCCTTGTCCGTTCACTGCATTTTCCACCACAACGCTTCTTCGTTGACAACACTCTGCCCGCTTTCTCTATCTCTCTTGTTTACAAGTAGACCACTTGCTCACTCACCTGGGTGAGTTTTGCAGTCCTCTTGATAAGCGAATTCACACTTGAACTGCCTCCGCACGTCTAAAGCTATCTGCTTCGCCAGCTTGGGTAAACACCGCACATACGACGGATGGCACACAGGGGGCGCAACCGAATCGGGCGACGCCATGTTGGCGAAAGAAGGCGCATCACCACTTTCTAACAGGCCTCCGAGGAGTTGTGTTCGCGCGGGCCGTTGTTATTTGTTTCGCGACTGATTGAAAGCGCTCTCTATATTTTATAATTGTCACTCCAAACTGCTTTAAAATGCTGTTTATAGTTTTAAATCTAGTCCTAAACTGCTCAAATATTTGCTGTGCTCTTGCAGCTATGATTGGCTAAGAGGCCCCTACCTTCCACAGCGCTGCAAACAGCTTGGAAATCGAAGTATAGTGAACGATGAGCCAAGGACCAGAGCGCAGCTCCGACTTGAAGAGGGTACGCCGGCTGCTTGGTGGCATGGGCAGATGGAGATGGCATCTCAAACAGACAGCGGGGTGCTCATACTCTGCTCACACTCTGCATGCGGCTTCCGGTTGAGTAGTTCGCCGGCCATGCTCAGGACGGGTAGCGACTCTTGGAAACAGGTTGGCAGGACGCCCCGGTCAGGTGAAGCACTTGTGGCTCGGGTCCAGAACCCTCTGGCCCCTTTTCAACTCCCCGTCCGGTGGCCGATCTTCACCCCTCCGTCGCTTCCTCAAACTCTGCCCCTCTTCCGACAGCACGCCTCGTTTTTTATGCCACTCTGGCCGATTTGTATATTCAAGATTGGCCCCGAAGAACTCTGAACTTTCCAGATTGGGTCATTTTCCTTTTTGCTTTCTCTTGCTGCGCTGCGTGTTTCACGTGCTTGACGTTCATCGACGTCGTCGTCTTTTATTCAGCACTGAATTCGTCTCGGCGCAAGCAATCTGCTGTCCTCTTCTTTTCTTCTTTCAACACGGCACTGTTTTGCACACTTCACAAATCACGAAAGCACCTTTTTGAAAAAAACATTTCATCACAACAGCAGGACGGGTAGCGACTGGCCACCGACAGGTCGTCGGTGGCCATTGATTGAACTCCGGTGTAGGTGGTTGGCTTTGTGCGTCGGTCGAATTGCCGTTCCGCAATTCCAGTGCCTTCTCGATGCTTGTCGCCTCACTAAGAAACTCGTCGGCGATCTTCGGTGGGCTTCTAACCATTCCGGCGAAAAGTTCCTCCTTTACACCACGCATCAGTAGGCGGACTTTCTTCTCCTCGGATATTTCCAGGTCGGCGTGGTGGAGCAGAGCGCTAATTTCCTCAGTGAAGATCGTGATTGTCTCATTCGGCAGCTGCGCTCTGGTCTCCAGTAGAGCTTGGGCTCGCTCTTTTCGCAAGACGCTTGTAAATGTTTGCAGGAATCCGCTTCGGAACAGGTCCCACGTCGTCAAGGTGGCTTCTCGATTCTCCAACCACGTCCTGGCGGCGTCCTCCAATGCGAAATAGACATGTCGCAGCTTGTCGTCGCTTACCCTGCTCTTAAACGTAGAGACCCTCTCATACGGTTCCAGCCAGCTTTCCGGGTCCTCTAATGTGGAACCGCGGAACGTCGGTGGTTCCCTGGGCTGCTGCAGCACGCTGGGGGACGCTGGGGCTGCCATTGGGGTTGCCTTGGCCACAATCTTCTTGGTCTTCTCAGGTAGAAGTCCATGCTCCGGGGGCAGCTGTTGAAGACGGCGGCTTGCTCTATGGTCCGAGACTACGTTGGTGTTCTCTTTGCGGTCCGGGCTTGGATCACGGCTTGTCGGGGGCGTCCGGTACATGAACAAAAAGCACCTCCACCAGATGTCACGTGGTGGTGACGTTGAAGAACACAGTAACTATACTGTGAAAGACAAAACTAACTGTTATTGGGCGAACCTTTGCCCACAAAAACAGGCTACACTTATAACAAAACGATAGCGGGGAACATGGTCGGCGTCGTCGAAAGTCTGATCAACGGGTCAAGTGCGTCGGCTTTTATACATCAATTGTCGAATGTTCCAGACTAATTCTTGGGACCCGCGTGCCTTCCACAAAGTTTCACACCATTCGCGTCAGGCGATGAAATCAGATAACATAAGGTGGCGTGTTTTCTGCACAACGTTACTTAGCCCGCCTACCTTGCCAAACATTTATCCGTCAGCATCGACAAAGTTTGAATCGATGTTAGCGCACACGGCTTCAGAGCAGTCCTCTCCCGTAGCATCAAAGGAAAGACAGTGTCGTCGCCTATGCGAGTCGTCTCCTCTCCAACTTAGAGCGCAAGTTCTCGATCGCTGAACGCCAACAGCTGGCTGCAATTCGGGCTATCACAAATTTTCTGCTATGCGTGTTTAAAATAACTAACCATTTCTCTCGTCATGGACGAAAATGCATTATGCTGGTTGTACTCCCTCAATTTCCGACTGGACAACTCGGGCGCTTGGTATGGAAGCTTCAGAAATATAGCTTTGATGTCGTTTAGAAGTTTGACACAAGGATGCCGATTGCCTACCTGTCATCCCATAGGTGCTCCCTACGCCACTGCGCATTTTACCAACGCCTGCGTTCTCGCATCTCTGACTTGACTGACATGTGCAATGAACAGCTGAGCCATGCAAACTGGAAATTCATATTTCCAGACTGCCTAAATCCGTACATAGAATTACACAGAACGATATGCAATACACTGTGACCATGAGACAAATGTACACTCTCGCAACGTAATTGAGGAAGCATTATGAATGCTACACTTGATAAATAAATAATTTATGTTTCTGTGCGTGTGATAGTTGATATCACGACGTTGGATAATAGCGCTGCAGAAATAAGCAATAATGCTTCTTGCAGCAGAACATTTTTCACTGTCCACTTTCCCGAGTCTTACTTGGAAGTTATTTAGTGGCACACTTCGGAAACCAATGCTCTGGCAATATTTTTTTACAGTGCAGCTCTTAGGTGCCTGTTCCTGCATTGAGCGTCCACGTTGGCATCGGCGTAATGGGGGGAACAAAGGAGCCCACCCAATTATATAAAAAAAATTAGAGTGAATGCGGAGCGGTGGATTAAAGACTGCGATAGCGAAGAGAACGCGAGGAGGAAAGTGGAGGAGGAGGGAACAGCGGGTGCTTGAGGAGGAAGTTGGAGGAGGATAGTACGGCGAAAGAGGTAGGAGGAAAGCCGAGTGCCTCAAGAGACGTGCTCCATGGCGGCGAGCCCCAACGAGATAGTGCCAATTAGCATGCAACGTCACCCGGTTGCCGATGAGGTCATAAGAAAGGCATGTGGCGAGCGTCTCCATCGATACAAGTTATGGAAGTAAAGCACTGGCGTGGGCTGTGGACCCACTTCGATGCGCTCTTCCGCATGCGCCACCGCTGCTAGAGAATGCGCTCTGCGCGAGCCACTCGTTTCCGTGTTCACGCTTTCTTTCTGAACAACGAGCAACGCAACCGGTGCAAGTGTGCCGCTGCTGCTAAGGAAATTAAAGAGCAGCGCTGGGATTTCGCCTTAGGAAGTATCGTATTCGCTGGTGAGCTAATTTTTTTAAATTTTGAGTTAGGGAAGTCTAGACAACTTTGTTGGCTCAAAGCTCATTACCATGAAAGAATGCTAACACTGATGGAAATCCAGAGAAAAGACGGGGAATCCGGGAGATGGCAATTCAAGGCGATGAGCAAAACGTGAACAAGGTGAATGCAGGAGCCAACGTTTCGACAAGTGGACTTGTCTTCTTCAAGGCGACATATGCTATCCTCGCCACAGTATATATAGGTGGGGTTCTTCTAAAGGGGAGGGGGTGTGAGGCGGGAGGGCGCGGAAACGAGGGAAAGTGTGTTAGCGTGTCGAATTAGTAAAGGAACGCTGTGTACAAGGTCAAAGCCAGGACCCCCCCTCCTCTCACCCTAGTCTGTCAACCCACGCGCGTTAGCCGGCGTGTCAAGGGCGTCTGACACGCCAGCTGACAAAATAAAAAAAAAAAAAGAAAGAAAGAAAAAGAAAAAGAAGGGAAGAAAAAGGAAAAGGGGGGGGGGGATACGCCAAGAAATCAAACTAAGTGTTGTTGCCTATAGCTTGAGGTTTAGCATAGCGAATAGATTCTAAAGCTCCCTTTGAAACGTTTATGCCTATTGGTTGCAATGTCTTGAACTTATGGATAAGGTATGATTCTCTGTATTTTCTTTCTCGTTCAGAACGGAAATTTGACTGTAAGATGTAGAGTTTAAGTTCATCAAAGTTATGACCTGGTTGGTTGAAATGCTCGGCGACGGCTTTGGGAAGCTTTTTAGCTGTGTCCGCGCGATGTCCGTTTAATCTGACGTTCATTGATTGTCCTGTTTCACCGATATATTGTTTCTTACAGAAGGAACATTCAAGCATATAAATCCCATCCGAACTTGTGCAAGTGAAGCTGGATTTGACTTCATGTGTATAATTATTTGCGGTGCTTTTAATTTTAATGTCACTTTGAAGGTGCCTGCAGGTTTTGCATCTAGGGCGACAACATGCTTTTATTACGGGGGAATGCTGCTAGCTGACTTTTGCGTGCACTAACATGTCTTTAAAGTTCTTGTTTCGGCGATAGGTAACCCTGGGTACATCCGGGAACGCTTTTCGCAGACGCTCGTTACTTGATAATATTGGGTGGTACTTTCTTAGGATGTTGTTTATGTTTGGGAGTGCATTAGAATATTTTGTTATAAAGGCCGGCGGTCTGTCAGATTCTAATGTGGGCTGTCTCTTCGCCAATTCCGACTGTCTCTCCAATCTTGACGCGGTATCATAAGCTCTATCGAGAGCAACTTGGGGATAGTTGCTTTCTGCTAGCGTTGATCTAAGGTCATTTAGGTGGTGGATATAATCGTGGTCTTCACTGCAGATTCTTCTTATACGTTTCGCTTGTCCGACAAAAATTCCTTGCTTGCAATGTCGTGGGTGATGACTGTTGTAGTCTAAATATTGCTGGCTATCTGTAGGCTTCCGGTAAAGTGTCGTTCTCAGTTTGTAGACCGTCGTGTAGACCGTCGTGTCCAGGAAGTTGACCTGACTAGGAGAGTGGTGAGCAGTAAATTTAATACTCGGGTGAAAGCGATTGAAATGGCTAATTAAGTCGGTTAAGGCGCTTGTGCCGTGTTCCCATATTATGAATATGTCGTCAATGTAACGAAGATAGGTGTGGGGTTTTAAAGGGTAGGATTTCAGCAGGTCTGCTTCAAGCTGTCCCATGAAAATGTTCGCATACGTGGGAGCGAATGGCGTACCCATGCTAGTGCCGAAAATTTGCAGGTAGTGTGTAGAGTCGAATTCGAAGTAGTTGAGCGTGAGAACTAACATAAGGAGCGATAAGTAAACTTCAGGAGCGTGCGCTTGGGGATTGATTGCGAGGGATCTAGAAACGACTTCAATTCCTTCACTCATGGGAATGTTGGTGTAGAGGGCAGAAACATCCAAAGTGACTAGAATAGCGCGGTCGGAAAGGATTTGGTTGGCGTTGATGCCGTCGATAATTCGAAGGAAGTGCGGCGTGTCTTGAACGAAAGATGGGAGGGTAGTGGGTATGCTTGACAGGTGGTGATTTAAGAATTTAGATAGTGACTCAGTAGGTGTGTTGTTATTAGGCACAATAGGCCGACCTGGGATTTCTGCTGTAAATATTTCTTCGACCGGAACTTTATGTATTTTAGGAAGAAGATAAAAACGGCCTGCTGTTTTGTTTTTGGGCATCATGAAGCGATATTCGGATTGCGTGATTAGTTCCCTGGACCGGAGCTCCGCTATTGTGCTTAACACAATATTGCTGTAATCTGAGGATGGGTTAGAGTCAAGTTTTCTGTAATGGGTGTGGTTGTTCAGTTGTTTAGAGGCCTCATTCTTGTACTTTTCTATAGGCCAGATTACGATACTGCCGCCTTTGTCTGCTGGTTTTATTACAATATCATTCCTTTTCGCAAGTTCTTTAAGGATTTGGTGTTGAGCGGGGGTCAAATTTTTGCGTTTCCTGCAATGCCGCGTTGACTCTAGAATTTCCTTTGATATCAGTTTTAAGTATAAATCGAGGTCTGGGCACTGTTCGTTTTCCGGTGTCCACGTGCTAGGTGGTCTAAGAGAGTCTCTATCTTCTTTTCCTACATCTGGTCTACGGAAAAAGAATTCCTTGATGCGCAATTCTTTTTCGGTAGACCAGATGTAGGAAAAGAAGATAGAGACTCTCTTAGACCACCTAGCACGTGGACACCGGAAAACGAACAGTGCCCAGACCTCGATTTATACTTAAAACTGATATCAAAGGAAATTCTAGAGTCAACGCGGCATTGCAGGAAACGCAAAAATTTGACCCCCGCTCAACACGAAATCCTTAAAGAACTTGCGAAAAGGAATGATATTGTAATAAAACCAGCAGACAAAGGCGGCAGTATCGTAATCTGGCCTATAGAAAAGTACAAGAATGAGGCCTCTAAACAACTGAACAACCACACCCATTACAGAAAACTTGACTCTAACCCAACCTCAGATTACAGCAATATTGTGTTAAGCACAATAGCGGAGCTCCGGTCCAGGGAACTAATCACGCAATCCGAATATCGCTTCATGATGCCCAAAAACAAAACAGCAGGCCGTTTTTATCTTCTTCCTAAAATACATAAAGTTCCGGTCGAAGAAATATTTACAGCAGAAATCCCAGGTCGGCCTATTGTGTCTAATAACAACACACCTACTGAGTCACTATCTAAATTCTTAAATCACCACCTGTCAAGCATACCCACTACCCTCCCATCTTTCGTTCAAGACACGCCGCACTTCCTTCGAATTATCGACGGCATCAACGCCAACCAAATCCTTTCCGACCGCGCTATTCTAGTCACTTTGGATGTTTCTGCCCTCTACACCAACATTCCCATGAGTGAAGGAATTGAAGCCGTTTCTAGATCCCTCGCAATCAATCCCCAAGCGCACGCTCCTGAACTTTACTTATCGCTCCTTAGGTTAGTTCTCACGCTCAACTACTTCGAATTCGATTCTACACACTACCTGCAAATTTTCGGCACTAGCATGGGTACGCCATTCGCTCCCACGTATGCGAACATTTTCATGGGACAGCTTGAAGCAGACCTGCTGAAATCCTACCCTTTAAAACCCCACACCTATCTTCGTTACATTGACGACATATTCATAATATGGGAACACGGCACAAGCGCCTTAACCGACTTAATTAGCCATTTCAATCGCTTTCACCCGAGTATGAAATTTACTGCTCACCACTCTCCTAGTCAGGTCAACTTTCTGGACACGATGGTCTACATAGAAAACGGAAAACTGAGAACGACACTTTACCGGAAGCCTACAGATAGCCAGCAATATTTAGACTACAACAGTCATCACCCACGACATTGCAAGCAAGGAATTTTTGTCGGACAAGCGAAACGTATAAGAAGAATCTGCAGTGAAGACCACGATTATATCCACCACCTAAATGACCTTAGATCAACGCTAGCAGAAAGGAACTATCCCCAAGTTGCTCTCGATAGAGCTTATGATACCGCGTCAAGATTGGAGAGACAGTCGGAATTGGCGAAGAGACAGCCCACATTAGAATCTGACAGACCGCCGGCCTTTATAACAAAATATTCTAATGCACTCCCAAACATAAACAACATCCTAAGAAAATACCACCCAATATTATCAAGTAACGAGCGTCTGCGAAAAGCGTTCCAGGGTGTACCCAGGGTTACCTATCGCCGAAACAAGAACTTTAAAGACATGTTAGTGCACGCAAAAGTCAGCCAGCAGCATTCCCCCGTAATAAAAGCATGTTGTCGCCCTAGATGCAAAACCTGCATGCACCTTCAAAGTGACATTAAAATTAAAAGCACCGCAAATAATTATACACATGAAGTCAAATCCAGCTTCACTTGCACAAGTCCGGATGGGATTTATATGCTTGAATGTTCCTTCTGTAAGAAACAATATATCGGTGAAACAGGACAATCAATGAACGTCAGATTAAACGGACATCGCGCGGACACAGCTAAAAAGCTTCCCAAAGCCGTCGCCGAGCATTTCAACCAACCAGGTCATAACTTTGATGAACTTAAACTCTACATCTTACAGTCAAATTTCCGTTCTGAACGAGAAAGAAAATACAGAGAATCATACCTTATCCATAAGTTCAAGACATTGCAACCAATAGGCATAAACGTTTCAAAGGGAGCTTTAGAATCTATTCGCTATGTTAAACCTCAAGCTATAGGCAACAACACTTAGTTTGATTTCTTGGCGTATCCCCCCCCCCCTTTTCCTTTTTCTTCCCTACTTTTTCTTTTTCTTTCTTTCTTTTTTTTTTTATTTTGTCAGCTGGCGTGTCAGACGCCCTTGACACGCCGGCTAACGCGCGTGGGTTGACAGACTAGGGTGAGGGGAGGGGGGGTCCTGGCTTTGACCTTGTACACAGCGTTCCTTTACTAATTCGACACGCTAACACACTTTCCCTCGTTTCCGCGCCCTCCCACCTCACACCCCCTCCCCTTTAGAAGAACCCCACCTATATATACTGTGGCGAGGAAAGCATATGTCGCCTTGAAGAAGACAAGTCCACTTGTCGAAACGTTGGCTCCTGCATTCACCTTGTTCACGTTTTGCTCATAACACTGATGGAGGCACACAAGTGTGTATAGGTCAAGATCACAGGAGAGTTCGCTAAGCAATGCGTCGAATAACTGTACTTTTCGATAAACGTCACATCACAGCAGCATCTATTGACCACGCAGTGAAGACGAAGTGGGCGCCTCACTCGTCGAGTCTCGGCTGCGCGACGCCGTGCGGGGCGTGCTGCACTGCAACCTGGCTGGCGGAGCCACGGCCGACCAGCGCTGCCTGCTGCCGGTCAAAGCGGATGTGGTGTTCCTGCTGACGCGTGTGCTCGAAGACCTGCAGCCAGGCGGGGCCAACCCAGGCGTTCACGTGGCGCCCTTGACTAGGGTGCGCCGGGTGCTGCGCAGTGGTGGACTGCTAGCTCTGGCCGGCATCACCTCACCCACTCTAGGGTTCAAGGAGGCGCTGGAGGATGCCCTCATCACAGCAGGTGCGCACTCCGATGAGTTCGTTTCTCTCCGATGGACTGGTTCGTGCTCGCAGTGCGCAGTGCTCGAGGTCATGCATTCTGGGGTTTTCCGTGCCAAAACTCCGATTTGGTTGTGAGGCAAGCCGTAGGGAAGGACCCCGGATTAATTTTCACTCCCAGGGGACCTTTAGCGTTGCCCTAATGCACGGGACACGGGCGTCTTTGCACTTCACCCACATCGAAATGCCACCACCGCGGCCGGGACTCGATCCCACGACCTCGCGCTTAGGCAGTTTCCGAGGTAGCGCATGTACTTGGGCATACACCAGACACTTGCCGCGCGTACAAATTGTCAGATCCATGGAAACGTGATCAGTGAATAACAACCAAGTGGATAAGTTCAGCTTTTTTTTAAAAGGCTTCCAAAATTTCGGCATGGTTTTCTTGAAACAAAGTCACTTGTATTAGTGTTGCTGCATGACTTCGAAGGTAATTAGGCCATGCGTAATAGCATTTAGCTTTGTAATAGTCTCGGAAAGCAAACTAGCGGCGCTGAGCTCAGGTGAAATGCTCGATAGCCGGAACGAGTGCTGTTTACAGTTCTACATTTCTTGCGATAAATAAACTAGCAACTCACAGAGTTGAAAGAGAAAACAGCGTCTTTTGCCTGCGCCGCTAAGCTAGAGCATGCTATGAAAACGATATGTCACCTCGCGGCATAACACCCGCCGCGGTTGCTCAGTGGCTATGGTGTTAGGCTGCTGAGCCGGATCGCCGGATCGAATCTCCGCCGCGGCGGCCGCATTTCGATGAGGGCGAAAACACCCGTGTACTTAGATTTAAGTGGACGTTAAAGAAGCACAGGTGGTAGAAATTTCCGGAGTCCTCCACTACGGCGTGCCTCATAATCAGGAAGTAGTTTTCGAACGTAAAACAACATAACTTTGAATTTTTTCGCGGCATAACATGTGATGATCGGCTTCAGACCTTATGGGGTAGCTGTGATTCCCGCTACCACTGCTGCAGACAAAAATACATTGGCGAGAATATCCTGGTGCTTACACCATTAGTAACACTAATGCTGGGGGAAAAAACTATAAACGAACAAAATCAGGTTAGGTTTTAGGATACATCACTATAATTTATCACAGCCGCTGCGTGAACAAACCGCACTGGTCGATTTAAAACGCCAGCAAGATATTTAAAATAAAGAAAAACATCAAAAATCGCCGAAGATTGAGGTAGTCTTCAATCCGAACTTTGAGTGCAGCTCCATTCGTGTTTTCATTTTGCGATATATTGGCTGGCGTGTACAGTCGGTCTCGGGCAGCTCGTTGCGCTCAAATAATAAATAAATAGAAGTGTGGCGCGGCTGCCTCGCTGAACGGGAGATCGCGAGCACGTGGGGCCAGCACGTGGGCGCAATTCACAGAAGCCCCCACCGACAGACCAAGGCGACTAGTGCTACTCTGTCTGACTTGGGGCAAGAAATTGTAATGGAAGCTTTCATAAATGTTATAAACCATCGCTTTTTACCAATCTTCATACCAAATACGGTGTTCGCATTAGGTTTCCCAGGTGCCCTAACTGAATTAAACAAAGCGTGCTGTTTACACTTGCTAAGCATTATCCATTAGGGATTGACTTTTTGAATTGAATATGGCTACGATAAAAAAAAAGAAATTCCAACACAAAATCCTATAACTAATATTTGCGAGTTTCTGCAAAAGGTGAAAGGACGCACGAAGTTTGTTTCGGCACAGAAGGAGTCTATACAACCTGTGACATATGTAATGCTGTTAACAAATGGATGTCAAGTCAACCGGGCAGCGTGTGAATCAGAAACAGAGGAAAGAACAGTAATTTCGGGGGCACTGTGACAATGGAAGTAATGCAAAAGCAACCAAGAAATAGCACGTCTAAGATCATATTTTAGACTGTACACTTATATATTGTTGTGTTAATTAATCTAGTGCTTATTTATTAAATAAATGAAATTAATTAATTATGAGTGCACATACAGTTCCCATAGTACGAAAAAGGTTAGGACAATAGCATAGCACTGCGCGTCTTTCTGTAGGAATAGTAACGCGGTGGTGTTAGCCAAATAATAAACTGTATTTTCAAATCACCACGCAGAATTTGTACTGGCTTATTGAAGCTGTTTGCTCAACGTCGGATAATTACTGCGCATATCTGACCTCGTCCATGTGTTTGCACAGGAACTCGATCTTCTGCTCTACAATTACTGTGGTCCTTCGCGATAGAAGTCTGCACTGACGTCACACTTTCTACCTGTACACGGAAAGAAGTGTTTTCTTAATACTACTGGAAGATTAATCTTCATAAACTTCAAAGTGTTAATTCTCGAAGCAAATACAAATTGAACAGCAAAGACTATTCGGTTCCATTTCAAAATTTTGAAGTACCGTATATCCCTAACGCTTGGATCAATAGCTTCACAATTGACCATGAAGCAACATACAGTAAAGAAATTAGGAGTTAGGAATTTCTCCCTCAGGTAGAACTTGTGCGTCCAAAAAAAAGGACACTCAAACCACAACGATAGCAGCAAGCAGAATCGTTGGTCGTCGAAATCTTATTCTTCGGATAAGCACGCCGTCCGTTTGCGTGTGACGCATCGACCATCCCGCATGATCACTGGTGCTTGCGTAAATGCCGCAATGCGCTTCGCGTACGCAATCTGCGTGGACAAATATTCCGCTGCTTGAGGTTTGGCGACAACATTCTTGAAAGATCTGATAAATGGAGACGCCTCTTGCACTAGGCGATATCATTCCAACAGTGACTGGCCAGGGAAAAAAACAATTACCAAAGAAAGGTAGATCATGCAAATGTGTCAATGTGGTGAAGACGACGTCTGATTGGCAAAATGGAAAATGAACCCATTAGCGTCCAGCGTGCTTCTAAATGTACACTATAATTTTATTTGTAAATAATTCAAGACAAAACACATATTGTTCCTTGGTAGGCGATTTTACTAATAAGGGTCCCGCAACGACCACCGCGTTGCAGTTTTGGCTAGCTACATGATGTGTTTGATGTATTCATCGACAAACTTGGACAATGGCTGAATATAGCAGGTGCTGTACATGCAGCTTCTTTATGTTTTGTGAAGCATAGCATACACTGCTCCAAGCTGAAGTTGTTGGAAAAGGTTTAGAAAAGAAGGATGTAAGCTATGAACGCATGACATTCCTTATACAATACATATTAGTACCGTCGCAAGAAAATGAATGCAAGCATAGGCGCTGACGACGGGCGGATGAGCCACCGCCCCCCCCCCCCCTTCCGGCAAAGCCGAAGCCTGCCCCCTCCCCTTACCTAACGTGTCATTGCCAGAGTTTGGTCAACTACATTAATTGACGTTTCTTTCGGCTTGCCTCGACATTTTTACTTAAATTTTTATGGTGCCTAATAGCTTACTGCATCATTGTTGGCGCGGACGTGCGTGGATTTTAATTCATAATTTGCTTTATTTATTACAATAGGAGAACAAGCGCATTAGAACTTCCAGCGGCAGCTGCCTCGCCCGTATTTATTCACTTCAACATTGTTTTGAATTTCCACGGTGAACACCATACACATACACAATAGATTTAAATATATACACAGGAAAGCGCTTATTATATGTATAAAGACAAGGAGGTAGCGAATTAACAATTATTTCTAAAGGTGTAGATAGCTTATGCCTAGAGGATGAATGTCTTGCTGTATGAGTGCCTCGCTTCAGAATGCTTTGGATGCTTTTTTGACCCTGAAAGCACCTGTAGACTTTAGTGACCCCTTCAGTGGAGATTTTTATCAACGGCGTATGAAATGCACATGAATGATCCTTGTCTCAACCTCGCTTATCTTTCCGGCAACCAAAGCTAACGACCCATTAAAAAACGCTTCAAATAATTTACAACATCCCCCTCCCCCCCTCCCGCATCAAAAGTAGCGCCCTCGAACAGGTTATTTCTGAGTTAGGCAGAACGAAATGAAGAAAATAAAGGAAAACATCTCCGGGACAGGAAATCGGGACAAGCTCGATCCTGGTTCTGCTTACGGCGTTGCTAATCGAAAGCTGCCTGCTTCTCAGGAGTACGTATGACACGTTGATTACCCGTTTCGCCATCGGCGAGAAACTCTCGACAGCCTTGGAGAGCAACGACGTCACAGCTAGCGCAGCGAAGTGCGTGCATCCCTTTCGCTTTTTTTTTTTGTGCATTCGCATAGGATTGCCCCGGAGGAGTTTTCGGCGTACAGGCGACAGACGGACTAACAGATGAATCGGCCAGCCACATACAGCTATCTGTAAAACGTCGTGAGCGAGCTAGTGCCTTATCCGCCTTGCCTCGGACGAAGTAACATGTCGCGTTTGGTGTTAATAGGAAAGAAGCTCTGATAGGTGTTCTCTCAGGGTCGACAAAGTGCACGATTAATTCTTTTTTTTTTTGCCAGAAAAACCTATCATCGCAAAAGCGAATTTACAATGTCAGTGCAATAGTTTAATGGTGCATTTTGTTTCGTCCCGGTCGCCATGTATTTCTCTAAATTTACGCTGGTGATATGCTCAGTCCCATCTTCTTCGATGACCGGACAGCATTAGGTGGACGAAATCCTTGAAGGAGGGGTGGATGAAGTTCTCAGCGAAGTCCCACTATCATGTTTTCCACTTCCGTAGTATCAGCAAGGTGGGGCACCCGCACACAGCAGCAGCAGAGCACGAAACTGGTGGGATGCGACTTTTCATGCGCAACAGATTTGAAGGCACGCGCCTGTCAATTGGCCGGCCAAGTCATATGACCTCTATCCAGTCGATTTATTTCTTTGAGGTTATGTGAAAGTTCATGCTTACATGATCGAGACGGACGACAGATTAGTTCAAGGCAGGTATAACGGATGTCTCCCGTCGAATTCCAGTGTTGGTCATCAAGAAAGGCATTGAAGATGTGACAAAGAGAAGTCAGTACTGCGTAGCTGTAGAAGAAGACTTTTTCTAACGTCCTCTAGGCACCAGCTGGTGTTTAACGGCGTTTACGTTATTTTTTTTATTTCTTTTATTTATTTCTTCATACTGTCAACCCTCTGCTGAGGGTTCTTACAGGGAGGGTTTAAATACAGGCAGACCATATATACAGGCGCATCAAGTGGCAGCGGAATCACAAAAATACATGTTTAACAATTTTTCAAATTCACAAACATCACTGGCTTCTGCCACAAAGCTTGGTATTGCGTTCCAGAGTTCAATCACGGCAGGGAAAAAAGAAAAGCGGAACACATCACTGTGAGCAAAGTATGGACGTAAAACATATTGATGGTTAACACGACTGCTTCGTTTTCCTGGAAGATGCACATACTCATCTTTGTTGATTTTTAAATGTCCATGTAGTATTCTGTAAAACACTTTCAGACGATTTTTTAGCCTTCGTACTTCTAGTGTTTCCAGTTCACAAGACTGCAACATCAGTGTAACGGATTCTAAACGGCGGTACTTTGAGCATATGAAGCGCGCGGCACGACGTTGAACTTTTTCTAACTTTGTAGTCATTTCTTTCTGATGAGGGCTCCAGATGACTGAGGCGTATTCAAGTAAAGGTCTAACAAAAGTTTTATAAGCCATCAGCTTTACATCTCGCGAAGCTTGACCTAGTTTTTGCCTTAAGAAACCTAATCTCTGATTCGCCTTCGAGCACACATTTTCTATGTGCGTATGCCATGTCAGATTATGCGTAACTGTAACACCTAGATACTTAAACTGATTAGCACGAACTAACAAATTACCATCAATGTAATAGTTAAAAGGCAGAACGTTTACTTTCTTAGTCATATGTGTGTATGTTGATTTATTGTAGTTTATATTCATACCCCATAATTTACACCATCGGCTGAAATTTTCTAAACAACGACTAATTCTGAGTTGATCCTGAACATTGGTTACGGTAGAATAGATTAGGCAATCATCCGCAAAAAGCTTCATTTTTACCGCTTCTGCAATAACAGAAGAGATATCGTTTATATATATAAGAAATAACAGTGGGCCCAAGACTGACCCCTGACGAACACCTGAAAGCACTTGGAGTGGGCTCGACAGGCTGCCATCTAAACTTACAGTCTCTTTACGATCACTTAAATATTCTTTTATCCATAGCACTAATCTTTCATCGATACCTATTTCTCTCAGTTTAAAGATCAGCTTATTATGCGGAACCTTATCGAAGGCTTTTGCAAAATGTATACAAATGACGTCAATCTGATGCTTCTCATCTAAGGCGGCAGCGAGATCATGAACTACTTCAATTAATTGTGTAATGGTAGATAGTCCAGTACGGAAGCCATGCTGGTTTGAGTAAAGTAAACTATTCATTTCTAGAAATCGTAAAATATGTTTAGCGATGATGTGCTCCAGAATTTTACAACTGATACATGTGAGTGAAATAGGACGGTAATTATTTACAAGTGTGCGATCACCGCCTTTGTGCACTGGTATAACTACGGCCCTGCGCCAGTCTGTGTGTAGAGAATGCGTATGTAATGATTTCGCGAAAATTATCGTTAAGTAGTATGACATCCATTCAGCATAGCGTTTCAGAAATTCAGGACAAATTCTGTCAGGTCCACTAGATTTTTTTCCATCTAAACTCAGCAGCAATTGGAACACCCCTTCTTGTTTGATTTCTAGATTTCCCATTGGGTAACGTGTTATATATGGTAAATGCTCGTCTGTATTCATGTTTGTATTATTAGTAAACACAGATTGAAAGAAGTAATTAAAATGTTCGGCAATGTCCGCAGACTTTGTTAAGTTTATGTTGTCCTTTACGATTTTTTCAATTTTATCCCTACTACTGCTAAGATATCTCCAGAATTTTTGTGGGGAACTTTTTAGGAACCCTGTCAGTGTTTGTTCAAAGAATTGCTTTTTGGATAGTGTCAGAGTATGCCTCAACTCTGCGCGAAGTCTCGGTATTTCGTCCGAACCTTTTTTCTTTTTACGCAGTCGCTTTAATTTTCTTTTCATGTGAATGATGCCGCGGTTAATCCAAGGTCGGCGTTGTTTAGTCTTTTTTTTTCGAGTTGGCACAAATCGGTCCACACAATGCTCTACTATATCCTTAAATTCATTCCAAAGCTCATCTACAGTTTTTTTCCTTTGCATGGTGCTCAAATTGGCCAAACGAGAATTCCAAAAAATCTAATATTGAATTGTCATCAGCACGTTTGTAGTCCTTTACCGTAATTATAGGGGAGCATTTCATACGGGGCACACCGCTAGTAGCCATATTCACTACAATCATTCTGTGATCGGAAATACCTTCCTCAATTGTCAACAAATGATGTTCTATATTATTGGATAGGAATACTAGGTCCAACAATGACCGCGACCTAGAAGTTATTCTTGTGTCCTCTTGAACGATTTGATTTAGATTAAAAGAAAACATTATATCCAGTAGTTTATCAGCGCTGGATGCTTCAGCGCCGCTGCAGAGTAGGTCTTGCCAGTTAATGTGCGGTAAATTGAAGTCTCCGGCCATAATTAACCGCGTGTTCCTATGGACATTGTTGCACAAGAATGTGTTCAATCGGTTTAGGAAGTCAAGCGAAGTCGAAGGTGGCCGATATATTGCACCGACTAGATAAACGACACTTTGAAAGGAAATTCTGCACCAAACTGTTTCAGGGATGTCACTATCAATTAGAGCCGCGTGGACAGAATTCTTTATTATGATACACACCCCTCCTCCACGTGAATCGCGGTCTTTCCTAAACATTTTGTATCCAGGGGGAATAATTGCGTCATCTTGTATCCCACAGTGCAGCCAAGTTTCCGTTATCAAAACCATGCAAGGGCTCTGGGAAAGCAGCAGAAATTCTAGGTCAGTTGTTTTGTTAACTATGCTGCGTGCATTTAAAACAAGAAAACGTAGCTATGACGTAGGTGACGAGCCGGGCGTCACCATCGAACTTGTTGAACCGTCTGGGTCAGGCGGGCAGCCTGCCACTTCAAACTTTTTTTGCTTTTCTTTACCGAATCTACTTTCTTTATATCCATATGGTATGCGCTTATCGTTAGTGAGGTCCCAAGTGTACATTTAGTCTTTTATTTTAAGTTTATCGTAGATAAGCTTGAGTTTTGTGCCTTTTGACCGATCCGATGCTGCACTTTCCCAAAGCTTTCTTCTTATTTCCGCTGTTTCCTTAGCATAGTCTTGGCTAACCCGAACATTAGTGCCCTTCAGTTTAAAACAGTTCTTTAGAACACTGTCCTTTTCCCTGGAATCAAGGAACTTCATAATAATTGGTCTTGGTTTATCCGGTTTCGCTTTTCCAATTCCGTGAATTCTTTCTACTGTCCTGACGGGGACCCCCAAAGTATTGTCAAAAATACCGTCTAGGACCTGTTCTCTGAGTTTGGTTTCTGTTTCATCAGCACTTTCATTGATTCCAAATACTAGGAGATTGTTGCGCCTACTTCTGTTTTCGTAGTCAATTAACTTCAATGCTTGCTGTTGGACAACCGATTCCAATTTATTAATTATGTTGCTCATTTCCTCGAACATTGTCAAAATTCCTTGTAACTTATCAGTTTTAGCATTAACAGCAGCAATTTCCGCTCTTATACGGTCCATCTTGCGGTCGCTTTCATCCAGTCTATCGATAATGACCTGCAACATTTCATTAGCCTTGGGCCCAGGGTTCTGTTCCATGTCACCTGACACAAGCAATAACATGAGCATCGACCAGCAATCAGACAAGATAGCAGAACACTTTTGAGGGCACGGCAGGACCAACAGAAACCTATCATCGCTACGATAAGCGGGCAAATTGCCCAGCTGACTGACCTGCACAAGCAGCAATGGCGATTTAGGCATGTTGTCCCCTGGTAAGCTGCCGTGCCCTCTGAAGAAATCGATGCCGGGCTGGGCCTTTTCTAGGTTGTCCAGCGATGACGTTACTCCTGAAGGGTGGGCGTTGACAAGTAGACGGACCGCAGTGTCATTGCCACGTTGCGGCACATCGAAGAATCCTGGTTCAGTCCTGTCCTGTTGTTCGCTGTAGACGCCACGGCGAAAAACCACGGCAAAACCTGCCCAAGCAGCAATGGCGATTGATAGATAATAAGGGCACAATGAAATCTGCTGTATTTTTTAGTTTGTTTTCTGTGCTTAGTTTGCTTTACGTTTGTTTTATGTGCGATTGCCAATTCGGCTCATTTAAAAGTGCTGTATTTACTTGCTTGAAGGCATCGGTTTTGCCTTTTCTCTACACGTGGATCGTTTGCCGTCTGTTTATTTTGCTTTTATTTATTCCCACGACCAAGCACGTACACACTCTCATGAAAAATAAAACCGCCACTTTAATTTCGCTTTGGTCGGAAGCAAATTTCTGCCACGAAATATAGCTGCGCGCGCACTCAATCGAGGTGGTGCTAGCAAGGCTGGGATTTGGAAGGATGCTATGCAATTACATAGCCTTTCGCGTTTCATGCTTGGTCAGAGTGCCACTTCCGCCGCGTCATCAATGGTCTTTTGTTATCAATCAGATCTGTCGGCCTTGAGAAACGGATAATAAATGTTACGTAGAGAGGAAGGAATAGCTTCAAAGCCGCGAAACCTGCTACTGATGCTCCTCCCGTACCCTCATTAAGGTGATGTGCTGTCTCTTCGGGTTTGCTACAGGCAATCCAGTTGCCTTCAATAAGCTTATTTGAGGTCGCTGCGTTATGATGCGGGTGGGAGCGTAGCCACGTGGTATTTTTTTATATTTCGTGAGGTTTGTTTGCGAGTCAGTCCAATACGTCGCTGAAAACACAGCAGTTAGATGTCATTCTGGGTTGCCTGAGGGTGGCTACAAATTCCTCATTTACACTTTAATAATTAGGATAGTACTTCTCGAATTAGATAACTATTTGCAATTCTCAAAATAAATTTTAGGGACGAGATAATGACCGGTGGCTACTCCACTGTATTGTAAATAATATGCATTATATTTTCTTCGAGTAAGGGAAATGCTTTTAATTTAAGTCTTGGTGCATGATAGTTGGGGCACCCTGTATAATTCATATGTAACATAAATGAGGTCAAGCCGGATTCACTCGAAATCAGAATCAATAGCAGTGATGCGCAGGAGCGT
This sequence comes from Dermacentor andersoni, assembly GCF_023375885.2. Lineage (NCBI taxonomy): Eukaryota > Metazoa > Arthropoda > Arachnida > Ixodida > Ixodidae > Dermacentor > Dermacentor andersoni. The sequence goes on along the minus strand of NC_092819.1, from coordinate 172,222,469 downwards.
TTATACTTGGACTCACTGAAAAAGCAAAAGACAGAGCGAGGCTGCAGTTTCGCCGGGAACGCGACGCAGTATTATTGATAGCGAAGTATACGACAGTTACACTAAAGAAAATTACACCACTGAGAGACGCCAGATTCTTGGTGTTCGGATATGACTCAGGCTGTGAAATGGAACTGTCTCCTACTATGAGATCCTCTAAATTCTCATATAAGGCAGCCACTTCAGTGAACAATTCTTCGAGGTCACAAGATCTCTGGAGTTCAAGGGCCTTCAATTGCCGATTACGTAAACTGCACCCCACGCTACGGCTACTACTGCCATCTAGTCTTTTCCGGGGTGAATCAAGCTTGCTGTGCAGCTTGCGGCTGGGAGTGGCTTTCAAGAACGCATGCTCCTATCGTTCGGGAATGGCTGAGACCCCGATGTGCGACTTCAGTAGGTGCGAGGAAACCATCGAGCACCTATTGTGTACCTGCCCTTGCTACGTTGTACAACGCCTCTCTCTGCGGGCAACTTTACGCCGACTGGCCTCAAGAGCGTTCACCGAGTCAAGGATACTTGGACAGCGGCCACACCCGTCTCTGGCACGAAAAGCAATTCGTGCACTAGGGCAATACCTGAAGTGCACCGGCTTCAGCAAGTGTTTATAGTGTCCCTGTGCACAGTGTAGCTCCCGCATGCACTCAGTGCTTACTCTCTCCCTTTTTCCTATTGCTATACCCAAATCCCCCTCCCCCAGTGTAGGGTAGCAAACTGGGTGCTCTTCTGGTTGATCTCCCTGCCTTCCCTATCCTTGCTTTCTCTCGCTCCCTTCGAGGTCACACGAAGTTTCTTAAAGTGAAGGAAATATATGTATATATATATATATATATATATTGTCACGGCTCACTGGTGACAAGAAAGGAGAGCGGTATTTATTCGAGAGTTAGGGCAAGCGCTCAGTCCAGGCTTCTTCTCTAGCGCCTCGCTTGCACAGACGAGGTCGTCGTCTTTTTCGTCAACGTGGTTGGGCGCAGATGGCGTCGCGGCATTTGCCCTCCTCCAGAAAGAGCATCGTCCCGATGCTCGGCGGGTAGCATCTGGTGTCCCGCAAACCAGAGCGTGTCCATGTCATTCAGAAAAATATGGTTTCATGCGCACCACGTGCACAGTCTCAGGCAGGTCCTGACGGCGCCTTGAGCAGGATGGGCTGTCAGGAACGACTTCATAGTTAACGTCGCTAAGGCGTCGTAGAACTTTGTACGGTCCGAAGTATCGTCGCCGAAATTTCTCCGCGAGGCCTCGGCGGCGTACTGGAGCCCAAACCCACACTCTTTGCCCGGGCTGGTAGACGACGCATCGATGGTGTTCATTGTAACGTCGGGCATCACGGTCTTGCTGGCTAGCTATGCGAATGCGCGCGAGCTGTCTTGCTTCTTCAGCGCGCTCTGTAAAATCTGCGGCGTCAGTCTCGGAATCGCTGAAGTCATGAGGAAGCATAGCATCCAGCATTGTAGTCACTTCTCGACCATGGAGGAGACTGAAGGGCGTCATTCTTGTTGTTTCTTGCCGAGCCATATTATAAGCAAACGTTACGTAGGGTAATATTTGGTCCCAGTTCTTGTGTTCCACATCGACATACATGCACAGCATGTCTGCGAGGGTCTTGTTGAGGCGCTCCGTAAGTCCATTGCTTTGCGGGTGATAGGCTGTCGTCCTTCTGTGTGCCATGCCACTGAGGGTGAGTACAGTTCGCAGAAGTTCAGCCGTGAACGCAGTTCCCCTGTCGGTTACGATGACCGCTGGAGCACCGCACCTCAGGACGACGTTTTCGATGAAGAACTGTGCGGCCTCGGCTGCTGTGCTGCTAGGAAGTGCCTTGGTTTCAGCATATCGCGTAAGGTAATCTGTCGCGACTATGATCCACTTATTTCCGGCAGCAAATATTGGGAATGGGCCCAAAAGGTCCATCCCAATTTGTGCAAACGGTGTTGCAGGCACTGGAACGGGATGTAATAGTCCGGCAGGTTTCGTAGGTGGCACTTTTCGCCGCTGACAGTCAAGGCACGTTCGAACGTAGTGCTTCACCTGTGCTGCGAGTCGTGGCCAGTAATACTTCTCTTTGATCCGTGCTAATGTTCTTGTGTAGCCTAAGTGACCTGAGGTAGCTTCGTCGTGACAGGCGTGCAAAATTTCATTGCGGAGAGTTTTAGGGATGACTAGTAGATATTTCTTCCCTGTTGAAGAGAAGTTCCTCCTAAAAAGAACACTGTTGCGTTGGCAGAATGATGACAGGTGCCTTAAGAACAATTTGGGCTTGTTTGTGGTGCGGCCTTCTAAGAAATCAATTAGTGACGCGAGCTCCTGGTCCTCCTGCTGTTGTTGAGAGAGGGTGGCCGCATCAACAACTCCCAAAAAGCCAGTGGATTCGTCATCATCTCCGCCTGACGAATCGATCGGCGATCTGGAAAGGCAGTCAGCGTCTGAGTGCTGCCATCCCGATTTATAGACCACTGTCATGTCGTACTCTTGAAGCCGTAGGCTCCAGCGTGCCAAACATGCAGATGGATCTTTCATGTTGGTCAACCAACAGAGAGAATGGTGGTAACTTATAACTTGAAATGGGCGGCCGTATATGTACTGACGGGACTTGGTAACTGCCCATACTACAGCCAAGCATTCCTTCTCTGTGGTGGAGTAGTTCGACTCGGCACGTGACAATGTTCTACTCGCGTAAGCGATGACTCGCTCAGCGCCGTCTTGCCGTTGAACAAGGACGGCGCCTAAACCTACGTTGCTGGCATCGGTGTGGATAATTGTCGGCGCATCCACGTCAAAGTGGGCAAGAACAGGCGGAGTTTGTAGAGGGTGCTGCAACTCATTAAATGCCGTCTCCTGCTCCTCGCCCCAAACAAACGTGACATCATCTCTGGTTAAGCAGGTAAGCGGTGAGGCGATGCGTGCAAAACCCGCAATAAATCGCCGGTAATATGCGCATAGGCCCACGAAGCGTCTGACTACCTTTTTGTTTGTAGGCCTTGAAAACTTTGCGACGGCTGCGATTTTCTCAGGATCAGGTCTGACACCTGTGTGACTTACTACGTGGCCCAAAAACTGTAGTTCTTCATATCCAAAGTGGCACTTTTCAGGTTTTAAGGTAAGTCTAGCGGACCGTATGGCTTGAAGAACCGACCATAGCCGTCTGAGATGTTCATCAAATGTGGCAGAATAAACAATGACATCATCTAGGTAGACTAAGCAAGTCTTCCACTTAAGGTCTGAGAGTACAGTATCCATTAGTCTTTGGAACGTGGCTGGGGCGGAACACAAACCAAAAGGGAGAACTTTGAATTCATAGAGCCCATCAGGCGTTCCAAATGCAGTCTTTTCGCGATCCCGCTCATCGAGCTCTATTTGCCAGTATCCACTTTTTAAGTCCATCGATGAGAAGTTCCGTGCATGCCGTAGCCTGTCGAGGCAATCGTCGATGCGTGGTAAGGGATAGACATCTTATTTGTAACCCGATTGAGCTTGCGATAATCGATACAAAACCGCAGGCTACCATCCTTCTTCTTAACGAGTACCACGGGCGATTCCCAAGGGCTTCTTGACGGCTGGATGACATCATCTCCTAGCATTTTCTTGATTTCCTGGTGTATTGCTTCCCGCTCTATCTCAGCCACGCTATACGGACGCTGTCGGATGGGTATTGCTGCTTCCTCCATAATGATGCGGTGTTTCGTCACTGGAGTTAGACGTACTCAGAAGGTTGTAGAGAAGCAGTCCTTGAAATAGTCGAGCAGTTCCCTGAGACTTTGTTTCTGTTGCGGCGCTAAACCTGCGTCAACATCGACGACGGGTGCATGTGGCATCGTATCGGTGGCCGATTCCTCTTTTACAGCAAAGCAGTGTTGAACGTGGTCAATTTCAATAAAGTATGCCACAGCGGTGCGTTTACTGATGTGCCAGCGTCCATTGGTAAAATTTGTCAGAAGTATCTCTGTGCGACCACCGATTAGGCTGACGATACCGCGAGCGATGGCAACACCTTGATGGAACTGAAGTGCAGTTAGTTGTTCGGCTACGCCGTCCTTGTCAAACTGTTCTCCGCAACTGACGGAGACAAGACTGCATGATAGTGGTGGTATGTAGACGTCGTCGTCGGCGACACGTAACGATGTACGTTGGCGCTCTTCGTCGTGGCTCGTCTCTGTACTAGTTGACAAGGTTATCTCGCCATCCCGTATGTTAACGACGGCACCATACTCCCTCAAGAAGTCCATTCCAAGGATGAGTGATCTGCAGCACTGTTTTAAGATCATAAAAGTGGCGACAAAAGCTGTATTTCCTATCTGGAGTCGTGCAGTACATTTTCCTGTAGGCGTCATTACCTGGCCCCCGGCATTTCGAATATAAGGGCCCGTCCATTGCACTTTGACTTTCTTAAGCCGGTCTGCCAACTGCTCACTCATTATCAAAATGTCTGCGCCAGTATCAACTAAAGCTGTCACGACGTGCCCATCTATCGTTAAAAGTAGGTCGGAACTCACAAATTCGTCGGCGTTCCGATTCTCCGGGCTGCTCTGCTCGTTTCTCTGTAATGTTGGGGGACTTTCGGCGGTTCGACGACTTGCAACCTGCCCCCCGGAGGTCGCCGATTTCAGTTTCCCCGCCGTGGGCTTGGAGAGCGGCCTCTTACCACGTCGGCGAAACTGCGACGGTTCGGAGAAGAATAACGCAACGGAGATGGCGAGCGCGACCGGAGATTAGCTGAGCTGCCTTGTTCCCGAATGACACTGTCGTCAAAGCGTCGATGTCTCTCAGGTAACTGTCGTGGAGTGGCAGGTGACATTTCCTGGATGCCACCCTGGCGATGAGGGCAAAAACGATAAATGTGCCCTGGTTCGCCACATTGAAAACACAATGGTCGGCGATCAGCAGTGCGCCATACATCGGTCCTGCGGATCCTGCAGGCGCATCGTTAGTCAGGCGTTCGTATTGCCGGCAACGCTGCTGCAGCGCCCGCTCGATTGCTGTGGCTTCCTTAATGAACTCTTCTACAGTTGTAGGCGGGTTACGCACGAGACCAGCGAATAGCTGTTCTTTGTCGCCGCGCATGAGATGGCTCAGCTTCTTGGAATCAGGCATGTTGGGATCCGCGCGGCGAAACAAACGAGACATGTCCTCGGCAAACATCGAAACACTTTCGTTTGGCTTCTGAATGCGCAACTCGAGAAGGCGTTGTGCATTATCTCGGCGATCAGTGCTTCCGAAGGTGTCAAGTAGCCGACGGCAAAATTGGTCCCACGTTCTCAAATGTGCCTCGCGGTTTTGGAACCACGTCCTTGCGCTACCTTCAAGAGCGAAGTACTCATTGGAAAGCTTCTGGTCCTGACGCCACTGATTGACCTTAGCTACGCGTTCGTACTGGTCCAGCCAGTCTTCGGCGTCTTCATACGTGTCACCATGGAAGCTAGTGGGGACTAGATTGTTTTGAACAGTCACTTGTGTTGGACTTGCAAGCGCCATTTCCTGAGTCGGTGAGGTCGCTGACAAAGTTCCTTGGAAGAGGCCGAATTCCGGGCACAGACCTTGCCGGCGGCGGCTTGCGCGGTGCACAGGTGTCTCGACGCGTGGATGATGTCTTGAAGGGCTGGACGCAGGGCTACTCGTAGGAGTCGTCCCTATCATTAGGTGATGATGCGATACCCAGCACGTCCACCAGTGTCACGGCTCACTGGAGACAAGTGCGGAAAGCGGTATTTATTCGAGAGAGTTAGGGCAAGCGCTCACTCCAGGCTTCTTCTTCTCTAGCGCTCTAGAGAAGAAGCAATTCTTCTCTCTAGCAATTTAAATGGATGAAAAGACAACTTGCCGCAGGTGGGAACCGAACCCACAACCTTCGCATTTCGCGTGTGATGCTCTACCAATTGAGCTACTGCCGTATGAGCCTTCTATTCGAAGGCTCATACCGCTTCATCCTTCCAGGTTTCTTTTGCTAACCACTCCTGATGTAATACTTGAAAGCGTTTCCAATCGAAGCACATTCAACTGAGCCCCGTTCACCAATGTACCACACAGTCTTCAATATTCCTTTCTGAGTGGCTGTCTTTGTCAGAGAATAAGGACCATAAAATTTGGCACTGGATTCTCTTACTGTTTTCTTAACTACAATGAGGTCGGTGACTTGAATGTCTGGGATATCTGAGCAATGTCTCTTGTCAAATTTTTTTTTCATTTGTTTACGGTACCTCGCCTCCTGTGATTTTTGTTTCCTCTCCTCGACGATCTTGAGATTTTCTTACAGCCCCAGTTCACGGTCCGCCTGAAGAATAGGGGTCTCTCCTGAAGCAGCGAACTGCGGGCTGCATCCCAAGCCACTGGTGTAGGAGCGATTGTGATGTCTTACAGCTGCTTCTAAAGAGCATTTCGATCCACCAGGGAAAGTATCGTACATCCTGATGTATTGTTTCACATCTCGTATAGCACGCTCTGCAAGCCCATTCGCCGCGGGATGGTATGGCGCACAGAATTTGATTGATATATTGTGGTCTCGAGCCCATCTTGGTAGTTTTTCACTCTTGAACGCTGGAACGTTGTCACATACGATCTTTCTGGTTGTCCTAAACATATCTCGTTGGAGGAGGGCGATGACACTATTCGCATCTTCTTTTCCTGCCCGTGCCGCGGCCATCCTGGTGCACTCATCTATGGCTAGAAGAAAAGCTTGCGTTTTTCGGACTCCTTCTCGTTTCTGATTTAGCTCGGCAAAATCCAGGTGTATAACTTCAAAAGACACGTTCGAGTGGCAAGGTATTGTCATGGCATCCGTAGGCTGCTTATATTTCACTTTGTTGAACTGACAAATGTGGCATGAACGAACGTATTGATTGACGTCTTCTTTCATGTGAGGCCACGTAAATCTCTTGACTAGTTTATTGTAGGTGCGCCAAAGTCCGTCGTGTCCTCCAGATTCTGGGCTATCGTGGTACAAATAAAGCACCCTGGGAACGACCTGATAGCGACCTGCCATAAAAATTAATTGTTCAGTGCCTTCCCACAATTTCACTTCATTGATTTCTTCCGATTGTTCTTTGTTGGCCTGCATCATCAGTCTAGACAATGCATCTGCATCAGTCAAAAGGGGTCCAGGTCTGTGGGAGATGGTGGAATGAAACTGCTGCAAGTAGTTCACCCATCTGGCGATACGTCCCTTAGGTTGGGTCATATTCAAGAGATGAGTGAGTGCCTGGCGATCTGTGAACAAAGTAAACTTCGCACCTTCTAGGTACGTACGGAAGTACTGAATTGCTTTAAGGACAGCAAGAGCTTCCTTTTCAGTAGTGGTGTAGTTGACTTCAGGTGGCTTGAACGTGTTGGTTTAGTAGCCTACTGCATGTCGCTTTTCTCGGCCGGATGCTTCTGGACATTTCTGGTACAAGATTGCCCCTGTTCCATAATGTAAGGCGTCGGTATTCAGTTCAAAGGGCAAAGGGAAATCTGGTATGCGTAGAATAGGGTCAGCAGAGATTCTGTGCACCAGATCACGGTAGACTCTCTCACATTCCTCATCCCACTCAAATGGAACTTCTTTCTGCGTTAGGCGCGTGAGGCATCTTGGTTTTATAGCAAAGCCTTTTATGAAAGGTCTGAAATGTCCTGATAATCCCAAAAACACACGCAATGAGTGGACGTCATATGGTTTCACCAGTTGGGATATTCTCTCGACGGACTCTTGTTTCGTGCTTTTGGTAGTCCCACCAAATACTCTTCCAGAAAACACAACTTTTCTTTGAAAGAATGCACTTTTCTTAAAATTAGCCTTGAGTTGTGCCAAGTTCAAGGCATTTAATACCTCAGAATGGTGTTCCTGATGTCCAGCCCCTGTTTTGGAGAACACAATAATATCGTCTATGTACACGTTACAAAAGACACCTAGCAAATGCTTTAGGACTTCGTTCATAATCTTCTGGAACCATGCTGGCGAGTTCTTCCAGCCGAAAAGAAGCCGGTTATACTCGTACAGATCGAAGGGCGTGATAAAAGCAGTGTACATTTTTGTTTCTTCGGTTAGCGGGATCCTCCAGAAACCTTTGCACAAGTCAATGCGTGAAAAACTCCGGCAACCACCTGTCTCATCTATAATCGTGTCTATCTTCGGCATGGGAAATGGTATAAGTTCTCTCTGGCGATTGAGAACCCTGTAATCTGTGCACAGTCTGGCAGTTCCGTCTTCCTTCGGCGCAATACTTATGGGAGAAGCGAAGGGTGACACCGAAGGCCGGATTATATCCGCGTCTAGCATCTCCTGCAATTCTTTCTTCTACCATATCTAGCGTTCTCTTGACATGTTATAAGGTGATTTTCGAATGACGGTCTTGTCAGTTAGTTAGAAAGGCACCTTGTGCGACTTCATCGCTTGCGGATAGCTTCCTATGCATACCAGTTCAGGGTAGGTTGTTGCAATATCCTCCGCGCACTTGACAATTCGCAGGTTATCTTTTCTATCTTGCTGTGTCTCTTCCCTTGATAGTCCTTCCACTAAATCTGCATCGTCCCAGTATACGTTGATTTTTAGTGTATCTATATCTGGTCTGGATAACAGAAAGTCGTACGTCACCCCCGTTATCACCAGTACTTCACTCTCTATTTCATGACCTTGGAACTCGATGTTTACTGAGGCCCACCGATTATGCATTGTCACTTTTCCATCGTACCCTTGTACCCGTAGTACTCTTCCACTGTGCAGGTGACTCGAATCTACCAGCTTGGCATTTATTATAGACACAGAAGCACCGTTGTCAACCAAAGCCATCATATTTCTATTTCCCACTATGACAGGAATGTGAAGTAGGCTAGAGCAAGTTAAATAAACAGTCTCAGTTGTGGTCATCGGGTCGGACTGATCACTCTTGTTTATTACTTTTTTGTCGTCGGACACTCTTGAGCGTCTGAAAGTAGGGGGACAAGGTTGTTGTCGACGTCATTCACTCGACCTCTGGGAGCACGCCAACCCAAGTTCTTTGTACTGCCTCCAAGGCGGCTCGGTTCTCGCTGATTACGGCTTGACCTATCCGCGCCGGTCCGTCTGAAGCGACTGCTTGAGCCAGCGGTTATATTTTTTTCTGAAATAGACGGCATGTCGTGAAGGCACTCAAGGAGCCCGTCTATTATTTTAGGTGATCGTGCTTGCACTAGCTTCAGGACTTCCGCGGGCAATTCGTGTATTATTAGTGCTACTATGGCAGAAGGAGGAAGCATAGGCTCGGCCAGCTTTAAGAGGCGGCGTTTTTCAAAGAAATAGTCGACGGGGGAGCCCTGCTTGAATTTTAAATTAAGCGCGGCGTCCATTCTTTGCACTGGGTTGTTTCGGAATGTTGCCAACAATTTTTCCTTCCACTGGTTCCAAGAATTGCCAACATCTTCAATAATGTGCAGATCGTACCACTTCCGTGCAACACCTCTTAAATAACTACGCATGTTGGTAATCTTGTCCTCACTAGAGTGCCATTTCTTCTTCCCAGTGGCATATTCACAGAATTGAAGCCAACTTTTTGGGTTTGAAGACATGCCGTCGAACGCATCGGGTTCTACAAAATTTGTCGCCGGCTTCTCAGCGTTTAGAGAGTTTATAAGTGGCGCCACCAGTTGGTTTTGTTGCGCCATCTGTTCTTGTTGTAGCTGAAGAGCTTTCAAAACGAGGCTCACCTCTTCTGTCGAAGACCGTGATCCAGAGTCCTTTCGACGCATCGCTTGAAGAACTAATTCGTCGAAGATCGCCAGACGCAAGTTCACTTTCACCGCACCCTTCCGACGTAGTTCAGCAATGTCTATGGAAGCCTTCTCTAAAACCAGGTTCACGAGTTGTGTCGAGTTCGCGAGGTAGTTCTACCTCTGGTTCGTCTTGAGCTTGGTATCTCGAAAAAATGACCTTCTCTGCGGAGGTCTCCTCGAGGAAAAATGTCACCCACATGTTGGAGTCAGTTGTCGACTGCGCCAAAATATCTAGTTAAAGGACACAGTAGACGTAAAGCATTGCTGTGGAACTGGCGTCCATCCAGTCTACATTTATTTCTCACTTCTGTCTTCTCTTCCTCTGTCCCCACGGTTTCCGCGCTTCTTCGTCTTCTATTCGAAGGCTCATACCGCTTCAATATATATATATATATATATATATATATATATATATATATATATATATATATAGATTAAGAATTTATGTGGTCTTCATCTTCAGAAAGTCCCGATACTGTCTTTGACTATGGGACCACCTTCTCTATATTATTCTTCTGTATAACCTGCAATCTAGTAAATTATGAGGTTTTACGTTCCAAAACCGCTTTCTCATTTTGAGGCACGCCGTATTGGCGAACTCCGAAAATTTGGACCACCTGCGGTTCGTGAACGTGCACCTAAATCTATGTACACGGGTGTTTTCGCATTTCGCCCCTATCTAAATGCGGCCGCCGTGGCCGGGATTCGATCCCGCGACCTCGTGCTCAGCCGCCCAACACCATAGCCACTGAGCAACCATGGCGCGTAACCTGCAACCTATAATGAATAAATGAATTCCAGTTTCAGTCTGTACAAACTCATCATCAATCATCGGCTCGTGTTCGTTTTTGCATCGGCGCCATTTTTCCTTCTTGGAATAAAGTGTCGTCTCGACCGTGGTATTTCAAGTGGTGGAGGCGCTTTAAGATACCTTCGACCTCAATCCACTTCAAGATCTCTCTTGGGACACCGCTGACGCCAAGAGGCCGCCATGTCGCAACAGCAGACCGCAACGTCCACCATCTCGGTTCAAGTGCCAACCACCCCCACTCCCAGCCCTGCCAACAACTGCTATCGCGATCCTGAAATCGTCTCTGGCTTGCCTGGTGAGGAAGTTGAAGACTTGCTCGACAACTACGATCGTGTCAGCGAATACAACTGCAACGAAACATCGAGGTTAAACAACGTACCATTTTACGTCTCTTAAGTAGCCAAGACATGGTTCCTGAATCAAGAGAGAGCCTACCGTGATTGGTCGTCTTTCAAGGAGCAGCTACGGCGGAAAAAGAGGCTGTCTGAGCGCGTCCAGCATTATGGCGAGTCGTATACCTCGTACGTTGAGGACATCCTCGCGCTTCGCGCCGTGTCGACAATGACATGCCAGAAACTGACCGCGTGCGACACCTTCTTAAGGGTATAGGATCTAGTGCCTTCAACGCACTCGGCGCTCAAAACCCTTTAACGGTGTCAGACGTCGTCTCCGTCTGTCAGCGCCTCGACGCCCGGCGATCAATCTGCTTGTAACCGGACATTTCCGATAACCCCCTGGCAAATAGTATTGAGCTCCGGTCTATCATTCGAGCCATAATTCGCGAGGAATTGCAAGCGCATGACTAACCCCCTTGCAGCCGCGCTGGCGTCGAACCTGCTTCTACTGACCTGTGCGGCAATATTCAGGAGGAATCGGCCTCCCTGCAGAACGTCCACCATACCAACGCTTCTCCTTGCCAACAACCGGCTTTTTACGCCTAGGTTACGCCCAGCCACGCCGTCTCCAATCCCACCACCTACACCTGTTCACGATCACCTGGCACCTGTAGTCGCCCGAACTCCAAACCCGCCTTACTACCCTGCCTGGCGTTCGTCGAGGTCTATCTGCTATTACTGCGACTATCGGGGACATATCTCCCAGTTTTGTAGACGCCGCCAGCAAGACGACCGTCGTGGTTACGCTGCCTTTGAAAGCGATGAGCCACCTTATCGCGTCTACCACACTTAGGATGATAAGCCTCCCGTTTGCCGATCTCCATCTCCTGCCGTCTCCAACACCGCACACAACACACGTGCCTCGAGACGGCGCTCCCCATCGCAGCGCCAACGTTCTGTTTCGCCACATCGACCTGTCTCCCAACTCCATGTCCAGCGACCGGAAAACTAACCGGTGCAGTTTTTGGAGGGAAAACTGAATCGCCGTGAAGTGCTCCAAGTCCTCCTGAACGTACTTCGAACATCTTATTGGTGTCTGTGGAGGGTATGCGTTTGTTAGCTCTGTTTGACACGGGAGCTATTATATCTGTTATGCGTGCGGACCTGTGATCTCGCCTGCGGAAAGTGAAGACGCCTTATATTGGATCATCCTTGATTGGGGCTAATGGAGCAACAATTCGACCATAAGCCCCATGTACCGCACGCGTCTTCATCGATGGTGTCCGTCATCACATTTAGTTCGCGATTTTATTACCGTGCGCTCATGAACTAATTCTAGGTTGGGACTTTCTCTCGTCAGCGTCCGCTTTAATCTCTTGCCGTCAACGTGTCGTCCATATGACCGAGACAGTTCATTGCAGTGGGAGTGCCGATTAGCCACGACGGCATTTTCTCATTGCTGCCTATTCTGTACTGCCTCCCGGCCACGAGGAAATCATAAGTCTCTCTTCTACGGACATCATCAATGGCGGCGTGTCCATCACTCTTTACGGCTGCTGTATTACCCGTGCGATTGCCTTCGCTTCCTGCCTGGTGCGGTTCAAAGAAAGCTCTGCATTATTCATCGCTTTAAACGCGACCACTGAGACAATCCTCCTATCTCAAGGCTTCGCAATGACCTGTTATGTGGATACCCAACCAGTCTCCCTGCTTCATCTTGCCGTTTCGCAAGCTCTTCCTCAACAGGGCAAATCTACTTCATCTGCTGTTGCTTCCATGATAAGTCCTGACCATACTGCTGCTCTGAGTGAAGCGTTGCTAAAATCGCCCACGAAGAATCAGGCCTCCTTTGCTATGGGTACTTCGCCACTCGGACAGGCGTCCGTTGCCTACCATCGTATCGACACCGATGGCCAGACTATTGTACGACGTCGTCCCTACCAAGTCTCTTTGACCGAACGCGATAACATCGTGGAGAACGTCGCCGATAGGCTGAAACGAAACATCATACGTCCCTCCGCCAGTTCTTTGTCATCGCTGGTCGTTTTAGTGCAGAAGATTGGATCGATACGATTCTGTTGACTACCGCGCGCTAAACAAGATCACCCGTAAGGGTGTATATCCGATGCCCCGTATCGATGACAACCTTGATTCTTTGCGAGGCGCGCAATACTTTCCCAGCCTTGATCTTCGCTTCGGATATTGGCAAATTCCAATGCACGAAGCGGACAAAGAAAAGACCGCCTGTTCTACTACGGATGGTCTTTACGAGTTTAACGTAATGCGTTTTTGTCTATGCAATGCTGCCGCCACGTTTGAAAGAATGATCGACACTGTTCTTCGCGGCCTCAAGTGGAAAACTTGTCTATGTTACCTCGACGTCGTCGTGTTTTCCTTGACTTTCGCTGACCATCTGCAACGCTTAGATGAAGTGCTCACATACCTTTCTTTTGCAGGACTTCAACTAAACTCGAGGAGGTGCCGTTTCGCTAGCACAATAATTAAAGTCCTGGGTCATCTCGTTAGCAAAAACGGCATCGAGTCTGATCCGCACAAAATTTCCGCAGTGCTCAACTTTCCACGCCCACTTCGTGCAAAAAACTGCGCAGCTTCATTAGACTCGCCTAATACCTTCGACGTTTTATCCTAAACTTCGCCAGCATTGGCTCGCCCCTCCACAAGCTCCTTGCTACTTCCAGTTCCTTCAATTCGAACGATCAGTGTGAAGCCGCGTTCGAAGAACTCAAGCGCGCACTAACATCCCCACCTGTTCTTTGTCATTTTGATGACAAGGCGCCAACATTACTGCATACTGACGCTAGTGGTCGAGGAATTGGTGCCGTAGTGGTGCAGCGCGACCCCGAATTTTGCGAAAAGGTTGTTGCATATGCAAGCCGCGTTCCCACTTCCGCGGAAAAAAAGTACTCGATAACCGAACAAGAGTGTTTGGCTGTTGTCTGGTTTATTAGGACATTTCGTCCATACCTCCACGGTCGACATTTCACGGTTGTGACCGACCGCCATTCCCTATGTTGGTTGTAGACAATCAAAAACTTGCCTGGACGCCTTGGCCGCTTGATACTCCGATCACAAGCATATGATTTCTATGTCATATACAAGTTCGGAACGAAGCACCAAGATGCCGATGTTCTTTCGCGATGCCCATTACCACCATCACCGGAGCACATCACATCACTTTGTCAAATTGGCCGCACGGAGGACGCATCGTCTATTGCACCGATTTCTTCCTTGACTCCATCAAACCGCCCTTCAGTGCTTTCCACTCACCAGTGCGGCGATTCTTATTGCCATGGTATCATGAATCGCCTTAGCGGCGTTTCATTTCCACCCAATGCCAGGCTACGGAAACAGCTCAAACTGTTCATGTTTGAAGAGGACGTGCTCTACCGGTACATTTTTCACCCGGGAGGCCATCGACGGGTTCCCGTTCTACCGCGCTCTCTTCGCGCTTCAGTCCTGGAGGCCTCACACGATGACCCTACGTCAGGCCACTTGGGTAACCACAAGACACGCGAGCGCATACGCATCCGATTCTTTTGGCCAGGTCTTTCTAGGAGCATAGCTGGATATGTTGCCTCGTGCAAGCTTTGCCAACACCCTAAGCGACCCACTACTGCTCCAGTCGGGACGCTACAACCACTTCCTTGTCCAGCAGAACCCTTCTCTGTCGTCGGCATTGACCTTTTTGGGCCACTCCCACCTACTCCAGACGGGAACAGATGGATCGTCACTGCTGTTGACCACTTGACCCTGTACGCTGAAACAGCCTCAATACCTTCAATAGCTGCCCCAGAAGTAGCGGCCTTCTGTTTGCAGGCTGTCTACTTACGTCATAATCGTTTGAGCGACCGAGGCAAGGCATTTCTTTCAAGCACTCTTAACCAAGTTCTCCAAGCTTCCAACACCGTGCACCAGACAACGCCTACCTACGACCCTAAATCGATCAGCGTAAGAGAGTGATTTCATCGTACGCTGTGCGACATGCTATCCATGTATATTCAAACTGAACATTGTAACTGGGATGCGATTCTCCCATTTGTAACATTTGCATACAACACGTCTGTTGAATGAACCACCGGATACTCTCCCTTATTCTTAGTATACGTCCGCCACCCAACCTCATCACTCAACTTTTCTTTTTTCTCTGGCCCCGCAACGCTTCACCATATATTTTCCACCGGTTTTTGTCTGGACTTGCCCAATGTCGTCCTCACGCCCGTATGAACATTGAAGCCAGCCAAGACGATCTCAAACATCGGTACGATGCCTCACTGCGTCGTTTCCTGCCGACCTGGTGACGATGTGCTCCTATTGACCCCTGCACGAACACCCGGTTTGTGTGAGAAGCTTGATTCTAGATATATTGGCCCCCACAAAGTCATAAAGCAGACCTGGCCGGTGAACTATCGCGTTGCACCTGTTGATGCCCCAACTAACCGACGCTGCCGCGGAACAGAGATCGCGCACGTTTCCCTCCTGAAGTCCTTTTATCCCCGTTCCACTGTCTAATGTGAGGCCAGGCTCGCCGCTTCTGTCCACGGGAAAAATTAGCGCAGGAATTGAGGCAGACTTCATCTGCATCTGTACAAAGTCATCATGAATCATCGGCTCCTGTTTGCATCAGCTCCACTTTTCCTTCTTGGAATAAAGCATCGTCTCGACCGTGGTGTTTCAACATATATATATATATATATATATATATATATATATATATATGTGTGTGTGTGTGTGTGTGTGTGTGTGTGTGTGTGTATTTATTGCTTTGCTAAATGCTGTAATTCAGTGATTTGGCCTTGTTGGTAAGACATCATGAGGCCTATAGCGCGTGAAAAAAACAAGCATGAAGGAAGAGGAGAACGAAGTGCGCTTGTTTTCGCAGCGGCTCGGTGTGGGCGCGGCCCCTTTTCATTCACCTTTAAATAAAGGCACCCTATCGTAAGAGTATTGGTGGACGGTGCGGGGTAAAACAACGGCGCCCCCGAAGAACGATGACGAGCCGCCCGCAGAAGCGCCATACGTAGAGCTTCGCCGAATTGCCGGTCTGCCACCAGAGACGACCTCAGACGGCGACAACCCACCGCCTTCTTCCAGCTACCCATGGCAGCCCTTCATCGAACCACGAACCTTCGCCGGAAAAGCCGGGGAAGACGTGGACGGATGCCTCAGCTTTTACCAACGCGGAAGTCGGTTCAATGGCAGGAATGCCATCGCCCAGTTTAACAATGTTGCCTTCTTCCTCAAGGAAACGGCGTCTGGTGGCTTGAAACACACGAAGTAAGCATGACGACATGCGAGAAGGTTGCAGACGAAATCAGGAAGTGGTTCGGAGATCCGGCAGTTAAAACGAAGCGTGCAGAGCATACCCTAATGCAGCGAGCCCATGTTCCCGGCCGAACCTGCACGACGTACATCGAGGAAGCGCTGAAGTTGTGCAAGGCTCTGGACCCTCAGATGACAGAAGAGGACAAAGTTGGTCGTCTTTCAAAAGCGATCGCTGAGGACGTGTACTAGTTCCGCATCGGGAAAGACATTCTGGGCTCCGAAAGGGACGTCGTTCGGCACTGCCGCACATTTGAAACCTTGAACGCTCGGCGTATCACACCGACGTTCGGCTGCCTGGCCAACGTAACTAACGTCGCCAGTGTTCACGAGGTACCAGCTCAATCCGAACTTTCGTCAGTTATTCGACAAGAGGTGCGCGAAGAGTTTGATCGACGTGAGGCGGCTTCCCTCTCGACTCCGTGGGTTCGAAAGCCCTTTTCTCACTGCGACTTCCGTGAGACGTCCATCACCGGTGCCTCCGTAGACGACTACAACTTTGGCTCTCATTCAAGAGCGCCAAACCCTACTATGAACGCGCATCCCAGTTATAAGTTACCCAATGGTTACTCACCCAGACTACCTGCAGTTTCTCAAGAGTGGGATGGCCTTACCAGTTATCGTGCTACTGATAATTTTGGGGTGTCCCATGAGCGACGCATCTGCTTCCAATGCGGTATTCACGGTCACGTCGCCAGATTTTTACCTCATCGCCGTCACACGTCACCACCATCCTATAAGTGACCACGCAATTTTTATCAGCGTTGCAATCGGCACGGCGACGAGACACGCTGGCCTTCTGGCGCCGATATTAGGACAAAGCACCAGGCGAATTACCGTAGCAGCTCAACAGCTCTTGTGCGGCGCTTGATGCCGCCGCTTTCACGCCAGCGCAAGTCTCCATCTCCACGACGACGTCTCACGTCACCGCCGCCGGGAAACTAGGCGGCGCTACCAATGGAGGTGAGGTCGCCAGTCATCATCAACTGCATGTCCCTATGCATCCGCTAGTCCCCATGTCTCTGAACAGGATTCATGTTTTAGTGGACAATGTTGCCACGTTGGCCCTAGTGGACACAGGAGCGAATGCCGCCGTTATCAGCCTGGATTTCAAAACCAGACTAGGCTGTAAAGTAAGGTTTCGCTGGGATAAAGCTGATGCATTTCGTGCTGTGAGTGGAGAGTTGCTCCGACCTAATGGAGTGTGCACCGCCAACGTTTATTTCTCGAATAACGTGTATCAAGCCGAGTTTCCAGTGCTTGCTCAATCCACTCGCAACGCTATTCTTGGCCTCGATTTCCAGTGCGGTGCCACTATTGACTGTGGTACTTGCGAGCTTTTCCCGTCTCCTCTTGCCGACCAACCTGCAACCTGTGCACGCACTCTCGCCGTCTTTCAAGATGCTGTCTTACCGGCATGTTCCTTATCCAGAGTTCGAGTTGCTGCTTGCGGTGTGAAGCCGATACATTTGATGCAATTTTTGAGCCTCTGCCTTCTATGATTGTGAAGAAAAGTGTGCTCGTACCTTGATGCGTCCTCCCTGTGACCTGCGGAACAACTACACTGTGGTTGTCAAATTTAGCCTCGCAGCCTGTTGTGATACCCATTGGTATGCGACTTGCCTCTTTTGAAGTGGATACCAGCGTCAGCATAGGCGCTTTAACTGATAAAACGCTACGCGAATACCGAGAGCACGGGGCGGGCCCCGGTGTCCCTCAAGACTCGTTACCTTTTTTTAAATATTGTAACGGACAGTTAAGGGAATCCAGATACAACTATTTATTGTGGGCGAACTTGTGCCCTGGGGGTAAATAAAAAGCACTGCCGTGTTCTAATGGGAGATCAGGAAGGCCCTTCTTCGTCTCTCTCAAGCGTCGCTTCATCTCGTCTTCTTCTTGTAGACGCCGACAACGGCCACCTGCGATCCTACTGCGTGCGGCGGAAACACGTGCCATTATTTCGTCGTCTTTTCCTCCAATACGCCGTTGTCGTCTTGAGGGGGCGCACGAACCTGCGAGCGTTGTTTAAATGTTTCTGCCTTGTATCATTATGTCCCCTCGAAAATGCATCGTGCCGATGCGTAAAGCGACGAAATTGTTCACAAGCAGTTGTCCATGCTAAAGTGGTATATGTCACAAAAAAGATGTTTGGTCGAATATTCACTGCCTGTCATAATATGGCTTCAGTCTGACCACATGTACAGTTTCTGCGCGACGCCGGCATCGTGATGAGCTCACTTGTCCTTCTGGCGTAACTTCGTAGTTTAGGGGACTGATGCGGCGAAGTACTCGGTAAGGGCCGAAATAACGGCCCAAAAGCTTTTCGGACAGGCCGCGCGTCCGCACCGGGGTCCACACCCATACTCTGTCGTCTGGTGCATACTCGACTTCCCTTCGCCGCAGGTTGTAATGGTCCGCGTCGATGCGCTGCCTTTGTTGAATGCGATGTCGCGCCAGCTGACGTGCTTCTTCGGCCCTCTGTGTAAAGTGACTGATGTCAGTGTTCTGTTCTGTACTGTCGCTGACAGGCAGCATTGCATCCAAGGGTGTGGTAACTGTTCGACCAAAAAAAAGTTGGAATCGCGTTACTTGAGTGGTCTCTTGCAATGCGGTATTGTAGGCGAATGTCGCATAGGGTAGGATCTTGTCCCATGTACGGTGCTCTAAGTCTACGTGACAACACATCGGTCAGCGTCCTGTTCAATCGCTTGGTTAATCCAGTTGTTTGAGTGTGATAGGCAGTTGTTTTCCTGTGGCTGGTATGAGTTAATTTCACGATGGATTGCGTCAAATCGGCTGTGAACGAAGTTCCTCGGTCCGTGATAATAACTGCAGGGGCACCATGTCCTAATACTTTCTTGGTGACAAAGAATTCAGCCACTTCAACGGCCGTGGCACTGATTAGAGATTATGTCTCGGAATATCAGGTTAGGTAATCGGTCGTTACTACAATCCATCGCTTCCCTGATGACGATGTCGGAAAAAGACCAAGCAAGTCCATTCCTACTTGTTCGAACGGAGCTCCTGGGGATTCTATTGGTTGAAGGAGGCCTGCGGGTTTTAATGGAGGCGTTTTGCGCCTTTGGCAATCCCGACATGTTCGTACATCATGCTGTAATGAATTCAATAGCTTTGGTCACGGCTTTGGCATGAATTCGGGCGAACGTTCTGCTCACTCCGAGGTGTCCTGCTGATGGGTCATCGTAACAGGCTTCTAAGATTTCCGATCGCAAAGCTGAAGGAACGACGAGTAGAAACTTCTCTGTGCAGTGCTCAAAATTTCATTTGTGCAGGACGCCATTTCTCATCACATACGATGACCATCCCCGGCAGAAAACTCGCGGAACATGAACGTGTTGTCCCTCGAGGTGCCTGATGAGTAGAAGCAACTCGGAATCAGACTGCTGGTGTTTGGCCATCTCAGATGTGGTCGCGGCTCCAAGAAACGGAAATTCGTGTCCATCTTTCACAGGAGCAGATTCGACCGGAGCGCGTGATATACAATCAGCGTCACTGTGCTTGCGACCTGACTTGTACACGACCGTTATGTCGTATTCCTGCAGCCTCAGACTCCATCTAGCAAGTCATCCAGAAGGATCTTTCAGGCTTGCAAGCCAGCACAATCAGTGATGGTCACTGATTGCTGGGAACGGTCTACCGTATAAGTATGGTCGGAATTTTCCTATGGCCCATATTCATGCGAGGCATTCTTTTTCTGTGGCTGATTAGTTGGCTTCAGCCCTCGAAAGAGTGCGGCTAGCGTATGCAATCACTCTTTCCTCTCCGTTTTGCCATTGAACGAGAACGACACCGAGTACTAAATTGCTGGCGTCTGTGTGGATGTCTGTTTCCGCTTCCTCATCAAAGTGCGCAAGGACCGGGTGGTCTTGAAGTCGCCGTCGCAGCTCATTGATTGCATCTTCTTGATCACTGTGCCATACGAAAGGCATATCTTCTTTCGTTAATCGCGTAAACGGCTCGGCAATCTTCGAAAACTTTTTGACGAAACGCCTGTAATAGGCACAAAGTCCTAGGAATCGCCTGACGGCCTTTTGATCGGTTGGTCTAGGAAACTTTTCTACTGCTGCGGTCTTCTCAGGGTCAGGACGGATGCCTTCGGAGCTAATCACATTGCCGAGGAAAAGGAGCTCATGGAAGCCGAGGTGACATTTTTGTGGCTTTATCTTCAGCCCTGCTGAACTAATAGCTTTGAGCACAATCCTTAGTCGTTCCACATGCTGAGCAAAGGTGGTAGAAAAAATCACGACATCGTTAAAATAAACCAGACAGGACTGCCACTTTAACCCCGAAAGCGCAGTGTCCATCATCCGCTGAAAGGTGGCAGGTGCGGAACAGAGGCCAAACCGAAGTACCTTGAACTCGTATAGTCCGTCTTATGTCACGAATGCTGTCTTCTCACGATCCCATTCGTCCGCTTCTATTTGCCGGTATCCACTTTTGAGGTCAATAGAGGAAAAGAATTTCGCATCCCATAGTCTATCGAGGGTGTCATCGATCCTCGGAAGTGGATAGACATCCCGCTTTGTGACGACGTTTAGCTTCCGATAATCAACGCAGAAGCGCAAGGTCTGATTCTTTTTCTTTACCAGCACCACAGGCGAAGCCCACGGGCTGGTCGATGGTTGAATTACGTCGTCTCTAAGCATTTCTTCGACTTGTTTGCTGATGATCTCTCTCTCCTTTGGTGAAACTCAGTAGGGATGCTGGCAAATAGGCCTCACAGCTTCATCGGTAATGATACGGTGTTTGGCGATGGATGTTCTCTGGACTTTGGTTGTCGTTGAGAAACACGAGGCGAATTCTCGTACAAGGTTCTCTATTTGCTGCTTCTGGCTCGGTGATAGTGCTGCTTCGATGTTGATGGACGCGAGTATAGAGTCTACGTTGTGAGACTCCTGTAGCACAGCATCGGAAGAGCTCAAATCCGTAATATTTTCATAATCGTTAAGGCGGGCAATCACGGCTCCCTTCGCAACATGCTGGACTTCATTTCCAAAATTAGTCAGGGAGATACTTTAACACCGGTCACGCAGGCGAACAAGACCCCTTGCAATACAGATCCCTTTTTCGAGTAAGAGACCAGCGTTACTGTCTGCTATTCATTCATAGTCGCTAAATACGGTGTTTCTTACGGCAACAGCTATGCTGGATCTTGGGGTATCGTGACGTCGTCGTCTATAATCTGAAGCGCATCGAATTGTTCTTGACACTCGAACGTCGCGATGGCGTGCTTCGTTGAGAACGACACACAGGATTCCTCCAAGTTGATAACTGCACCGTTCGCCTGCAAGAAGTCCATTCCAATAATTAAATCCCTTGAGCATTCTCATAGGACAATGAAAGTGGAGACGCATATAAAGCCACGTACTCCGATTCTAGAAGTGCACCTGACCACCGGGTTGATAAGGTGTCCACCGGCGGTTTGAATTTGCGGTCCTCTCCAAGGAGTCAGCACTTTTTTCAGGCTTCTGGCAAGTACTTTGCTCATAACGGAATGGTCTACGCCTGTGTAATTACTAAAGCAGTAATTTCACAGGCGTCTATAAACACACATAAATCGGAAGCTACGTCACTCTTTTCGCAACTGCTCTCGCGTCCATCGTTATATTTCAGAATCAGCGCTGGAGGCTCCGTTCCTGCATCAACAGCGGCCTCACCTCCCCAGGTCGCCGGTATTAGTTTTCCCGACGTGGGCTTTGCGGAGCTTGAGGATGGACGCGGGCTCGGTGATCGATACCTCAGCGTAACTATTGACCGAGGTTGGTGTTGTTGTGAAGTCTGCGGGCTTTGGCGCGTTGACAAATACTCCTGAATCTCGAAAGGTCGTTCATCGTTTCTTGGGCAAGGAGCGTTTGCGGAAAACCCCCGAAGTCCCGCTCTGCGGTATTCGCACATCCTGTAGAGATGACCAGCTTAGCCGCAGTGGTAGCACAGCGGGATTCTATCAGGAGTGCGCCATATGTCAGCCTTCCGGAATCTCGTCTCAGGCGGAGACGGCAAGAACCGAGGTTCGGGTACATGCGCAGTTGCTGCGACGAAAGTACGTCCTGGAGATCCTCTCAGTACGTCGGCGTACGATACCGTCGGCCGTACCAGTGACGACGCTTGCGGCTGTGCTGGCGGGTGCTGTTCGCGGACTGCTTGCCTCACTTCTTCGCGAACCACTTCTGCTAACGAAGAGACCGCTGTGGGGCCGTTGTTCAGCTGTTGCCTCTGGAACTCTTCTCGAACCACAGATCTTATGAGTTCTCGAATGACCTCGACGCAGTTCCCGAACATTGCCGACATCGCATCCATAAAGGCGACGTTCATATCGCGGTTGTAGAGTCTCGCACGCTGTTGAAGAGTCCTTTCTATAGTTGTCGCCTCGGAGCGGAATTCGGCGACGGTGCGTGGAGGGCTGCGAACCAAACCAGCAAAAAGCTCATGCTTCACACCGCGCATCAGGTGCCGAAGCTTCTTGTCCTCGCTCATGCTCGGGTCGGCCCGGCGGAATAAGCGGGACATATCTTCGAGATACATTACCACGCTTTCGTAGTTTCGCTGGCTTCTTGCTTGCAAAGCGGCTTCAGCTCTTTCCCGGCGGTCTGTGCTCGAATACGTGGCCAACAGCTCCCTTCGGAAGTCATCCCACGACCGGAGGACAGCTGCGTGCTTTTCAAACCGCGAAGCTGTCCAGTCTTGCAGCGCAAGACTGGACAAAACGCACAGTCTTGCAGCGCGAAGTAAACGTTGCGGAGCTTCCGGTTTTCGTCCCATCCATTGTAGCCAGCGACACGCTCGAAGCCTTCCAACCAGTCCTCGGCGTCTTCGAAGGTGTCGCCGTGAAAAGGCTCGGGCGTTCGCGGCTGATCAACAGCGATGCGGGTTGAGGCTGTCTGAGATGTCATTTCAGTATTGTCTGCTGCTGCTATTATAGTCTGCTCCGGCAAAAGAGGAAACTCGGGCGGCTCACCACGTAGGCGACGGCTCGTGCGCTGGTGGACAGGCGTAAGCTCGTTGGGTCTGAGATGGCGTGGTTCTGGGCTGCTTTCTCCAACTCGAATTGGGCTAGAAATCATTACCCAGCGCCTCCACCAGAATTGTAACGGACAGTTAAGGGAATCCAGATACAACTATTTATTGTGGGCGAACTTGTGCCCTGGGGGTAAATAAAAAGCACTGCCGTGTTCTAAACGGGAGATCAGGAAGGCCTTCTTCTCTCTCGAGCGTCGCTTTACCTCGTCTTCTTCTTGTAGACGCCGACAACGGCCACCTGCGATGCGAGTGCGTGCGGCAAGAACACGTGCCATTATTTCGCCGACAACGGCCACCTGCGATGCGAGTGCGTGCGGCGAAAACACGTGCCATTATTTCGCCTACTTTTCCTCCAATACGCCATTGTCGTCTTGAGGGGGCACACGAACCTGCGCGTGTTGTTTAAATGTTTCTGCCATGTATCAATATATTCAACAAGTCACTGACTTCAGAAAAGCGTCAAGCCCTGGTCCGAGTCCTTAGTAAGCATGCGTCATTGTTTGATTTCGTGCAGAACGTTAACAAAGTTCGCGTTCCAACTACGTGGGCTCGCCACAGGATCGACACGGGGTCCGCGCATGACCTCAGACAGAAGTCGTTAAGCCTGTCCGCGTCAGAGCGCGAGATTATCGCTTAACAGCTCGACGACATGCTAGCTAAGCGTCATCCAGGATTCCTCTGGCCCTTGGACGGCGCCGGTCATCCTCGTGAAAAAAAATATGGGTCCTGGAGGATTTGTGTTGACTACCACTGCAGTGTCTCAATTCTGGGACGAAGAAGAATGTGTATCCACTTCCCCGGATTGATCGCATTATCGACTGCCTTCCTTCCGTATTCTACTTTTCATCTGTGGACCTCCGATCGGGCTACCCATGCATGGGATACCCATGCATTCAGCTTACAAAGCGAAAAGCGCTTTTGTGATGCCAGACGGCTTGTTTGAATTCAACGCCATTCCACTTGGTTTGTGCAACGCGCCGGCAACACTTGCAAGGTTTATGAACACGGTAATGCGCGGCCTGAAATAGGGTTTGTTTGTGTTATCTAGAAGACGTCTTCATTTATGGTCCCCTTTTTCAAAGCACAAGTATCGACTCGACGCTTTTCTTACGGGCCTTCAAGAAGCTGCCCTTAGTCTCAACTCCAAAAAAATAAATGCCATTTTGGCCAACGAGAGGCTCTAGTGCTTGGACATCTCATGGATGAGCAGGGGCTGCGACCAGATCCACAGAAGGTCGCTGCAGTTAGCGGCTTTAAACAAGCGCAGCCACAACCCGAGCTGACGAGTTTCTTGCGTCTTTGGTAATACTTCTGACGTTCTGTGCCCAACTTTGCCGATACTGCCTACCCTCTGACTTCATTGCGGCACAAGGATAACCCTCTCATCTGGACAGTAGATTGCGATTCCTCGTTTCGTCAACTGAAGTTCCTGCTCCCTTCGGGACCCATACTTCGCCATTTTCAACCCTCTGCAACAACAGAGTTCCACACCGACGCGAGTGGAATTGGCCTCAGCGCCGTCCTCGTCCAGCGTTTCGGGGACGCCGAGCATGCCATTGTCTATGCCAGCTATTCGTTGAGCAAGGCCAAACAGATTTCCACCGCCACTGAGCAAGAGTGTCTCGCTGTCGCCTTTGCAGTCCAGAAGTTGCGCCTATATGACGCACGATCTCTATGGGCGCCGCTTCACGATCGTTACTGATCACCATTCACTACGCTGGTTGGTTGTTATCCGCAACCCGTCTGGCTGGCTTGCTCCATGGGTGCCAAGTTTGCAGGAATTTAACTTAGCAGTCCGTTACAAGATTGGCCGACATCATGCTAACGCCGACTCTCTTTCAAGGCTCCCTCTATCAGCAAGTGCATGTGACGCCGAAAATTTCGATTAGTTTCTGGCCGCCATCGACGATATTATTTTCCCGACCACACTTTCCGGAAAGTGGCCACACTTTCCGAAAAGAGCAGCGTGACTACAGCGGCCTTGATGCCCTCTTCACCTCAGCTGTTCGGTGAACAGGTAACAATCGCTTTGCCATTCAGTATGGCCTGCTCTACAAGAAGGATCATGCGGCGGATGGTGCCCGCCTCCTGCTAGTGGTACCTACGATTTTGAGAACCCACGTGCTCTGTGCTGTCGACGACGACCCGACCACTGGGCACCAGGATTTCACAAGAACATACCACCTCATTCGGGGCTGATTTTACTGGACTAGTACGCGACTGAATATTACGCGGTAGGATATGGAAAATGTATGTGGCCAGTTGTAACAAGTGCCAGTAATTCAAACGCCCTAATACTGCTCCGATCGGACTCGTTCATCCTGTGGCACCACCATCATCTCCTTTCCAAATGATTGGACTGTATCTTCCTGACCCATTCCCGTGCTCACAAAACGACAACCATTGGATTAAAGTCTGCGCCGACCATCTGACGCGTTATGCTGAAACCGCAGCAATGCCAACGGTCACGGCTCTTAATGTGTCTAGCTTCCCTCTGTCCTCCGTTATACTGCGTCATGGACCCCCTCGTGGTATTGTGAATGATCGTGGGCGCCAGTTGGTGGCCAACGTAGTGGAAGAGCTTTTACTTTTAGGTTTTTTTTGCGCACAGAAAGGGACGAGAGACAGAGGTAGGACGCGGACACAGCGCTACTTTTTGTGCGCAAAAACCTAAATGTTATGGGATACCAACATGCCCAAACATACGCTTTTTGAAGAGCTGTTGCGTCTCTGTGCATGCCAATTTTGCTACGCGGCACTGCACCACCTGCGGATAAATGGTATCGCCGAGCGCACTAACAGAACTTTGACGAACATGCTTTCAATGTACGTTGGTTCCAGGCACAAAATTGAGATGACATCTTGCCTTCTGCCAGATACGCCTACAACACTGCAAATCGTGAAACTACTGGCTACAGCCCTGTGTGTCTTCTTTACGTCAGCCCACCCCGCAGCTTCCTAGACACCATTCTACCTTTTACTCCTCATGCGGAATCTTCTATTGCCCAGACTCTCTGCCGCGCGCTTTGCCGCGCTGAGGAAGCGCGCCGCATAGCTCAGCTCCGTTCACTGGCATTCCAGGACCGCTCCAAAATCAGCTACAATTCACGACATAAGAATGTGTCGTACGACAAAGGGGGACATAGTATGGCTTTGAAAACCACTTCCCAAGCGCGGCCTGTGCCAGAAGTTTCTGGCTCTTTACACCGGGCCTTTATAGCCAGTCGCCTAAGTTATGTGACCTATTCGACCACTCGTGTCGTTTCTGATGGATACCGGTCTAAGAAGGCGCAGCTTGTTCACGTGGCCCGCCTGAAACGCTGTCATCGCCGTGACTCGGAGTGGACGTAACAGTTACTCGCCCAGTGGTCTTCGTCCGTGAAGGGAGGAGTGTTACGTTAAAGCTAAAGGAAGGACAAAGGAAGAGAACGAAGCGCGCTTGTCCTTGCAGAGACTCGGTGACGGCGCGGCCCCTTTTCACGAATGCATATTTAAATAAACGCATCCTATCGTAACACTATATATATGGGGTTAGGAAAGCTGTTTGGGCCCCTCCTCTGGAAATGACAGAAACTTCTAACGAAAATAACAACTAGCAATCATAAAATGGGATTGTGGTGGAAGAACCGACTGTCATTGGAGATGTCGCCACTCTCTTCAATATTAGAATTACCCCTAAAACAAATACTGAGTTGTATAGTTTTGAATGCCTGTGTTAATCGCCAGACATGGCGTCTAAATCTGCGTCGACAATATTTTTTCTTTGCGCGCGCCTCTGAACGCAACAGCAAAGCCCTTCCTTGTTACTTGATGAAGTCAGGTTACACACTTGATAAGTGAAAACACCCCCAAACAAACAATATTAGCCACTAGAATGCAAATTTCGCTACGACTCTTCGCTTCAAGCCTTTTTTGTTTTTGGAAGCTCCGAGATATAGAATATACATTTCTTGGCCTACATCAGGTTTAGTTCCTATAAATGCCTAGCGTACATTATAAACTACACTATCGTAGCGTTTCAAAGAATAAGGTGCCACTCACAAAACTTTCACAATCTATTTGCAGTATGAAAAGATCGTCTGACAGAAACCAATCAAGAAAATGGAAGTGGTAGATTTTCTTGGACTTAATTAGGTTAAATTTTGGAGTGTTATGTTGAAAAACGAAGATGTTGTCATGTGGAGTGACACATGAAGAACACAGTAGCAATACTGTGAAAAACGAAACTAACTTTTATTAGGCGAACATCTGCGCAATAAAACAGTCTATACTTAAAGAACGGCGACAACGGCGAAAGCAGTCGGCGATCGTCAAAATGTGATCAGCGGGTCGAGCGCGGCGGCTTTCAAACATCAGTCTTCGAATTTCCCAGAGTAATCGCTGGGATCCGCGTGCCTTGCACAAAGTTCTACATTATTCGCGTCGCGCACACATGCAATCAGATTACACAAGGTTCAGTCACAGACAGCGGATGGAAGCATCGATAACATTCCAGAAACTTCCCGTAGATGCAGGCGCGTCCTGTGCTGTGCGATAACATTTGTTAGGTGGTGAAACGTGTCGCCCGATGAAGACAAACCAGTACACGTGTGAATACCCCCCTTTTAAAAAGCATCGACCAGATGCTGCGAACAAACGAACGCAATAAATAGAAATACCTGTAACAAAGAAACCCACCAAATAAGGAAGTTTGTCAGCGTCCGTAAAAGGCTTTAAAACGCACCACGTGGATCACTTCCGATCGTGCGCAGCGCCGCTGTGAATGTGAATGGAGTCTGGCTTGACCTCATAGTCTAGTACGCCAAAACGCCGCATGACCTTGTAGGGTCAAAAATAGCGCCGTAATAGTTTCTCACTCAGCCCTCGTTGGCGTATCGAGGTCCAAACCCAAACACAGTCGCCGGGCTGGTACTTGACAAAGCGTCGTCTTCGGAGGTTGTAGTGTCGGCTGTCGGACCTCTGTTGGTTCTTCATCCGCAGGTGGGCGAGCTGTCGGCCTTCTTGGGCGCGCTGGAGATAGATGGCGACGTCAAGATTCCCTTCGTCGTAGACGTGCGGCAGCATGGCGTCTAGAGTAGTCGTCGGATTCCTGCCGCCAAGGAGCTGGAACGGCGTGATCTGTGTTGTTTCTTGCACCGCCGTGTTGTAAGCAAAGGTTACGTACGGCAGCACCGCGTCCGACGTCTTGTGCTCGACGTCGGCGTACATTGCTAGCATGTCGGCGAGGGTTTTTTCAGGTGCTCCGTGAGACCATTCGTCTGCGGGTGGTAGGCAATTCTCCTGCTCTGGCTTGTCTGGCTGTATCGCAGAATGGCTTGGGTGAGCTTTGCTGTAAAGGCCGTTCCGCTGTCGTGTATGAGGACTTCTGGGGCACCATGTCGCAGCAGGATGTTCTCGACGAAAAATTTCGCCACTTTGGCTGCGCTTCCTTTAGGTAGAAGTTTAGTTTCAGCGAAGTGTGTGAGATAGCCCGTCGCCACGACGATCCACTTATTTCCGGATGTCGACGTTGGAAACAGTCCCAACGAATTCATCCGGATCTGCTGATATGGTCGGGAAGGAGGTTCGATCGGCTGTAGTAATCCTGCTGGCCTTGACGGTGGTGTCTTGCGTCGCTGAGAGTCTCGGCATGTCTTGTCGTAAAGGGCTACGTCGGCGGTAAGACGCGGCCAGTAACACCTTTCGTGTATCCTCAACAGGCCCCGGGAGAATCCGAGCTGCCCAGTGGTTGGATCGTCATGTAGGGCTTGCAGTACTTCTGGACGCAGCGCTAACGGAACAGCAAAAAGGTAGCTGGCGCGGACTGGTGAAAAGTTCTTCCCGAGTAGGTTATTTTGTAGCGTGAACCAAGACAATCCACGCTTAAATGCCCTAGGGACAACGTCGTTGTTCCCTTCCAAATACTCGACGAGGCCTTTTAGCTCTGGGTCTACTCGTTACTGTTTAGTGGAATCTTCCGCGCTTATTAGGAAGGTTTCGCCGTCCTTGTCGTCTTGCGCTGGGGGCTCGATGGGGGCCTGTGATAGGCAGTCGTAGTCAAAGTGTTTTCGTCCGCACTTGTAGATTACCGAGATGTCATACTCTTGCAGTCTGAGGCTCCACCGCGCTAGCCATCCTGAAGGGTCCTTAAGTTAGCTAGCCAACACAACGCGTGATGGCAGCTGACTACTTTAAATGGCCTGCCATAGAGGTAAGGGTGGAATTTTGCTGTAGGGCAAATGATGGCGAGCCATTGCTTTTCAGTAGTGGAATAATTGCCTTCCGCTTTTGGCAGCGACCGGCTAGCATAAGATATCACCCGTTCAAGTCCGTATTTCATTCGGACTAGGACAATGTGGATTTCGGTATCGGCGTCCTCGTCGAAGTGTGCATGTACCGGCAGCAACTCCATGCGTCGTGTGAGTTCTTGAAATGCTCCGGCCTGCGGCATTTCCCACTTGAACTTGACATCAGATTTCGTTAGATGTGTTAGTGCCTCCGCGATGCGTGAAAAGTCCTTGACAAAGCGCCTATAGTAGGCACACATGCCAAGGAATCTACGCACTGCCTTCTTGTCGAGGGGCTGCGGGAACTTGGCGATGGCAGCTCTCTTCTGCGGCTTAGGGCGTACTCCAGATTTGCTTATGACGTTGCCTAGAAACAGGAGCTCATCGTAAGCAAAGCGGCACTTTTCCGGCTTCAGAGTAAGCCCTGATGACTTGATGGCCTCTAATACTGTCGCAAGCCGCCTAAATTGATCGTCGAAATTGCCGGCGAAGACGACGACGTCATCCAAGTAAACAAGTAAGGTCGGCCACTTCAATCCCACTAAAACCGTGTCCATCATGCGCTGGAACATTGCAGGCGCTTAGCACAGTCCAAAGGGCATAACCTTGAACTCATAGAGGCCGTCTGGTGTGATGAATGCGGTCTTTTCGCGATCTCTGTCATCGACGTCTCTTTGCCAGTAGCCAGACTTGAGGTCCATCGACGAGAAGTATGTCACATTGCAGAGACGATCCAATGCGTCGTCTATCCAGGGGAGAGGGTATACGTCCTTTTTCGTTATGTTGTCCAGTCGACGATAATCGAAGCAGAAACGTTGCGTTCCATCCTTTTTCTTCACTAAGACAACAGGAGACGCCCACGGACTTTTCGACGGCTGGATGATGTCGTCGTGCAAAATTGCGTGGAATTGTTGCCTTATAGGTTAGCGTTCTCGCGTCGAAACTCGGTAAGGGCTTTGGCAGAGTGGTCGGGCGCACTCTTTGGTTATTATGCGATGCTTTGCGACTGGTGTTTGTCGAATTCTTGATGACGCCGAAAAGCAGTATTTGTATCGTCCGGGCAGACTTCTGAGCTGTTGCTGCTTAATCACGGGGAGACTGATCTATGTTGAAGTCTGGCTCGGGAACTACGGTCGTCGGCGTAGATGCGGCAGAATGCAAGAGGACAAACGCACTGCTCGTCTCCATTACTTCCTCGATGTGTGCGATCATCGTGCCATTGTTGATATGCTTGAACTCCTGGCTAAAGTTTGTCAGCAACACTTTCGTGTTTCCTCCGCGCAGTCGAGCGATCCCTCTTGCGAAGAAAATTTCACGGTCGAGCAGTGGACGTTGGCCGCCGCCGATAACACCTTCTACGTCAGCAGATAAATCGGTACCGGCCGAAATAACAATGCTGCAGCGAGGCGAGATGCTCACTTGATCTTCGAGCACACTGAAGGCGTGGTGACTGCGAAGGGTCTCCGGCGGTATAGGTTGATCTTCCGACAGCGTTACTGACATCGACTTCAAGTCGATGATTGCGCCGTGTTGGTTCAGGAAATCCATGCCGAAAATGACGTCTCGTCAACACTGTTGGAGGGTAGCCAAGGTGGCAGGGTAAGTCCTGTTATGAATGGTAATTCTTGCCGTGGAGATTCCAGTGGGTGTTTTGAGGTCTCCTCCTGCGGTCCGAATTGACCGGCCTTCCCATGCAGTCTTAACTCTCTTCAACTGGGCGGCAATGGGTCCACTCATGGCGGAGTAATCGGCTCCTGTGTCTACTAAGGCGGTGACTGCGTGGTCGTCGAGAAGCACGTCGAGGTCGGTGGTTCTTTGTCTTGCGTTACAGTTAAGCCTTGGCGTCTGATCCGGGCTGCATCGCGTTGACCTGTCGCTGGTACGTGGCGTCGTCAGGTGGTCTTTCGTCTGCATATTTTTGCTTCCAGACTCCGTCGGGACGGCGGCGTGTCCTTATGTCGTCGAGGTTGTCTCTTCGCAGTCTACGTAGGCGGCGGAGGATCTTCGTCAGTTCGACGAATAGCAACCGGACCTCCATCGCTTGGTGCTTTTATTTTTCCGGAAATGGGCCCGCGGACTGGCCCCGGGCTGGGCCAGTGTACGGACGGCGCTGCGACGACACGTAGAGGACTGGTGACGGCGAACGGGACGGTCGTCAAGGGTTCCATTGAGTAGCGACGAGGTAGTCGGTGATGTCAGGAGTGCATTCACCTCCCTTCAGGCGCGCTGCGTTGACGGCGAAGCCTCGCAATCCCACGTCGCGGTTTGGGCATCGGCGGTACACATGGCCGGCTTCGCCGCAGTGGTGGCAGAGCGGTGGTGGTCGGGGGCGCGCTAAATTTCCGTCTTCCTCGCGTAGGTGCGCTCGGCGAAGGGTGGGCGTGCTGACGGCGGCGGCGGCGGATGACGGAATTGGAGCGTTACAGGGCCCTGGCGTGGTCGCGGAGGGAGACCTTGACGGCACGCGACAGCGGCGTAGGTCATCGCTTCTGGCAAGGCTGCGGTAGTTGAGGTTGCACCTCAGGAACTTCAAGCGATCGCTGAACCTCCTATTTCACGATGTCAGCGATCAAGGCCACTTGAGGCTGCGATGAAGGCAAGACCTTGCGCAGTTCTTCGTGCACAATGGCCCTGATGGTCTCTTGGAGATCACCGGAGCCCAGTGTTTGGATGGCGCAATGAGGCGTGAGGACTTTGCGGGTATATTGCCTAGTGCGCATTTCTGAAGTTTTCTCAATTGTCGTTGCCTCTGTCAACACTTTGGCTACGTTCTTCGGTGGGATTCGGATCAGTCCGGTGAAAAGTTCTCGCTTTACGCCTCGCATCAAGAAACACACTTCTTTCTCTTCGGACATTTCCGGGTCAGCGTGGCGGAAAGCACGGGTCATCTCTTCCGTGAAGATGGCGATGGTCTCATGGGGGAGTTGGCCCCTGGTTTCCAGCAGAGTTTTGGCCCTTCCTTTACGGACAACACTCGTGAACGTCCTCAGGAAGTTATTGCGGAACAGGTCCCATGTCGTAAGGGTGGACGAGCAGAAGGGTGGCACTAAAAATTAATCGGCGGTAAACTAAAGTAATGTTTAACAGTCTCGGAAGAGGACAGAAGTTTACAATAGGTAGTGAGGCACTGGAAGTGGTAAGGAAATACATCTACTTAGGCCAGGTAGTGACTGCGGATCCGGATCATGAGACTGAAATAATCAGAAGAATAAAAATGGGCTGGGGTGCGTTTGGCAGGCATTCTCAGGCCATGAACAGCAGGTTGCCATTATCCCTCAAGACAAAATTTAGAACAGCTGTGTCTTACCAGTACTCACGTACGGAGCAGAAACCTGGAGGCTTACGAAAAGGGTTCTACTTAAATTGAGGACGCCGCAACGAGCTATGGAAAGAAGAATGATAGGTGTAACGTTAAGGGATAAGAAAAGAGCAGATTGGGTGAGGGAACAAACGCGAGTTAATGATATCTTAGTTGAAATCAAGAAAAAGAAATGGGCTTGGGTAGGACACGTAATGAGGAGGGAAGATAACCGATGGTCATTAAGAGTTACGGAATGGATTCCAAGGGAAGGGAAGCGTAGCAGAGGGCGGCAGAATGTTAGGCGGGCGGATGAGATTAAGAAGTTTGCAGGCACAACATGGAAGTATGGGAGAGGCCTTTGCCCTGCAGTGGGCCTAACCAGGCTGATGATGAGGATGATGTAGGCCAGCACTCATCATAGATACGTGGGTTCTCGTGTCGACGATTGCTTGGACAGGCACACCGTCTATTTTAACGTCCTTTACACTTCTCCTTGTGGGTACAGACAGACGATTTGCTGCGGTAGTAGGCAATGCAGCACCACCTCCGAGGGCTGCATTTCTTAGTTTTCCAGAAGGGTGCGGCCAAAAACCCCAGGGGACGGAAAGCGACGTGGCTGCTGCGAACGGGAAGATGGACGATGTTTTTGCGGTGAACGAGACTGGTGTCCGCGCGGTGACGGTGAGCGGCTGTACCACGTGTTCCTAGCAGAGTTGCCGGAGCTGTTAGACTTGGCTGTGCGCGAAACACTGCGGGCATTTCCATCAAAACGGCTCAGTTTGGTCGGCGTGCGAGGTCTTGAGGGCCATGAGTTTCGACAGTATCGGGCGACATGATCGATGCGGCGACAGGTGAAACATGTCTGCTGGTCGTCCGCAGTCCTCCACTCAGTTGGGTTGTGATAACGTGGAGAATTGCCGGGTGGAGTGAAATTAGCAGAAGGGCGTTCTTTAACTCTGGGATGGGCGACAGCGCACACAGAATGTAAAGCAATGTTTTCAAGTTCCTGGCGAATGATGGCTTTTACGAGATGAACTGAAAATGTGGTAGCATCAGGGCTACGCGTACAGAAAGCTGTGGACACTATAGCATCCAGTTCACTTCTAACGACTCACACCACGTCCTTTGATGGCAACGCGTGCCGCTGTGCAGGTTGATCTTCACACGTCCTCATTGCGGCAGTATTGGGAAGTGTGGCGAATAGTTCCTTTTGGCCTGCTCGAATTGTCGGCGCTCTTTAATGTTGCATCAAATGTAGAGCAACTTTTGCACATGAGCAGATTAAGTGCGTCGTCAGCAATGGCCTTAAGCAGGTGCCCTACCTTCTCAGCTTCTGTCATGGCGTGATCGGCCTTACGACTAAGTGCCAGCACGTCCTAGATGTACGAGACATAGGACTCCGTGTGGGATTAGGCACGGTAGTCCAGTTCCTGCTTTGCGGCAATTTTACGGCCGGCTGGTTTGCCAAAGAACTGTGTCAATTTCTCTTTGCATTGGCCCCAGCTAGTTAGCTCCTTTTCTTGGCGTTCGTACCACACTTTTGCCGTGCCTCTTAGGTGGAACAACAGGTTAGCACGCATAAGCGTAGGGTCCCATTTGTTGATTCTACTGACGCGTTCATACACGGCCACCCACTGTTCAACGTTGGCGCCATCGGTCCCGCAGAAAGTTCCAGGATCCTTGGGCTGCACAACGACAACCGAAGGTGACAGCGAGGTAGTATGCGACGGTGACGTAGGAGGCGGTAACAACGTTGATCCCGTGTGCTCACCGTCATTCATGGTGCTGACGGTGATGCGACGTCCACTGCGGAGCTCCGTTTTCAGCTGTGGTACCCCGCACCTCTCGCCAATTTGTTACGGGGATGTTGGGTGTATAGAAGATGATATTTACAATATATATATATACAAAATGAGTCTGAGCAGTTAAGATGGCTGGCCACCAACAAGCCGCAGCAGCCAGCGTCTCGCGATCTTCTTCTTCCTCCCTTCGTTCATCCTTCCATAATACTATTTGCGCTGAAGAAACTGAAGAGATTCACTTCACTAACGCAAATTGTTCTCTTTGCCTCTATGGCTCGTCTTCGTACTCGGATTTTCTATGCGGAGGCTCTCGCGCAACCGCGGAAATGCGGGGTGCGTACGTCTCCCAATGCCATTTTTTTTTTTAGTTTTTTGCTGTGGTGGTGTTGCGCATAAAGTTATAGTGGAGCTACGCGGTTCAGACGGCATGGTGGCTGGTAATGCAGTGTCGTGTTTTACCTTCGTCTGCTCCACCGCTGTTTTACCTTTGTTCGACGGCGATCCCTAAATTTTCATTCTAGTTTCTACATTTCTAAACGTAACATTGAAATGGATACCGAGAAATCCTGATAAGGTGCAAGTATATTACAACCTATATGTCAGCGGCGTAATATTTCAGTGTATGGAAAAGCAGCCTTGCAAAACAAAAACCTTCATTGCATCAAGGCATCCACACATTCTTATAGAACACGACTCCACTATTCGCTTAGCATAGGGAAATATACATTTGTAATAAATGAGGTATAGAAGGAGTCGCAGAATGCGAGGAATTTATCAACATAAACCTTGACGACGATCCTATCAAAAGAAAATCTTTTATCAAGGTCTTACGCTTCATGCCAAAACTTTGTCTATCCAAGGCTTAGGCTTATCTAAAAAGTTGGAAAAGCAAACGTTTGGCTAGAAATATGCGACAGATTAGTAAATCAAGTCACTAACATGGTTCATCAAATGAGACTAAGGACGAGGAAGGAAAGAGCATAAAATCACCAAATTAATAGAAGCCCTCCTACCGTTACGCTTTACGTACGCTGTCCCTTACATGTCACTCATATTAGATTAAGAGGAACAAATTACCATCCAACTGCGAAAAGTCATGTGGGTAGTTTTGCGAGTACCTTGCTAAGCACCACTCACCAATAAGATTCTACGGGCTAATTCCCACACACTGCAAGACGAAATCAGCTTGCGCCAGTCTCCTCATCAGCAGCAACCACGGACATGGTTATTCGCGGTGCACCTCCCGCAGGTGCCTTAACCCCTGCCTTTATGCGGCGTACTACCTGAGTATATCCGCTACCAACAGCGAAAAGCATGAATCCAAAGTGCACAACGTGAGAATGCGAGGCCAGAAAAATGGGAGCACATGAACATGCACACGAACACACGAACAAGCCAGAATGTAGCCAGAGTGCTACAAAAGCGGAACAGACACTGGGGAAAGTACCTAATCCTTAACTTGTGCGTGGATGCCACAATGACCCTGGAGCAACTATTCTAAAAATGGAAGCAATCGCTAAGATGAACTAAACCGCCTCAATTGCCCAAGCCACCTCTGCATACTTTTTGGTAACCAAGATGACATACTTAACCTAAGAAACATGCTACCACCACATAATAAAATCATGCTTAAGAACCACGTTAGGTTTAAGGGTCGCTCTCAAGCTGTGTCCAATCACCAGGAATTCGAGGGAAATAGCAAAGCAAACACGCTGTCCTGTGAATGCCTTCCGATTTCATGGCGAGCCACCTACTACAAGTTGTCTTCAGAAAGTTTCATTGAACAGTGGCACATACCCCGAGACACATACCCGGTGACCCAAGTTTTTCCGACCGTCTGTCACGAACCCTGTTCTTTCAGCACAGCAGCCCGATATATTACTGTGAACTACCTCCACAGTGACCCAAGTTTGTGGGAAAATGAAAGGAAACTTACATACATACATACATACATACATACATAGATTATGGGGTTTTTACGTGCCAAAACCACTTTCTGATTATGAGGCACGCCGTAGTGGAGGACTCCGGAAATTTCGACCACCTGGGGTTCTTTAACGTGCACCTAAGTCTAAGTACACGGGTGTTTTCGCATTTCGCCCCCATCGAAGTGCTGCCGCCGTGGCCGGGATTCCATCCCGCGACCTCGTGCTCAGCAGCCTAACACCATAGCCACTGAGCAACCACGGCGGGTCGCTGATGTTGTGTTCTGTGCCCGTAGGAAGTCAGGAAAGGTTAGCGCTACTGTACAGCAAAAACTTTATAGCGAGAGAACTATTGGAAAGACGGGTCAATGCGTGTATGAGCACTTAAGAAAACAAAGAAAAGTTTTTAGAGCGCCAAGTTTCAATTTGTCTCAGAATTGCTGGGATGACAGCTGCTCCCCAAGATTATACGACGCCAAGGTTGTCTTCAAACACAGGGCTGAACTGGCACGTCAAATCGTCGAGGCGTTCTCGACTGATGACAATAAAAACGTGCGCGAGCAAAGCTTTTCTGACGACGCAGGATCACGAGATACGTTTCCTCAGAACTGTTCTGAGCAGTTCTGGTTATGTATGGGTGTATAATGTTTTCGTTGTACGTGCCGCTGACAACCTGTAATACCACGTGCGCTTTAAGTATCGGTAATATGTACATACATATATATATATATATATATATATATATATATATATGTGTGTGTGTGTGTGTGTGTGTGTGTGTGTGTGTGTGTGTGTGTGCCATTTTCTGATTACATATTTGAGCTGCTAGCACGTGCCAATCCTCTTTCTTTCTGTGCATTTTGTCTCTTCGCGCTCTTCGTAACTAGTAATAGAGTAGGGCAGCGGTGTGCGCTAAGTGAGGGAACAATTCTCGGTGTACGCAGGCACCGGCGTGCCAAAGCTACTCGTCTCGGAGGTCACAAGTCTCGGAGTTCTCGTCACTTCTCAGAGTTCTCGCCAGTGCTAGTAGATGGCGCAATGTGTCCAGAAAGACACGCGAGAAAAGAGAGCGGTTGCTGCATGACTTGCATAGAGTTACTATACTGACTCTAGAGGACAAGCTACCCATAGGGCCCATGCATTGAAATCGGGAACCGCAAGAGCGCCGCCATGTTGCTACGCACCGAGGTTGCCAGCTCCTGAGACACTTGCTAGACTTGGTGGCAGTAGTCAGTTTTATTCCGGCAACCCTTGCAGCGTAGCAGCATGGCGTCTCGCTTGTAGTGTCGTGATG
This sequence comes from Dermacentor andersoni, assembly GCF_023375885.2. Taxonomy (NCBI): domain Eukaryota; kingdom Metazoa; phylum Arthropoda; class Arachnida; order Ixodida; family Ixodidae; genus Dermacentor; species Dermacentor andersoni. Next base: position 172,184,604 of record NC_092819.1, on the reverse strand, counting down.
TGTGCTTGCAGCCGTGTGTTTTGGCTTAATAAGTTGGTTCTTTATTCTAGGTTGCGGGACGGTGTGGGTGTGGTCCACGTTGGCCGTACAGGTTGCATTTATGCAACCGAGGGATGATCCTGTTGAAGTTTCCGGCGGTATGCGGTTTTCAGCGGTCACGCCTGTTGCAGGAGTGTCACTCGACGAGGTTACGAGCTTGAAGCTGTGGTCAGATTCCTCGTTGGCGTTCCGTAATTCTCTTTGCACGGACGCGGTATGTTGCAAAAGCCACTTTCGCGATCTATCGTCGCGACGATAGATCGGGTTCATTTATTATTATAAGTACTGATCCAACTGTAGGGCGCATGTAACCGACAAACGGAAGTCTCAGGAGAGCACCTGAGATTATAATAAAGCAGGCGGCGCAGGAACTCCAGGGCACCAAAGGGACAGTGGGCGGATCAAAGCTCGAAGCAGAACGGTACGTAGGTTGGGGCCGCCGAGGCAGGTGTGAGCCAGGGAGTGTTCGCACGGACAGCTCCCCTGGCACGAGCAGCAGTGCCTCGCAAGGTCGAGATACTTTAAAGGCACCTGCGCCTATGATCTTTCTTTTGCCTCGGTGCAGTGAACACGATTAACGAGAATAATATGGAGGGCATCCGGTGCAGTCGCGAATGCGTCATGGCAATTGTAGCTCGCGTCGCCTGGCGTGTGCAGTAGTATCAGAGTTGGTTGTATGAACTTTATGCATAATACGCTTTGTTGCGGTACCTTAACGGAATGGGTCTGGAGGACGGTGTTGGTACATTTTTTCGTACCGCCCTAATCCTATACCCCCACTACAAACACACACACATATCCCCCTTTCTTTTTATGCATACATACAATTCCTTGCTATGACGGATCATAGCCTCCTTTATTTTTGAAGAATAGAGGAGGCTATGGACGGATTGACCAGTTCAAGTTGTCAACTTGTCAGTAACTGTCATAGGAATCACTGTAATAAACACAACTCCACAATCGGATTGCCTACTTTCATTTTTTGTTGTAACACTGAGGACTACATAGAACTTTATTTTGTATATGTGAGAGAAGTATGTGGGTATCACGAGCTTAAGCCAATGTGCGATACACAGACAAAGCAGCTGCTACAACATGAACTGCATTGAGGGCCACACAACACACACGTAATTAAAGGTGCAAAATATAGGGGGAAGCGTCAAAATACGCTCTGTAGCACTGCAAAGTATAACATATATTGTATGTGTACAATAAATGTTCAAAAAAACAATGCATCAATGTCCAATTTGCCTTCAAGCTTATTATCAAGTTCAAATTTACTGATGTTTATTATGAGCATATGTACAACAGGAATCTACTGACTCACCCGCAGTCAAGGTGGCTGTTCGAGGTGTGCTGGCTGCCTCGGTGTAAGAAAAAGAAATTGGGTGAATGTCGACACCAGTGTCACTGCTTCTTGCCCCTGACCTGCACGTGCCTCCGCGGCATCTTTGTGCACAAGTGTGCTGGCGTGGCGAGGCGTAGGAGTCATCCGAGAGAAAGAATATCGTTTACATGGAGATGTGGCTGTTCACATTGCCTGTCGCTTTCCCTCAAATGTTTCCTTGGTGACTAGGGTGACACACCCGCAGTCAAAGTGGCTGTTAGGGGTGTGCTGGCTGCCTAAACGAAAGAAAAAGAAAGAAATTAGATGAATGTCGGTACCAGTGCTATTGCTTCTTGCCTCTTACCTGCATTTGCTTCCACGGCCTCTTGGCTTGCGGAGTCTGTATGAGGGAGCTGGTGTGGCTAGGCATAGGCATTGTCTAAGCAAAAAGAAAAGGCCATTCAAATGGGGAATTATGCAAATAAATGCAGTTATGTCTGCTTCTTGCACTCCTCTTGCCTAAAAGTTTTCAAACATAGTGTCCAGTACACACCAGCACTTTGACTGCTTTTTGCTTTTTACCTGCAGGTGTTGCTGCGAGATCCTTAGTATGGCTGCATGCAGCATTGTAACACTTAGTGGAGGCATTTGAAGTGGTAGCCAAAAATATAAAGTATCATCCTTGTCTGCATGAATGCGTTCAATTTCTTAATGCAGTGGTAACTATCACTATTAGTGCAAGGCCCCTCACATCTATGCGGCAAGTGCCATAGCTCGAAACTGAATTTTTCCTTTAGTGTTTCACAAGGCGTCCGATATGTCCACATTAGATGTGATCTGTTTGTTTTTATTTATCCCAGTGTGGAGAGAGCATCATTAAATTGTTTTTTTTTATTTTTGCGTGTCTTGTTTTTTGGTTTATTTCTGAATTTATCAAGCAGCAGTCTCATGATGCTAAAGGGACTTATGAAATGGCAATCAGCCTTTGTTTTTTGAAGAAAAACAACGCATTTCCTGACCCATTGTTTGACATCCCGTCACTCGCATAATTTTGCAGAGTATTCTACCTATATTGACTTGCTTGACCTCCACTAAAGAGTCTTGCATTTTCAAATACAACTCTTTCCTTAAAATCATTCGACACTTCTCATAATTTTGTACCTTGGGCTTCTGATTTAATTTAGAGCTTAAATTTTACATTTGGAACACACGGAAGGGCTTGCCATTCCATATCTGCATAAAAGGAAAACATGTTTCCCTAAACATTTGCAAAATCCAATTGAAGATTGATGAATGCAGCTTGCAGTGTGATATGACTGAATGAGACATAAAAGTAACTCATCTCACTTGGTAAATTAAAGCACATATTAGTGTGATGTACATGATACGTTACACTAACGTGGTGGGTTCTCTTGCTTATACAGCAAAATAATCGGTGCGCGATAAAAAAATATTTTTGCATACCACTTGTACACACTGATTTCAGGAAAATGAGCTGGAGCTGTCCACATGATCTACGTATTTTACCTGCGAGTATGATCAACAAAAATGTGTCCCAGCTGCTTAGTGGTATTTGAGATTATGTCAGTATTGCATATGTGCCTGTTGTCTAAAATAACTGAATTTTGAAAATGCTCGCAGGGATCTGATGTGCATATCTGCAGTTTATGGATACATGTAAAAGACTCAGCATCAAGTGCAAGTGAACGGTCCCACAGGCCCGGAGTCGATCATGCAAATAGATTCGCGGCACACATTTGTGACCAGAAAAGATATGCCACATGAAATGGCATGCAAGGAAGTGTTGAAAATATTGCACAGTTAATAAAACGCCTACGCTATTAATATGTGGGTTGGTGCTCTCGGTTTGCAAAACGGAGGTGAGGCGTGCAGACAGGGCACAAGAGTAGAGTATTTACAAGCAACCAACACGAGCGCCGCCCACTTCTCTACTCTTGTGTCCTGTCTGCACGCCTCACCTCTGTTTTGCATAATGAATTCTTACCAACTAGCTCAGCTTTCTGTCGTCCTAAGTCTCGATGCACTCGATTTCGTCCGCATTATGCACTCGCCTCTTGATTACTTCGTGGCGCAGAAATACTCGGCATCAGGCTGTTTTTCTGCTGTGGCCTTTGTAGAAGCATGATTGTTCAAAGTGCCACAATTAAACAGATTCGTTGAGTTGCTTGTGGCTTCGCCAGTACAATTCCGGTGCGCTTGTCCGCCTGTCCAGCAATTTCTTACTGAAGGGAAATCTGCAAATAAAAACAGCGCTCCGCATGTAGAAAAATGCTCTACTGTGACGCTTCTCAAACGATTGTGATGCCCCACAAGAGCTCTCTACTCGCGTGGTATTCTCAACAAGGAGATACATTCGTTTACTTACATGTGAAGGTATATGCCAGAGCACTTCGGGGCTTCGGTGGCACTTAAGGCACGAGTGTGCCATAGCGTCCGATGTCGACGCGCGATCGCATGTCAAACCTAAACTGTACGAAACTACTACGCGTCCAAAAAACAGATTCGAAACCGAAATTCGCGTCATCCTTTATTGCATGAATGCGTAGATCGTGATTTACATAAGTCGCGGACTTAGCAATCGCTTTCTGTAAACTTAATATTTACGCACCACCTTCATAAAGCCGTCAGGTATGCGTTTTTGTTTTTGTACTTGTTTTCAGCTCTTTCAATAGTAATTGCGCTGGCCACATTGACCAGTAGCAACAGGGCGGCGCCCTAGAGGTCCCACTTTTCCGGCCCAGCTTTTCCTCTAGAGTTGTTCTACTAACTCTATGATGACTTGTCTCGCAGAGTTTGCAAGCACTGGCATGCCGCGCAAATCGGAGGCCACCCGCAGACTTTGCAGTGGGGACGCTAGATAGCGTCGAGTGTCCTTATAGAAGCGAGGAAGACGAATCCCACTCCAGTACACGCAGCACACGTAACTAGTTTCGATGGCGGCAATACGTTGGGTGCCTATATTGATTCAATGCGAAACGGATTACCGTCGACAGTTATCGTGACACCACTTACGCCAAGTCGTTGTTATACTAAAGTTTCTGCACAATCACCGGATGATAAGGCAGGAGATTGCACGAATACAGGATGCTGAGAGCGAACTATGAACTGTTTATTCTTCAAGAACATGATGTTATATATGCGGCCACATCAAGGTCTATCCAAATAGGTCGCGAAGCTTCGGGCGAAACGCGGTTGAGTACAAATTGTCACCGACATCAGCAAGGGTGGTTAAGGGATCAGCGATTGAAGCGCGACTTTATTTGGAGGGAACAAACATTGAGAAAGAAAAAAAAGCGTTTTTATTTCAAGCGAGACGCAGTTATATTCATTCAACAAAAATAAAATTTCTGGTCAATAATAAATATTGGTGACCAGCTAACAAAACTCAAGTGTATTTATTTTATTATTATAATTAATACATTTCTTTTCAGCGCCCATCGTTACCGAGGGCGTTGACGCCGGTATCACACGCAATGCAATGCAGCTCTTGAAATGTGCAGAAAGGCGCGCTCGTAAAGTTCACCTGTTGAAATACGCCCCCCTCAATCGTTTGCTTTCTTTGCTTGTCGACGATTGTCTGAATTTGGTGAGGCGGATATCTTCATTGCTTTTTAACCTGTTCTGTGAAAAGTAGTTAGTTACGACCGCCAGACAACTGTTTACTTGTTTTCGTGCGGCTGCCCTGGCCGACGGGCTTGGCATGCCAAGATAGGACCAGCAATCTGCACCTAAAGCTCTTCCTGCATTGGTTTCCGCGCTGGAAGCTCGAAACGCCCATCACATCGAATGGCTGGACATTTGAACACACAGCTATAAAAGCAGGCCAATAAAAGAAATTTCGCCCATTCAAAACCAAGATGATGTCACTTCTGTTTTTAACAAATATGGAGTCAGATAATTTTTTCTTCTGCCGGAAGTGCCTCCACATACTGATGGCAAAAATCCTAATGAACCGCCGATGAACCGCGATGTTTTGAACGTTTGGGCTGCTATAGAAGCTCCGCTACCAGGTATATTCACCTTGGCTACATCGCATGCGAACATATACTCACAGAGTCTTCCGACAGCCAAGGTCACTGTTAGGCGGACCTCTTTTCTGCTCAGAGATGAAAAAAGTTTGTTTACACACGGGCCTTGAAGAACAGTAATAATGCCACAAAATATGAATACCTTACTTTTTCTTTGGTATATTCACTGATACCCTAACTCGGCACAATCAAAAACAGGTTAGAATTAGAGCAGCGCTGGTGGACACGAGTAGCGACTGCATAAAACAGGGTACAGTCGACAGTGGGAACGGCAGCATTGCCGAGATCCAACCTCCAAACCCGTTTCTGTAAGCTCTTAAGATGTCTATAGCAACCCTTCGACCACCGATAGCCTATCGCCTACACGACACGAGCTGCACTCATTGTTTGGCCCACTGATACCAACGAAAATTACTTGCCGATACATCCAACGTCGATTGATGATAGTTACCTGTTCCTCTATGATTGCGCTACTGTCATGTGGGGGGGGGGGGGAGGGGGAGCTCAGGGACCATTCCTGGTGGCCACGACAACGGACTGTATAAAACAGGGCGCACATGGCTCAGTCGGCTGTAGGAGCGGAAGCATTGCCGAGATCCAGCCTCTAAGCATGCTTCTGTTTGCTCTTCCGATGTGCATAGCACACCTACTACGGATAGCCTATCGCCTGCACTACACGAACTGCACTCATTGTTTGACCCATTGATATCGACGAAAGGGACTTGCCGATTCATCCAACGTCGATTGAGAATAGTTACCTGTTCCTCTATGATTGCGCTGTTGTGATGTTAGGGCGGGCGGCGCAGGGACCATCGCCGGTGGCCACGAGGAGGGACTGTATAAAACAGAGCGTACACGGCTCAGTCGGCAGTGGGAACTGCAGCATTGCCGAGAACAAGCCTCCAAACCCATTTCTGTTTGCTCTTCAGATGTCGATAGCTACCCTTCTACTACCGATGGTCCATCGCCTACACGCCGTGATCTCTCAGTGTTTGGCCCACTGACATCGACCAAAGGGACTTACCGATGCATCCAACGTCGATTGATGATAGTTACCTGTTCCTCTATGATTGCGCTGGCGTCATGTTGGGGGGGGGGGGGAACTGGAGCCATCTCTGGTGGCCACGAGGAGGGACGGTATAAAACAGAGTGTACATGGCACCGTCGGCAGTTGGAATGGCAGCATTGCGGATATCCAGCCTCCAAACCCGTTTCTGTTTGCTCTTCAGATGTCGATAGCAACCCTTCTACTACACATAGCCTATCCCCTGCACACCACGATCTGCACTCATTGTTTGGTCCACTGATATCGACGAAAGAAACTTGTTGATGCATCCAAAGTCGATTGATGATAGTTACCTTTTTCTTTATGATTGCGCTGGTGCATGTTGGGGGAGGGGGCGCTGAGACCATCGCTACTGGCCGCGACGAGGGACTGCATAAAACAGAGCGTACACGGCTCAGTCGGCAGAGGGAACGGCAGCATTGTCGAGGTCCAGCCTCTAAACCTGTTTGTGTTTGCTCTTCTATTGTCGATAGCAATCCTTCTACCCATGGCTTATCGCCTGGACGCCACGAGCTGTCCTCACTGTTGGCCCACAGATGTCCACGAAAGGCACTTGCCGATGCATCCAACGTCGATTTATGATACTTACCTGTTCCTCTAGGGCTGCGCTGCGTTCATGTTGGGAGGGTGCCGCTGGGACCTTCCCTGGTGGCCACAATGAAGGAAGGTATAAAACAGAGCGTACACGGCACAGTCGGCAGTGGGAACGGCAGCATTTTCGAGATCCAGCCTCCTAACCCCTTTCTGTTTCCTCTTCAGATGTCCATAGCAACCCTTCTGCTACCGATAGCGTATTGCCTATACGATACGAGCTGGACTCACTGTTTGGCCCACTAATATCGACGAAAGGGACTTGCCGATGCATCAAACACCGATTGATGATAGTTAACTGTTCCTCTATGATTGCGCTGGTTTCATGTTGGGGGTGGGCGCTGGGACCATCGCTGGTGGCCACGAGGAGGGAGGGTATAAAATAGAGCGTACATGGCTCAGTTGGCAGTGCGAACGGCAGCATTGCGGAGAGCCAACCGCTAAACCCGTTTCTGTTTGCTGTTCAGATGTCGATACCAAACGTTCTACTACTGATA